>NW_024884697.1:17902538-18004165 GCF_019232065.1 Centrocercus urophasianus
TTTTTTTTTTTTTTTTTTTTTTTTTTTTAATGTGATCACAGTCTATACCCAAAGTCCTATGTATTATTAAATAATGACAGTTTTAAATGCTTGCCAAGGATAAAGAGGTGAAGGGGTAACTACAGGCAGATTACAATCAGATGTCTTTGGAAATCTATTGAAGAACAGTAAATGTGTATCTAAACCCATCAATTTAATCCAATAACGGATTTTAAGGGTGGTTGATAGGACAAGTTGGAGAAATGGCAAGAAGTTCCTGATGGCTACACTGGGCTTTTCCAGGCTCAGAAATATGTCATTTTCATTTCCTCATTAGCTTTTTGCTACAGTCACAGAAAGAAGGCAGGACGGGAAAGTAGACAACTTTGCAATTCAACTGTATATACTCTCATGCCTTTTTTTTTTTCAGGATAGAAATAATTTAGAAAACACTTTTAATTACACGTGATGGATTGGCTAATTATATTGACATACGGTTTTTCTAATTAGACAGTGTTTGGAAAACATTTCAAACAGGAAGAGGATCGTGTTGATGCTAGAGTTAAAATCATTTGATCTGGTGAGGCCTCAAATGATGACAATGGGCATCTCTACTTATCTGCACTGAAGCACCACATAGCCACATTTATTTTAATATAACACTGTGAATTATTCTTGTCAGACATTTACACTGATCACCTCATTGCCGAAACACAGCTTCCAGGAGTATCTGTTCCATGACCTTCTTGGGCACAAACAGGCTCACTGGCCTGTAGTTTCCTGATTCTTTCTCTGTATATTTTTTAAAAATAGGAGTGATATTTCCCTTTCTCCTGGCACTGGGGACTTTGCCTAACAGCCATGACTCTGAATGTATTATTGAGTGTCTATTGAGTGTCTACTACAGCAGTCAGTTCCTTCAGGACCCTAGGATGCATGTCATCAGGCCCCATGGACTTGTACACAATCAGTTTCATCAGGTGGTCTTGAACTTTTCTCTTTGCAGACAGTGGGAGGGATGTTGTATTCCTGATCATAAGAGATGTTAGATGCCTGATTGACAGTGAAGCCTGCGACAAAGAACTTGTTGAGTATCCAGTCTTCTCTGTATCTGTTGAAGCCATTTCTCCCTTCTTTTTTTTATCAGAGGGTTTGCACACTCTTTGGCTTTTCTCTTCTGACCAGTGTATGTGTAGAATCCCTACTTGTTATTTTTCACATCCCTCAACAAATTCATTTCTATCTTCGGCTTTGCTTTTTTGGTTCCTCCCCTACACATCTGAATGGCATCCCAAGCCACACATCCTACTTCCACTGCCCATGGATTTCCTTCTTCTCCCTCAGTTTTATCAGCAGGTCCTTAATCAACCATGCTGACTTTCTGCCATCCTTGCTTGATTTCATACATTGTTAAATGTAGAGCTGTTTTGTTCTCAGAAATGCATTTTTGAAGAGGTGTCAGCTCTTAATTCCTTTTTCCCTAAGGACAGCTACACAGAAGATCTCATCCAATAATTCCTTTAGCAGCTGGAATTTTGCTCTCCTGAAATTCAGAGTCCTGACTACACTCTTTGCCAGACCAATATTCCTCTAGATCACAAATTCAATCAGAGCATGGTTGTTACAGCACAGTCTGCCTCACATATTTCTTGGAACATGTATCTCAAAAAGCTTCATGATGTTACATTATTAAAACAATTACTGAGTTCTTCACTATATGAGAATGTATCTCCTGCTGCCATGATATCATTGATCAAAGTTTTTGTAGTATAATTTGGGTTTTATTAAGTATATATCAAGAAAAAAAGGAGAAGGTTATATGTGAATAGTCTAAAAACTGTGTGTAATTTTAAAATAGTATAAAGTTAAAATTAAATGTCTTTCCTCCAAATCTGTTCAAAAGCTTTTATCTGCTTGAATTTAGGAGGATTTATAATGGAAACAAAGAGACTGATAAAGTAAAAGAAGAAAATGCTGTCTCAGCATCCACTCTGTCTCTACTCTTTCTGACCGCCATGATATTCTGACAATGTCTGAAGTCTAAAAGTAATCGAGGCTTTTATCTGTGAAGCTTAAATGCTATTTTTAACATTCTATGAAACGATTCCATCAGATATCTGTACAATTTAATTTATTAGTTTTTGCAGTTTACCATGTCCAGCAAAAGATTTTAGGTTATGTACAGCTCCACAGCCTGAATCTGTTCATCATGAAAGGAGACCAATGGCCCAAACAGCTTGAGAGTGATTTCTGTCTGGGCTACCATGGCAACAAGTATGTGTATTATAGAACAGGTCACATGGCTTAGTTTCTTAAGGCTAATTAATTTCAGTCATTATGGCCTTATACAAACTGCAGAATGCATTGGTGATCAAGTGAAATCAAGTGGGCAGTTCTTTTCCATTCTATAGTGGTAAGACATTGCTGTGTGGAAATATTAATGTCGTGAGAACTGCATATAGTATACAGGTAAAACAAATTCTGCAACTTGTCTAGAGAGTTCTATGGGGTTTTGAAGATACTTAGTGTAGACGTTTCTGTCCATACTACTTTATCATCTGTTAGTGTCAAATGATTTATAAAGAGCTAAGTAGCTAAGCTTGAAAGATTGTCATTGAAAGGTTGTTTAATTCACCAGATTTACAAAGAATTTATGAAGCATCCACTAATTCTAGCAATATGAATAATAAAAAAATATATATATTTAATGTAATAATATTGATCTAGCAAGGAAAAATTAGATGGCTCCAACTTGTTTTATTTTCAGTATATTGTGAAAATAATACTTAACTGAAAATTAGAAATAATTTTACATTACAAATAACAGCATTACAAATTCAAAGACTTAGATCTCTGCTTTACCAGTACAATTGAGTTAATTTTAGCACTCACCACACATGCAGTTTGATCTGTGTTTTAGTAGAAAAGCAGGTGTCTACCTAGGCTTTAGGGAGCAATTAACAATTCATTTTGTATAAAACCACAGTGTCTCACTGGCAAAACTAATTGAAGTAAATAAGACATTTTCAATCAGCTAAAAGAAAGCATTAAAGCAGCCTTACAAAATTGTCATGACAAATTACCAACCAAAGCATAAAACCTTCTCAGACAGCTTTTACCATGGTGATTGATGAAAATGAAAAAATTAATGATATCTTACTGGCCTGACAAAAGAAAAGTGCTTTCCTGACTGAGTAGAATTTTGTGAGGCAGCATTAAATAATGGGAAAATAATGAAATACAGAAATGCATATATTTTTTAAGTATAAGTATTAATAGTGCTTTTTCTACTGTAGTAAGGAAAAAAAAAAAAAAATACAAATTTTCCTCTCATTCCTTCAGGACATGGGCTTTTTCTGCCTATGGCCAGAGGGTAATACACCAGGTTAGTGGAAGGTGAGATTGGGAAACTGAGTCTACCACTGGCACAGAAAATAAATGTCATGCATGGTGTGTGCAGTGGCATGCAGTCCTCAGACACTATCCCCAAAATCTAGGGTGTGTGGAAGGAGAACCTACACTTCAGTCCTAGCTCTAAGGAGAAATATTACCGGTTTCCCACACTCTACACCTATCTTCGTGGGTCTGACAAGTAATCATCACAAAGACCTTCTCAAGAGGCAGGACTAGATGGAAGAGCAATGGATGGGTAAGACATAGGTCCAATATAGCTAGATGAATAGCTATATTTAGCTATAACATAGCTAAATGTTTTATTAAACATTTTCAATTTCAAAGTGTTTTCTTTCCCTTTTCCTAATTGTAAGGGACAAACAGTCATCATGCGTCTGTTTCTAGTATCATGTTCTCCTGAATCAAAAGTGGAATCTTTCAGTTCTCACTAGTTGCATGGGAAAGCACGGTAAAATATAGGAGAAAAAAAAAAAAAGCAAAACAAAATGAGGAAATGGGTCAACTAGTGAAAAGGAAAGACATTGCCCATGAAAGAGTTACTGGGGTTTTAATTTTGAGTTTCATTTTCTAATGTGAGATAATGAAGAGTCACTTCTGCATAAGGAGTCATATAATTCATCTTACATAACATTCCAATAAAATAAAGAGTCCAGAAGTCTGTTCAAGGAACAAGTTTGGGTTTTTTTCTGTCTTTTATGATTGTACCTGTTAAAAAATTATTGTCTTACTGTCAGAGTGAGATGCATTTTAGGCTGATAATATGATATACTGTATTATATAATGAGACTTGTCAACATGATTATATAACTCTGAGTTTATAAAAACAAAGATATTGAGTTTATTTAAGCAAATAGTCTTGAGAGGCTAACAGGCCAAAATTCTTCCTAACTGCAGCAGTCCTTGTGAGAAGAAAGGTAATTGAAGAGGCTTGAGATTAAGAAATTTTGCCAATCTCTCTCTGAAAGTTCAGATGTCATGCAGACTGCAGCTAATGGTACTAATTTTACTGCATCTCGTAAAGAATGCATGACGAAATGTGTGTTTCAATGAGATAACAAAAATGGGAGGGTGGGTGGATTTCATGAATAGAATGAAAAGGAAATGCAATCTTAAAATTTTTGCCCTCAGGAAAATGTATTTCATGAAAAAAGATCCCAAGAAGAGATAATTTCCCTTAAGAAGACAATAGGTTTTCTTTTTTTGGTACTTTCTAGAATGCAATTTTTGAACATACGTTAAGAAACCACAAGTTCTGTAACAAGCAAGCAGTATGTGCATCTCTCTGAAACTTCAAAATCCATACAAACAGAGGCAGTGTGTGACAATGACCCAAAGGACATATAATGAAAATATGCTCAAGTAGAACAATCAAAGTCATGTGGGATTCCTTCCTTCAGTGTAGATTTTTTTGCACATTGCACAGGGATGACTTTTAGAATCAAATGAATGATGTTCTTCAAATGAGAAGTGTGGGCGCAAGTTTTTTACTTTCTCATCCAATTTGAGTGATACTTGTGTTAAAAACTGATAATCATGTTTCAGAACTCAACTTATTAAGTACAGAAATATGGAAAAGTTTCTGAGCAGCTAAGTTATTACATTTCCAATGCTGATAGTTAGTGATGGTTAAATCAAAAGAAACCTGAGTGAAGATTATCCTTTTTCTGTTTGATAACCTTTGGATTTTTGCAGAATAAGTACAATGATATCTGCTTGATACACATCCAGTGTTGTCAGAGCTTTTGAGGAAAAACTTGGACTTCTGTATTTTTTTTCACTTTGTAAAATATCTATAATAAACATTGCCATTATTTTTTGATCTTCATACTTATCTTCTGATCTACATGCTGGCTAGAGATCACTGTGGTAGTTGTAAATGCAAATGCGACAGGCATCCAAAAATTAAGAAAAAGAAAAAAAAAAAGAAGAAGAGAAAAAAAAGAAAAAAAAAAAGAAAAAATATCAGTGAACACTTTGCCTTTTAACTGTAATTAAATGTGAAAACTTTTAAGGACATTAGTTGAACATTTACAGGTCAGCAGTGTATAAAACCAGCCAGTTATTATTTTTTTTTTTTTTCCATCTCTCATAATTCACTTTTAGTGAAATTCCAAAGTTACAACGAAGTGATTGTGAAGAGAATTCAAAGCCCATATTTCATTGCTACTTAATTATATATGATGTTATGTGTATCAGTTTGAGCAAAGTGAAAGTGTGATGAGAAACAAGCACTAAGACATACTTCAAAATTGCAATAGATTTAAAATTTGATAATCTGAGGTTTTCAAGATTTTGTCTGCAGCATGCAGCTACAGAAAGTATGGTTTTTAAGGAGACTTTATCATAAACAAAACCTGGAATGCAAAATCAGACATTTGCTGTGCAATTTTCTTTTAGTGTTTTACTGTATAATGTATATTTAATTTTTATATACAAATCAACATTATACGGTTCTCCAGCTACATCACTGATAAATTACAGTATTAATTCTTCAGTCAATATTGTTTCTTCTTATATTGATTGATTCAATGCCTATTTAAGGGCCTTTATTTGTCTTTAGCTAGCTTTGAAAAAGGTTCACAGTGAGCACAAATAAAATAGAAGTACAGGAAGAACAAAATTAAGTTTTCAGTTCATGCTCTGTGTCTCCTGACATTTGAATGTTTAAACTCTTCAACGCAACTCAGGACTCACACTTGCCTGGATGCAATGCAAAAGTGTATGCTTGTCTGTACCCATAGACTGAGTATTTTATTTCTGTTAATCAGATTTTAATAAAGGAGAGACAATGAGAAGGTAGAATGTTGACCTACAACATTCAGGAATGGGTTGATATGATACATTAACCTTATGAATCTGTGTTCTGCAGATCCACATTATGTGGCAGCGTAGCCTCACAGAGTTGGATTGAATCTCTCATTGGTAGTTCCTCTTCTCTGAGATATGTCAAAGGAAATGACCTTATGATGACTGTATTCTTTGGGGCAGCACAGTGCTTAGCCTTATTGCCTCTTATCAATATCTGTCTGAGGATGATGAGAGATTTATCAAGCAAATTTGAGACAAGCTTTGCCACAGTGATGACATTCAGCTTCAAGAGAGAAAGAGAATTTCAGGACAGAAGATACAACATCATCACTTGAACCGATGTGTGGTTTTCAGAAGTCACTGAAATTGACTGTGGTCTCATGTTGAAGTAGTGATGCTATGTGGGAAGAATTAAAGAATCTTTAGGTCAAGAAAGTGAAAGAGGGAGCACAGCGCTCTATCTTTTAGCTGGGGACACTTAGCTGATTGAGAAACCATAACTTTTGCACTCAAGATTAAATTTGCATTTTCCATGGAACTAGTGGATAAAAAAAAGATATAACATTCTTCCTTAAGATAGAGCTTGAACTTAAACATCTTCAGACCAAAAAAATGACACAAGGGATCAGATCTTCTGTAGCTAGAATGAGTATGCTAATCACTAGGAAGTAATAAAATTATTTTTATCTTTTCTCTACATCTTTAGGGGGAAAAAAAAATGGCACTGCAAAGTGTTCTCTTTGACTGAGTTTTAGAAGAGCTTTTCTCAAGAGGCTGTTATCAGTAGTGCCCTACATAGCAGTTGGGCTTCCACCAGCACCAATGCATGTTATCCTTTACCTTTTAAATACTGCCATAATATTTACATTTCCTTCTTCCTTTAATGTTTCCATAATACTGTAAAATGTGTTAAAATTATCAACAAGCTATAAAATGCCTTTAATTATCCAAGCGTCATAGGGATATATTATGGAGTGTTATCATTATCATGTATTCATCGGTAGAAGCTGTTTTTTAATATTAATTAACAGCCTAATGCATGAAGTGTTCTGTTATGAAATCCATTACTATGTTTGTTTTTTTTCCCAAATTATGGGTATGTCTGGGAGAAAAAATACTCATGTTCTGATGTATTAGTTTTCAGTAGAAACAGGAAGCTAATCCAGTCCATTAGGGAGCCCCATAGCCCCCTGCTGTGTTAAAGAAAGGGAAACTCTCATGGGAAATGATTAGCAAGGATGAACTGGAAAAGTAACCACTCTTTGATGAAAAAATAATTCTAATCCAGCTAAACTCAGCAGTGAAATTGGAGCTCTGGATTTGTGATCATCCGTTTTTTCTTTAACCTTCCCGACAATATCATCTCTATAGATTTGTCACCCTCAAACATCGCACTGGAACTGCAGCTCTGCTGTTCACTGGGTGCTGCTGGAACTTCCCATTCAAATTCATGCGCTCTGCTGGTATAGTCTGCAACACTAGCAATGATCTAGTTGTATAGAAGGATGTGGAATGCTCAGTAAAAAGCAGACGGATAAAAAAACAAACTTGCTTTTCACAATTCTCTTGTAGTTTTCATCTCAGTACTTTCTATTGCCTTCTGATTGGATCTTATTAAATATAGCTCGCCTGCCTTCCTGTCAATCTGTGAGGAAAAACTATTTTATTCCAAACATTTTATTAGTTTTAATTCCAAACTGACTATTGACAGTTGTCCATTGTTTTAATTCTCTCCTCAAGGAAAACAAATTTCCCTTTTCTTTTGTCTCCAGTAGCAGACTTGGGCATGTAGGTATGTGAGCAAAAGGATAATTGCAGATTAAGGGAGGTTAAACAGTACAAATTTAGGCATAGATAATACACTTTCCTGCTGTCCAATTGGAAGTATTAAGCATATAAACTTGCCTTAATTTACTTTTTATATGAATTAATTACTTCACTTATCTCAATTTTCTACCAAAACTAGTGTATATGTAATAGTGGATTTATTACAGAATTCCATTCCTTGCTGCAAAGCTCTCCTAATTTCTTTCCATACAGCTTGAAAGAATTTATTCCAGTCATGTAAACTACCTCCAGTTTTGCCAAATTAATTTCCTCTTAGAAGCTAGAAATTACAGACTCCTGTCTTGTTAACAGAACTTATCACTTCTCTGTCACCTGAAAAGTTGCTAGATTGACAATTAAAGATTTCACAATAAAACAATCAGCTGTTGGCTTATCCATTGTTATTTTTCTCACCTAGGTGATAATGGGCATTCTGTACAGCCAAGCAATAACTCACTAGAGCACAAGCTAAAATTCATACAAAGAATGAAATCGTTCTGTTTCACACTAGTTGTTCATCACAGCTACTTGCTGACATACATCTTCTGTAACTTTTCTCTTTGCCATGCTTTTTCTTTACAACCGTTATAATGCTGAATAATGCTATGGTGTTGCTTACATGTATCTCAGCACCATTATCACTGGGCATGATGGCATACTGAAATGACTTCCTTTTTCAGTTTCAGCTGTCGGTTCTGGAGATGTTAAGCATGTGCAACATGATTGCAGCAATTAGAGAACAGTGCCAGAGCATTTGTGTTGGCTGGGTAATTACCTCCTCATTTAAATAGTTTTTATATTTAGAATATGGTGAAACTTATTCAGAAATTCATCCATTCCTGAATGTTGATTCATGGGATGTCTGGCTGGAAAAAAGGTCCTCTGTATTTGCTATAAGGAACACCTTTCCTCTTAATAAGTATCATACAAATCTAAAATACTTAAAGAAAAAAAAAAGTTGTGAAAAGAATAACCATTTTTTCTTACGTTTGATACCATTTTCAGAGTGTTTAGAAATGCTACAGAAGAGATGGGGAAGCAAAAGTGATGTCTTATAGCTAGTAAAATATAGGGGATTTCTCTATGAGGGTTTCTGGAATCCAGTATTCTCCTTGAATTGAACCAAAAATATTCTGTGGAATTTTGTGTTAAACAGCAGATTAAAGAGCTGAATAAAGAAAGATATATTTGCAAGGAGAAAGGAAGTTTGTGTTTCATCCTTAATGTCATAGACTGTACCTAATGAGTAGCAGGTACCTAGAAAAGGGTAATTATGTCACCTGAGACTCTCTAGAGCATTCTAGACATCTGCATGAGGCTGATAAGTATCACACAAAACTAGAGGATATTTTCAGGTTTTGGTGCCAAGTAAATATTCTCTTATGTACCTGGCACTACATGCCTGTGTAGCACTACGTGCCTGAATACCTGTTCAGATTTGCCTTCCATTATGTTATCAGGTAAGTTCCTGCATGTCATTGATTTTCTGCTTTATAAAATATACTGTGTCATTTAATTCCAAATCCTACTCAAATAAACAGAATATGGCAACAGCATCACCTCCAGCTCCTTTTGTATTTTTTTCTTCCTTTTTTAAGCTGTTCTGTAACCAAACAAAAACCTAATATTGAAATTGTAGAATCATAGAATCACCAAGGTTCAAAAAGACCTCGAAGATCATCTAGTCCAATTGCCTACCTACAACCAATATTCAAGATGAGGCTGGACCAGGCTTTGAGTAACCGGATCTAGCTGTAGATGACCCTGTTCATCATGGGGAAGTTGGACTAGATGACTTTTACATGTTCTTTCCAACTCAAACAACTTCATGATTCTACAAAATTCAAGTGTTAGAAATCTCGTATGTGGCATTACAGTAACTATTATGGTAAAGAGCATACAACATCTCCAGAAGTGTGCTTTAAATCAAGCCAGAGCAAATTTGATTTTTAGACCCAGAACTCACGTAGCTAGTAACTTGTATCGAAGAGCCAAAGTTCCGAAAGATGCTGCATTTAGGATATGCACAATTCTGAAGACCTATGTAACATATCACATGAGTTTTCTGAATGCTTTCATCTGATGATCTTATTTTCTCTGCTGATCAAAATGTTATTGCTATGGTCTCTTTTCACCCATCTACTTGTTATTTATGCACTTCCAGTCACATGCAGGCATTGCCTAAAGATGAATACATACTTGAACAGTTGCATTAACAACAAATTGCTATATTAGAGATTGCCAGTAACTTACTGGCTGTATACATCATGGGTGACTGATGAAGGTGTGAAAAGAAGAGACTGTGATTTCTTAACCGACTTCAGTTGTAAATAGTCTTGTTAACACAGACTTGTAGTGCAGGCTGAGACTATGAAGAACGGTATTTTCATGAGCATTTGCATACACATACACACCATCCTGTCTGGGAAAGAGATTTTGCTGTGCAGAAATGTGGTGTTTGCAAGCTGGATCACCTGAAGGCTTAAAAGATAAAGTGGCATTTACTACATGCCTAGTATAGTATTTTGTTCTAGCAATATAATGCAGTGGGATCCATTAGAAACAGGAAAAAATAGCCTACAATGTAGCTGCAGTAATGTATTGCTGTTCCTACCATGGAATTTGATAGCCAGTTTAATTCTTGTTTGAAACATATAAGCAAAAAAATATTGTGCTCAGGAATTATATCATCTGTTTGAAATTTGTTATTCTAATACAATAATGACTTTCCTTTAGGTGTACAGCAAAGACACCTGGAGCAACCATGATGACATCAAAACACTAGAGTGACTAAAAATGGTCAAATAATTTATGAGCCTGGAAATAGGAAGCCATCTGAAAGGAAGGAAGCAAAATGAGAAGAATATTATCCTCCTTAAAAATGAAACAGATGTGAGAAACAACTTCAGTTCAAGTTAGTGTTGATTTTGTAGAGCTTCTTCAGACCAATGTCATTCAAGTCCTGCAAACACAGAAAATATTGATCAGTGAAAGGGGAACAGAGCATTATACTTGAATGAAGGTAAAACTGAATTCAGGAGACAGAAGCAAAAGACAGGCTGCAGAAATCTCCCTTGTTCCAAATTTAATTGGTTTATTTTCATCCTTTCTTCTTTAGACATGAAGAACAGTAGTCACAACTCTTATCACGTTCTCCTCAAATATTATTAGTATTTTAAAATGTACTCTGTGTTGAGAGATACAGTAGAAAAAGTACAATAAATTACATTTCAGGAACAGACAAAAGCTTGAAAACTTAAGTAGTTCACAGGCAGAGAATTTGTACAACATTTTTTACTTTCTGGTTAACAACAGCTAACGGACACAGCTAAGCTAAATGTTTAAAGTCTGGTACCTTCAGCTTCACTCTTGCAATAATTGTTACTACTACTACTACTAAAAAAAAAAAAAAAAGAGAGAGAGAGAGAGAGAGGGAAGATCAAATTGCATATTTCTTTCATTCAAGAATAATAATTGAAAAAATAAAAGACCCAAATGAAGAGATGAAATTTCTAAAAATCTTGTCAAACCTTTTCCAGCAGCTTCTTCCCACTAGAACCATTCATTTGGAAGGGCTTATTAAATGTTTTCCTTCATTTTGGGAAGACTTGAAAACTAATGTACAATTTGTATCCTGGAACAGACCATCTGCTGTGAAAAGTTCCCATATCGAGAGAACAGAGGGACAAATTCCTAATTAATTAGTTATTTTAAGAGAGTTGGATACACTTTTTCCAAGATGGTTACAGTTGATAAGACAATCATCAGTCTGTCAAGCTGTGTCTTTTTGCCTGTTAGTCTAGCTAGAATACTGGAGAAAAGTCAGAGAGATGTTTATCACTTACATCTTTCTTCTCCTTCATCCTCCCCTTCCCCCCCACCAAATGAAAGTCATCCCAAGAACTGAATCACTGAATGTAGTCATAGCCTTTTTTATCCGAAGTTGTTTTGTTTTCTTGTTAATGGTAAACACACAAATGTTCCAGTGAAGGCATATCAAAGACAAAGGGTATTATGGGAGTGGATTTCAGATGTTATTTATAGCAAGATTTTTTAATGTAAGGCTATTAATAGCAACTCTTTGCACAAGAGGTGAATGAACAATACAGATGTCTCAATCTCTGTTGAAGGAGCTATTCTTTTTGCGAAGAAAAACCCTGTTTGTACAAGGCACCATTTACAAGTCTATTGTGTTTTTTTTTTTTTTTTATAGCTATGAAATAATGTTGTTTTTATCTCTTCCAGCTCAGCTAGGCTGCTGGCTTCCGTTTGGCAGCTTCACAAACAATCTGTGTGCAGCAAGCCGTGCTTAGAAGCTCCCAGAGTGGATGACAGGAAAGATTGCACACTGAGACAGGGAGACAGCATGGTTTCCTCATAAAACCAGTCTTTGAAGCCCAGGATCATAGGGAAGTCTAGTAAAGAGAGCAGGTATTTAAAAATCCCAAAAGTGCTTTATAAAGAATAATAAAAAAGAATTTGAGTGTTTTTAACTTAATCCACAGAGAGGGCATGAGAGATAATGTGAGCTTTTAGGACATAAGTATATCTGTAGATCTTTTTTTTTCTTTCATGAAAAAAAATAATGTTTCACACACTCTAATTCCCATAAAATGAAACTAACAACGAAAGTGCAAACATGAAAAAACAGAAAGAGAAGTAAATTATGGTGTTGCTTACTGTAAAGTATCCTTTAATCTATATCTATTAAAAAGCAGACGATAAATACAGTAGAAGCTACATACATTTCCATCATGACATTGCAAAATCACATCCATGATATAGGAAGATTGGTTTTGTCTCTAGGAATTGATCAACTGTAAGATTTCAAGGAACTTCTTTAAATGAGCCTTGAATTGTCCAGATACACAATAGCCCAAAACTCTATCAGAAAGCTGACTAGTAATCGAAAAATTCTTCCTTGTCCTAATTTCTGTTTCCACTTCCAAAAAGCTCCAGTGGTCAAAGGGAGAGAGGTACTGGCAACCTAAATTCTATTCTTTTGTTTGTTTGTTTGTCAGTGCCTCCCAACTTAATTTAGTGAGGCAAAGCAGAACAACAGCTTAAACAGTTTGAGAGTTGCATTGAAGAGATAAGGCAGAAATGCAGCTCAGTTTATTTCCCGAAAAGCATTTATCATTTCAAAACTAAGTTTTTGAAACTATTTGACGGCTTTTTTTCTGGGGAAAGGGCTTTTATGCTGATCTCATAAATTCACTCTAAAGTAAGTTAACATTAATAGTACTAAGAAAAATATTGAAGGCTGAATGCTCTCTATGATGCTTTTCAAATAAATTGTCTCCATTCCACACAATTTAGTGGAGACTGTTTAGGAGAGACTTGATCTGAAAATCCAATATCATTAAATAGCCCTTATTTTCATGGGAGAAACAGCTGAATTCTTGGAAACTGAGAGCAAGTTTTTGTTTTCTGCGTCAGCTCTTCCAATCTTTCAATCAGTGTGATCAACAGAAACATCATTTTCAAAAACATGGCAGTACACACTCTTACATCTCCACAAGTCTGTCTCATAAGAGGAAGGAAGAGATATGACCAGCATAATACAGTTTCTTGAGAAGGCACATTTGTGAACAGAAAACAAAACTTTGTGACCATCTCTTTGATCAAGTATTTACAACAAAATTTAACTATTCAATATTAAAGGAACTGATGGTGGAAAAATAATTAGGCTTATATTTTTTTACTGGGAAGTAAAATTGTGACTTTGTCCTGACATTTTGTAACAGAGAAAAAAAATCTAATTTGTTGGAGGAATTCAATCAACACAGATTATTCATGCATCTTTAGAAAAACAATGACATATCACTAACTAGATTTTCTCCCTTGAATGAAACATGCAAATTAGTATCCAGATAGATTAATGAATTGAGAATGCGTGAATAGAGAACGTTTTTGATTCTTAAACAGAATGAGGAATGCATACCCTTTCTGATCTATCATTAAGTTTATATCTTCAGCATCAACAAGTAAAATGATAGCACAAGGCCTTTAACAAACACTTTTTAAGGAACATGTACAGATTAAAGCCCAACACCAGTACCCAACTTCCTTACTTGACAGTTTTATAAATTTGTTTATGAGACTATAGATCTTGCTACCAGCATTCTGTGGAATGATTGCCTTGAAAATCTCAGTTCTGATTTTCACTGAGGTATACTTGACAAAAATGTTAATTATTATGGGAATTACCTATTTTTGAATTGATTGAATTAGACATTTTACAGAAGTAAGGTGGTATTGTTACCAGGTTACACTGCAGAAAAATAGAGGGCAGTTTAAAGCAAGGTTTTTTTTGTTTGTTTTTGGTGTTGTTTTCTTTGTTAGGTCAGCTATCTTAGTAGCTATTTCGAAGGATTTCATGATTGGTAGAAACAACTTCTATTTGAATGAAATGACTTCTATATGAATAGTTGCATTCAGTTCTTCTGCTGGAGATTTTGGACTCAAGAACAGCACCCCATATATTAAACAGTCTTTAGTACATTATAAATAATTCTCTCTTAATGAACATTAACTTTCTGTAAGCTTCCATGGAAACTCTAGTCCTCTATTCATCTATATACTGCAGGCCAAGTGTGGCACAAACAGCTGCAAGGGAGTTCCAAACAACTGCCTTCCCACAGCTCAAAGTCTGATTTGGAAAATGTAACCCTTGCATGAATATTTTAGATACTGCCCTATCTAAACCTGAACCTTTGCTGAGAAAATCCTGACATTTTTACAGATTTGGATGACATGTCTGAAGTTTCCTGATTTCCTAATGTGCACCCTCAATAATCCTCAAATTATTTTGATTTTAGCTGTCAACTTCCACTCAGCATCATAAGCTGGCGCACAGCACCAACTGTAAGCATAAAATCAATACATTCTATTACTGTTCTTCAAGTAATGCCTTAACTTGCAAGATGTTTACATTATGACTTATGACTTCAAATGGGACATTTCAATTTTTCATAGGATTTTTTTTTCTTTTAGTTACAGATGCCTGAATATCTATACTTATTTATAAGACAGGTTTTATATACAAAGATTGTTGTCTCTATTTGGCTAGTGGGACTGAAAAACAGATTTCCTGGTTTTTCTTCTTTGTTTGTTTGTTTGTCTTCTGATTTTTTTTTTTTTAGGTCCATTGAGCCATGGCATGAAAGAATTTCTACTACTTCTAAGCATATGATATCTCGTCGGTAAAGAATGTAATGATGCTGTTAGGGCATGAAGTTAAATTATTTCAAGTTGCAAAGGACTTCCAGGAAAGGGCCAGAAGGTAAGATTCTAATAAATAAATCATAGGTGTCTATAGGGAGACAGACTCTTTTGGGTTAAGGGAAAGATTAATTACAGATTCAAGTTTTGACAGAAAGTTGAACTGTATGTGGACCTGTGTCTGTTGTTTAAAGCAGAGGCTTGAGAATTAAGACTTCTGATTCCTCCTGTAACTGAAATTTTTTCTTTGGGCAGTTTAACCTTCCAGCTTCTTTTTTTTACCTTTCAGTAAAGTAGATGTCAACAGTACTTATGGTTTTAAAAGATTACTTATGATTTTAGCAAGTCAGTAAGAAAGATTTCATTCTTTCCCTACCAGCATGGCTGAGAAGACACTTCATTTCATTACGTAGAAGGAAGCGTTTTTTATACTAGCTGTTTATTTTATATTGAATAGAATAATATTCTTCTAAAAGCACTGTGAAATAAAATACTGATGCAATCTTACATTAGTCATATCAAAAAAATCTGCTGAATAGACGAAGTGAAATCCTAATCAAATGAAGACTAAATGCAGATTCTCACTGCTTTAAAAAGACACTTACTGAACCTCTAAATCAGCCTTAGTGTATGTAAGAAACACATGAAACATATGGAATAATATCTGTATTTTATATAGCAGAAATAAATACTTTTTACTAATGTGATACGAACAGTGTTTTCCATGAACTATCAGAAAAATCCATATTTGTATTTTAAATTTGTGGAAAATAAAGGAGTTTAAAACAGGGAAATCTTAAAAAAAAAAAAAAAAAGTGACGACAAGTGACGACACAGGCCAGGTTTTATAGAATGAAAATTTTTACGTGACTTCTTGAAAGAGAAAGCTCTGTCAGTGTGAAGTGTATTGCCAACAATATTTAAAACCATATCTCAAGATATAAACTGAAGACTAGATATGACTAAAATTTTGGTATTGTTCTCTTGGAAGTTATTTGAACTTAGCAAATTTTAAGAACCTCATTTCCACAGTTCAGTTTCACTTATTGACTGCATTAAAGCAGCTTATTTAGGTTTAGATAAATTACCAGTATGTGTGAAAAGGAGTTTGATGTATAAAACATTACTTTGTGGCATGAGATTATGTAAGCAATAGATCCACATATGTAAAATGCATTTACTGCTATGTTTGATTTATCAAGCATTTATTCTGAAGTACTTCAAAATAGATGACATAAAAGATTACGATTTGTATCATACCTGTTGGTATATAGCAATTTGCTCAGGACAAACTAATATAGTGTGGCATTAAAAAAGAACCTGTAATAATACATTTACAGTAATATACTGTTTATACAGGTCAATTTCCAAAAATGTAAATGCCTTTGTTTAGGATATGCTACAGTATAGTATGTGTATTTATAGTATACTGTACATTCTATTGTATGGCTACATAGTAAAGATATATAGCTTGACTTTTGCATCGAGTAACAACTGTCATCCACTTTCTGTTGTATCTATTGTCTAAGTTGTCTTAATGTGTCTGCACAGTTATATACACTACGTTCATCACAAAACTTTACAGACAGTAAGTTCTATTTTACAAAAGAGTTGCAAATCCTGAAAATAGCAAACAGAAAAGCACTGCTATTGTCATTAGGGCATCTCTGGATATCCAACATTCAATAGCAGGTTGGGAAAGATATATTAACACAAACTCTAATAATAGCTTTTTTCAGTCTATGTGATGTTAAGCTGTTTCACACTTCTCACACCAAAATCACTTTCAAATGCTTTGATTATTTTTTCCACAGCTCAAACTCTAGTGATGTAGAGTTAAAGATACTACCACCCATACCTTCCAATTAATACTTCTATGAATGTGTTAACAAGATCTTTTGACAGCAGATCCAAATATTTCCTGCCATCTGAGGTGGCTAGATGCTACTTATTTGTGTCAGTGTGGCCATAAGCCCAACATAATGAACTCTGCATTTCGACAGAGCTTAAAATTTTGAGCACTTTGACAAGGCAACTAAGACAATGTGCCTTCTAGTTTAGATCTAGGGACAGGGTCAGGAAGGCCAAGGCCCAGCTGGAACTGGACTTGGCAAGGGGTGCAAAGAACAAGAAAAGCTTATATGGGTTCATCAACCAGAAAAGGAAAGTTCAAGAGGGTATATATAGCCCCCTAGTGAGCAAGACAGACAGCAGTGAAGAAATCAAGGTCTTCCATTTCCTGACCAAATCCTTCAACTGCTAGACTGATATTTAAATTTTCTTGAGAATAGGATGAGTGAGGAAAGCATCTGTTATATTCAAATATGTAACATAACTCTTAAGAGAAGAGTAGGAAGCGAAGCCAGCATTATACACTGAACAAAGCGTGTTCCATTTTCAGAGATGTGAGATTTAGCTTTAGCAACTGTGCTTCTCAGTATGTTGATCTCAGAAGATCCCATTCTGAACTTCATTCTGTGCCTATAATGCACCAGGAACATTGAGGACAAACGTACGCTATGAATCAGATCATCTTGTGGAAGTCAAACACAGTAAAATGTGATGTTCTCAAACCTTTGAAACTTTTATGGATCTCATCCTTTGGACCCAGTTGTAGTTTATGGTACATCCTTCTTTCACTCGTTTGGGAAATTAGAGCTATAAAATGAAAGAAACTTCAGTTTTGCTTCACTTTGAAAAATGTAGACAATACCAGGTTGTGGAAGGAGGTTTTAGGGTAAATAAAAGATTTTTCATTTTTATCCACTACAAATTTCTTAGTAGCCTTACAGATTTTGTAGTTTCCGTAAAGCTATGAAATACTGAGGAGTCTGAGTCTCACAATGTTGTCTACTGAAGACCTCTTACCTCAGGTATCAAGTATCAGTTTATCAGTACTAAAATACAATGTCTTGAACAGAAGATTTGCAAAGAGTACTTCAAGCACAGCTGAACTTTACGCTGCCTTTTCTCTAAGGCTGCTCTTTACCCTAAGGCCAAACTAGGACTGAATGTAGCAGTCAACTCAGAAGCTTTACCTAGCCAGCAACTCAGCTAACCTTACTCTGTGAACACATGGAGGCTCTTCAAGTCTGGCAATGTCCTTCTTACGGCTTTCCTCTTTGACCTCGTGACTAGCCCCATCCTTCCAAGTTGTGAAATAATGCAAGACATATGAGCAGCTGAGGTCCCTTGATTTGTTTAGCCCAGAGAAGAGGAAACTGAGGGTTGGCCTACAGCTTCCTCATGAGGGGAGTTCATTTCTGCTCTCTAGTGACAGCACTAGGATGTGAGGGAACAGTTTGGAGACACATGAGAGGGAAGTCAGATTGGGTATTAGGAAAAGATTTTCACTGAGAGGGTGGTCAGGCAGTCGAACAGGCTCCCCAGGGCAGTAGTCATGGCATCAAGCCTGCCAAACTTTAGGAAGCATTTGAACATCACTCTTAGACATAGGGTTTGAGTTTTGGGTGGTCTTATGTGGAGCAAGGAGTTAGACTCAGTGATCTCTGTGGGTACCTTCCAACTCAGGATATTATGTGATTCTGTGTTTCTATAAAAGTACCACAGTTCTCATCTCTCCACTTTTTTGAATGACCCACAGGGAAGCTGGGAGGATACTCTGAGCATCTCCCTCACTGCAGTAGGAGTGAAGGAGACTGACAGGTCCTCTATTTGGAAAGGAATCTGTAAAAATAATTTATTAGCAAATAGAAGGATATAAAAGCATTAATGTGCAATTTCTATATTTATTTTAAACAGAACAATAGACAACACACAGAATATCTCAGGCACAGAGAGCTTTTCCTGCCGTTATTGTTTCATTTTTCTAGGTTGACGTAGTAAGTATCTGCAAAGCTGTTAAAATGCAGTAAAACTCTGTAGCCAGTCCAAGATACAAGAACAAGTGAAAAAAATCTTAAACCTTTACCCTTTTCCTTTCTAAACACAATGTTCTCTACTTTGAACTTTGCTCCAGAATGTAGAGCTCTTTTGGCAGAAAATACAGATATAGGAGTGCAGCAGATCGCACTAACAGCTTCAGATATATATTTAAAACCTGAAGATGGAAAAAATTAAGTTTTTAATCTCCAGACTATCTTAATGAGAAAAAACAAGCCTGTCTGCTTCTGGGAGGGTGGTAAGTTTCACACAAAGGAAAACATCAGGCTCCAGGATTTTATCCATTAAAAACTGAAAAACAGGAATGAGGATTTCAGTTCCTGATGTGCTAACAATCTGTGTTAAGTCACAATCATGCACAAATCACCAGCTTGTTTGGGAAACATCGTTTTCAGTTTCGAGAGCTGCTGGTTGGATAAAAGCAGTTAGGGAGTGAAAGACAAATGTTACTTCCAACTATTGACCAAGCTTTCCTGTGTTTTATTTTTTGATATCTTCTTTCTACAGATGAAAGATCAAACCACATTTTGGACATATATAAATAGCAGTATTATCAGGCAGTGCTGAGGTGCAGTTAGGGTATTTTACCCCAAGTTACAATAGTTGTTACAGCTCTTTCGAAACTGAAGTCAAAGTCCATGGTACTTATGGATTCTCTAACACCATGTTTTGAGAAATGCAAGCCTAAAGACTCTGCTTCAAGGGGAAAGTACGTATTGCTGTTTTACAGGATGCAGAGAAATTTGAGTGAGAAATTGTGCTCATATTGAGTCTATTAGACTTTCTGCTCCTGCTTATCACCATTTTAACAAGGTTTCAATAGTTTTCAAATTTTGCTTTTCTCACAGAAGTTTCCATGCAGCTTCTCCTCCCTCCCCAATATTTGATTTTCTCAAATAAACACTGACACTTTTGTGACTTAAAGGACTCACAGCTGCAGAAGCCACGTAATTTGAAATATTTTATGCAGGTATTTATTAGTGGAGAGTTCCAAACTCAAACATACTAGGTCTGACCTGACAGGACTGCTTATCCCCGGGGTTAGATGCAGTTCAGTCTTGTAACACCTCCTCTCAAGTCAGTATTGCAGTTGTGGCAAAAGTTGCACAATGATCCTGTGGATTGGAGTTTTTGGTTTCTTGCAGTCAGCTATGAAAACCAAATTAAAAAAAAAAAAAAAAAAAAAAATGTTTTCTTTACACAGTCCTTCAGTCTGTGTTGAGAGGCATTTTACTCTTAGAGGTGGAAGTAAAAAGCTGTATGTATCCCTGGGCAGTTTGCTTGGCAAGTCAGCAGTTTCACTCACTACAGACTAGTTATGCAGTGTATGATCTCTGTCTGTGGTGTATCTATTGGGTTATCCCGTGGAATATGCTATGGCCTACAGGCATTGCAGCTCAATCTTTCAAGTAAGTGTCCCATTGAAGTGACATGGCAGAAAAATGATTAATTTTATAACAAAGGCCAGTATCCTGCAAAACAGCTGCTAAATCATTCTTTGGGCTGCTTAACAGGATGTATTCAGTAAGTGTGTAACCAGTCCTCCTCTTCCTATATCCATTTAAGTACACGGGAAAAAAAAACACTGACTTCAAGGCCTGTTGAAACAGGATATACACATCAATGTTGACAAACTCTGCTTTGTGTAAGAGCGATACCTAAAAGCAATGCAATGTTTACACCAAAGCCTGCATTCTGCACAGCAAAAACAAAGACCTCATTTCTAGCTTTTCATTCTGTAAATCGATGATCAGATATTATGAAGAAACCTGCACTGTTTAAAAAAACTGTTTTGATATAAATTATATAAAATAATATCTATAATAATTTTGGAATTGCATTCAGTTAATTAGTTTATTGCCAGAATACTTTATATATTGTAATTTTGTTATTGTGTGAATTTACATTTTTAATTATCCAATTATTAAAGCCCATGTATAATAGTTTAGAAAATCCTTTGCCCTCATACTTGTGTAGATAAAAGTGAGACAGTGCCTAGATCTGCAGAGAGCCTGAATGGTTCGGAAAATGTGTTTTTGTTTGTTTGAAAGACAAACGTTTTTTTTTTGAAATGTATCAATGAGAGCTAAACTCTGAGGATTTGTTATTTAATTTTAGAAGAAACGTTACTCAATTACTCTTACTTATCATCAATAGACATAGCAACAGCCAAATTCTGGAGAGCAGAAAACTTTTGTAGACATTTCAAGAATATGGAGGATAAGGTATTTCAAACCCAGTTTCCTCTCAACTTGGAAAAGCAGAGATATGACATCCAATGCCAGAAATAATACACAAACCATTAATTAATTGTCTTCTGAATATTAAAATCTCAACTGTTTCTTAAATAATTTTAAATATCAGAGTCCATTTTTCAACAAGTATTTGAAAACCTCCTCCTTTTCCTTACTACCTCTGAAGTTATATGTAGTTCGCAAGGAAGTCATGTGGAATGTAGAATATATAGCATATATATATGCTATAAAGCATGTAGAACAGCATGAACATTTTGACATTGAATAATGTTTTTAGTTCTTCAAATTTTAAATTTATATTTTGCCATGCTTGCAAAGCCTGTTGGAGGATAGTAGTGCTACCTACCAATGTGGAAAGAGATCTTGTGTAAAGTGGCAACACGTAATGTTAAAGATTTTTATCACATAGCATAAGTTTTCGAAACTAGTAGCTAAGGGATGTAGGAGATCCAGCAAAGTTTGACTGCTACATATCTTCAAAGCATACAGGAAAGGAAATGTATATATTATATATATATGTAGGTTACTCTGAAAAGTAATATCTCCTATTTATATGGAAATGAGAACAAATACAAAGAATACAGTAACACTATTTGATAGAGAAAATTCTCAGCTACAAAACACTCTTTGAACAGAGTCACCAACATTAGGTGTGCATATTCATTTCAGTGACCAAGAAGAGTGTGCATGCTGCGCTCCCAAAAATTTACACCATCAGAGGTGACCCACTGTTTCATTGCTGCTATGCTGGCGTTGTTGCTGAAACACACCACCCACCATCTCATCGTACTAACATCCTCTATTTGGTCTCCATATTCATTCAACAAGGATCAGTGTATGTCGGGGGTGGCATTTTTTCCACATGGAAGAATTCAGTAGCACACCTTCATAAACACTTCCATGTAAGATGCCAGTTTTGTCAGACTACTCCTCTGCTGCCATCTGTTGCATGGCAACAAAGTGTAATGGAATATTCGTGGGAAGGTTCAGTGTCTACTACCATACTACTAACACAAGCCTCTCATGTTGTGGGCCAACATAATAAAATAGGAGGCACTGTTTTTGGAGTAGCTCTATATTGTTTTTTTTTTTTAATTTGAATGAACAAACCAAAGTGAATGGACTTAACCTTTCTGATCAGCAACAGCCTTGGTACCTTGCCTTTTCCTCACAAACACACAGCTGATGTCTATGACAGTCTTCTTTCCTTCCATAAATACTGGATAATGTATTTTGCATTCAACTATATTTTAAGCTGATAAAGGCACATTTGACTTGGCTTTCACACAAGAATCAGGGTCTATGCTGTAAGTTAAAGTTGTTTTACACAAAGCATCAGCTAGATGACCTGCTCAGGCCTGAAGACCTAAACTCTCATCAGTCTTGCAGGGTTCAACATGCTCTTAAACATATTATCATTAAAGCATGACCTCAGTTCTCAAATCCTTAAAAAATACCAGAATTATTTTTTAATGTAATTGTTGGAAGAAGAATATTTATGACTTTCTTTTTTTTTTTTTTTTTTTTTTTTTTTTTTACATATAATGCAACTGCTGTTATAGTTTGGTGTGAATGTGTGTCTTTCACCGAGCCAGTTGAAAATCTAGACATTTTTCCTTAAGCCTTAGGTCTTTTGGCTACTGTTCCTTTTACGAAAGTATCCTTTTTATGTCAGTATGCCCTCTGTCCTTCTTAATTTAAACATGAAGTAGCTTTTTCTACGCTCCAGACTCCAGTTGGTGATAGATGTTTAGAATACACATATAAGCAAATCAAAGCAATTCTCATTTGTCTTTCATTTTAAATTTAAACATTTCAAAATATACAATTACATTTATGGGGATTAAAATGAAGTATAAATAAATCATTTCTCTCAGACTTTCTCTCCTCTCTTTCTTCCTGTCTTATTTGGGCTCTCTTTTCTTCTCATATAATTTAACTAAAATTATGTAATCTTCTACAACTTGAACAGACCAATTAGAAAAGGGCAAGAATAAATGCATAGTGTAGATGATGTGTACTGAACCACTCTTATTAAATCAAGGAATGAATCTGTTTTTGTTATTTCTATTGACAGCTCTCTTCCAGCTCACAGCCAGCTGGCAATTAATAGAATCACACTTAAAACAGGCAATGGGGAGAAATCAGCTTCTTTGTAGTCATTCTTACACCAGACATATGTGCATCTGCTTTATATATGCCTGCATTGTGTGTGCATTAATATTAGTATTGAACATACAACATATGTATCATTTTCTCCCTGTGCTCCAGTTCAAGACATACACAATATATTTCCCAATATTTAGCTTCAAATATTAGGACATACTGACAATTTTTCTTAAAATGATTTCATCCCTGATTTTGTTATAAGCAGTCCAATTGCCACTGAACATACTGAATAGCATGTTCAATTTTAATCCTACATTTCTAAAGGAAGACAAATGAACAAACAAAACAAAACAAAAACAACAAAAGGCTCAAGAGAGATTCACACCTGAGATGCTTATAAACTGTATTCAGAATAGTTGAGAATTATTAGAAAACAAACAAACAAACAAAAAAACCCCAAATGAATACACAGTGCTATTCTGACAGTTATACGCAGACTAAAATACCTCCAGGGAGGGGGCATCCAGAACCTCAGTGGACAACCTGTTCCAGCAACTCATCACACTTAGTGAGACTGTGCACCCTAACTTCTAACCTAACTGCCCCATTATTTTAGTTTAAAACTATTCCCCCTTGTCCTATCACTACCAGACTGTGCTCAAAGTCAGTCTCCCTCCTGACTTTAAGTTCCCTTCAAGTACTGAAAGGCAGTAATGAGGTCTCCCCGAACCCTTCTCTTCTCCAACCTGAACAGGCTCAGGTCTCTCAGTCTTTCTTCACAGAAAAGGTGCTTCAGTCCTCTGATCATCTTCATGGCCCTCCTCTAGCGTCCTAAGCTGGATGCAGATCTCCAGATGGGGCCTCACAGGGGCAGCGTTGAGGGGGAAAATCACCTCCCTTGCTCTGCTGGCCACTCGTCTTCTGATACAGCCCAGGATACTTTTGGCCTTCTGAGCTGCAAGCACACACTGCTGGCTCATGTCCAGTTCTTCCTCCATCAAGATCCACTTCTCCACAAGCTGTTCTTAATGACTTCTTCTCTTAGTTTGTACACATACCTGAGGTTGTCCTGATCCAAAAGCAACAACTTTCACTTGATCCTGTTAAAACCCATTAGGTTTACAAGGACCCACTTCTCAAGATTTTTTTTCTTATTTTCCTCAAACTTCTTCACAGCTGTTATTTTCATTCCTAGGCTACAGTGTGAAGATATATTTTGTGCCTAGTTTTCCATAGTTCATAATTTCTTTCTTCTGTTTACGCCATAATGTGACACCAGCAATGGAGCAAATGCTCTTGTCCCTTATTTTCCCTCCCCTGGCCTATGCTATTCTTGCAGGAGATTGGCTGTTTCCACTTGCACCCCCCTCAGGCTGAAGGCAAGGTACGTCCCAGTTGCTGTGAATCTGTCCTAGCCTTCTAGCTATCATGGCACAGAAAAACTATTGTCCTCCTGAATGAAATTCTTTCTGAGATGAAAGCATTATTTTGTCTTTGCATGACTACCAAGCGTTAGATTGGATCTGCCAGAGAATTTCAGAGAAAAGTCTTAAAGACAGACTGCAGGAAAACCTAATTGTGCTTATAAGGCAATTCATTTGGGAAGACACCATACTGTTGAGGTCTTCTATGTTGATGGAAGTTTGAATGAGATTGAATAATTTCCCACTGCAGAACACTACAATGAATTATTTTTTTGTGGAAGCTTGTATAATCCTATTATTTTTATACCACAAATTACAATCCATTTAATACACAAAATCTAAAGAGTGTAACTTTAGAGATCTGGACTACAAGTTAATCTTAATTTGATTATATCTACTTTGCCTGCGACTTTTTCCCCTCTAATTATTATTTTACGAATAATTAGAATGAAATATAAATCAGCCATTTCTGAGAACTATTTGCTTTATACTTACGTTTATTTTTCAGAAAACTACTGTACAGCACCATGTGGTGAGAGTGAGAAGGGCCAGTTTCCGTATTTGAAGAATACCCATTTATTGACAGCCTATAAAGCTTTCTCTAATCTTGATGGAAGCAGGAGTAGAGTCAGGTCTTCATGGAGTGTATGTGTCTACCTCATGTCAGCCATCCTAAACAGAAAATTTTCAGCAGAATGTAGTGGTTTGCTACAATAAGTGTTTTAATAAGTGCAATATGAATGAAATAACAACAAAAAAATATATATCTTCACTACAAAATATTGTTCACTTTAGAACCAAAGTTCATGAGTTTTCAAAGTATTGAACAAAGCACATCCTTAACAGTTAGCAGCCTGTGTTATCTGTAGTGTAGTTACAGCAGAGTTTGCTCAAGTAACTGATACACATACTAGGTATTCAAAGCAGTGAAGAAAACCCTATTGTGTTCAGTTTTTGGCACCTCAGTACGGAAAGGACACTGATGTGCTGGAGCAGGTCCAAAGAAGGGCAACAAGGCTTTTGAAGGGCTTGGAGAATACGCCCTATGAGGAGAGACTGGAGGAACTGGGGCTGTTCACTCTGGGGAAAAAGAGGCTGAGGGGAGATGTTATTGCTCTCTTCCATTATCTGAAAGGTGCTCAGAGCGAGAGCAGGGTTGATCTCTTCTCACTGTTGAAAGGTGACAGGATGAGGGGAAATGGCATTAAGTTGTGCCACAGTAAGTTTAAGTTGGATATCAAGAAAGACTTCTTTACAGAAAGGGTTGTTAAGCACTGGAATGGGCTCCCCAAGGAGGTGGTTGAGTCACCATCCCTGGATGTGTTGCTCAGGGCCATGATTTAGCAGATGGTTGTTAGAGTTAGGGTAGTATGGTTAGGTTGGGGTTGGACTTGATGATCTTTAAGGTCTTTTCCAACCTGAGAACTATGGTTCTATGATTTATGATTTTATAATACGGCACAGATTTTGTGGGTGTTATGGTTTTCATCAGATAAGGTTTTTCTTTGCAAATCTTTCCTTTGAAGGTAGAATAAGGATTACCTCACATCTGAGGGAATTTTTTTCACTATTTTTAATTGTCTATGTAGGCAGTTATATTAATTACATAAGTTGCTCTGAAAGTAATGCCTCCAATTTATTTCCATGAAAACGACAACAGATACAAAGAGCACAAAAAACACTATTTCACAAAGAAAAACATCAGCTACCAAGAATTCTTTTTTAATGTAGTCAACACCCTTGTGCATTTTTTTGCCAGTGATGAACAACTGTCTGCATGCTCACCATATCCACACCAGTAGGTAACCCACTGCCATGTCACCACTGCTGAAACATATTACCCACCTCCTCACTGCACTCACAACTGCTGTTTGAGCACCATATATTTTCAGCAAGCATCAGTGAATGTCTACGAGTGCAATTTTTCCTCTTGGAGGAATTCAGCAACACACTTTTACTTCGTATGTCAGCACTTCCATGTCAGACATCTTTTTGTCAGACTGCCCTTCTGCTGCCATCTGTCACATGGCAACAGGATGTAACAGAATAGTGGTGGGAAGGTTCAACCCCTACTGCCATACCAGCAACATCCATCTCTGACATTATGAGCCAACATGATAAAATCAGAATCACTACTTTCAGAGCAGCCCTCATAAAATAAATATATAAAAATAAAATAAATACTCCATCACCAAGTACTATTATAATTGTAATAATGCTGCATGACTGAGTTGACTTCTAGCTGACTAGTTGTCTGGTTGATGTCTAGTTGACTTCTACTAGCTATCTTAAATAATGATGATTCAGTGTAATCATGGCAGTCATAAATCCATTCCACATAGTGTCAGCTATGTTAGATACATGCCAAGAAGTACAATTACTGTCTTACAAAGAAGGAAAAAGTTCAGTTTATTTTAATGATGAAGGTAGTCAAGTTATATTGAGTCTAACAGTCTCAATCATAGGCTAAGTGGTATTCGTATTTTTTCCTTCTGTTTATAAGAACACTGATAACGCACAAGCCTTAGAAATTAGGGAAGCATTATTTCTTGTAACTGAAAAGCAAATGCCTGTTTTTTTTTTTAAGACAAAATGTTTTTTAAGAGATAATTCTTGAATTTTTCAATCATTTACTCGGAATTCCACTGAAGTATAAAGTGATAATTACAACATCCCTAGTTTTCTTTTTCTCCAGACATAACTGAACACATTGGAACAACTGGCCAATAGGCTATCAGATACACTTTGTGCAGCCTTTCTTTGTTAACCTGTTCAGACCAAATCCTCAAATTCAGTTAGAGCCTCAAGATATCAATGAATGCTGATGGAATTGAGCCTAAAATTATATTCTTCAGTACAGCAGTCTGTTGTCCAGTCTTTCCAGATAACTTTCCATTTATCATTGCTTGCGTAGCTACACTATCCATAACATATATAACAGGAATAATAATAAATTACGTTTCTAACAATGAAATACTATATACAGCTTATCAAGGTCACAGAACAATAATTTCATGATAAGCAGAAGCTGCCATGACAGAAATACAAATCTTTTTTTTCTTTTTTTTTAATTTATAAATGAACTGAGGGCTTGTAGATGGAAACATTGGATAAATAGTTGTAAATACAGAGGAAAACCCAGATCTAAAAAGTTGCCTACGATACTAAATACATAGTATTTAGTAGTGATATATATATATATATAGTATATATATATATATATATATAGTAGATACATAGTGCTCAGCTGAAGCATTATTTTATGTAGGATCATCTAGCAACAATAGATGTTTTTACATTCTATTGGAAAGGGTGAATATAATAACAAGAAGTTAGAATTAAAAGCAGGATAGAGAAGACCTTTTGTACTAAAAAAACAGTCATGTAGTAAAAGTAGAAGTATGCTAAATTCCAATGAAAAAATCACATTTCCTGAATAAGTCCAAATTTTCTTTTCATCTATTCATTTCACCACAAGAATGTAATGCTATGCAAGCCAAATACACTATTAAAGCCTGCTCATCTTGAATGCTATTGGTTTCATAATAGCTTCACATATGTAAAATTCAATCTTCCAGCCAAGTAAATGTAAAAATTCTTAATGTTGTGTAATCTTTCCTATGCAAGAGAAAGATAGGCAAGATGTAGCTTAGTTATTAAATAATGGTGTGTGCAATAAAGCGAGGAGTTAAACAACACTACTTTTTATTACCTTCACTTTTTTACTTAGGATTATGATTTGTGAAGTGACTAAACACAATTTTGATATTTGAATCTAGTTCTGAAGAAAGGAAAAAAAATAAGAGGGAACACTTATTAAGTGGTTGCTACAAAGTGCAACTTAAAATCAATTCTTATAAATTTGCATTTTATATGGTGTTTAAAAGTGAAGTTCTTATTGAAAGTCAACAAAAATGTTAAAATACAAATCATTTTTTGAGTATGCTAAAGAAAATATGAGAGAAGTAAAATGTAGCCACAAATAAACAAGTAATTTCACAATTGATTAGAATTTAAAATCAAATTTTTAAGTTATTTTCATTCTATAAGAGAAATGAAGTAATTCATTTCTGCAATGTAACAAAAAGATACCTCACCTCATACTTGTACAGTACATGTTCAAAAGAACTCTTCTTATACAGTGTTCTTAGATAGGTTAGATAGGTGCTAGATAGGAATTACCTCAAAGACTTTATAGTGGATGCAGAGAGTTTCCAGTCACTATTACATTTGGGTGTAAAGTATTTGGGAACTGTCAGAAAAGGGACTTAACATTCAAATTTCTTAATCTTACCATTCCCAAAGCAGTTTTTGTTGTTTTTTGTTGTTTTTATTTTTTTTACGAAGTACAGAAATCGTGGCAATTTTTGTGATCATAATTTAAAATAAAATGTGTGCATTCTGTTAACTCAAAAAAATGTTAGGACTTGAGACCCAGACAATTGAGCTGCTAGACATTTCTCCTATGGTAACAAACACATTGTACTGACAAAGTAGCTATTGGAATACCTAACTCATGAATAATAATTTTTCTATAATCATCCTATTTGATATAAAGGTCCATGATCTTGAAACATTGTTAAGAAAATCTGTTTTCCTGTAGTCTACTATTCCACAACTAAGCAGAAAAAGAAAAAGTACTGAAGAATATTAAAGAAATATGACTAGAATGTATCATTTGGAGTTTGTGGTCAGTGTGTCATGTACATGTTACAAAGATAAAATCAGAGCTAATGTGGAAGTGCACATTTTCATGTATTTCCTCTACAGAACATGTATTATATATTGCATATTGGGACTATTGCAATGCAAAATATTACTAAGCATTAAGTACCAGGCTCGCCAGGACTCTAGGGACCCATTAAATTTTACTGTCTGTGTCTATGATCCAGAACTCAATTACACCTCAGGACCATCATTCCCTGTCCTGGTGATGCTGTATGAGCGCTAGTCTCCAACCCCGGCTCTGGCCCAGCATTCTCTGCTTCCAGGTCATCTCCCTGGATGTTCACTGAACCTGTTATATCACTTTGTCTCCTTGTAGACTGTCAATGAACCCCTGTTGCCAGTACTTGGTTCTGCCCACCATGATCAGAGCCTATGGTATTGATTCACCTTCAGTTTCTGCCTTTACATCCTTCATGCAGTATCCCTGTTTGCACTGTGTAGTGTGACTTTTCTACATTTTATACCATCCAAGCATAGGTTCAGTATGCAACATGCACCACACTGAATGGCTGCAGATGTGTGAAGACATAAGAGAGGAAAAATGCTTGCTTTAAGAGTAGTAGTATTAAATTATAAAGGGAGACATTTTCCAAAGGATTGTACACTTCATGAGAAAGATGAGAAATCTTCACATGCAGAAGGCACTAAAAATAAGAGTGGACCAGCTTTTAAGAAAACTACAGATTGAAGAGTCCTGCAATGACAGGAAATGGAAATAAATCATATATTATGTATTTTTTTGTGGAAGTTAAATAGGAATATTTTGTTTTAAGAAGGCTAGAAGGCTAACCACAAAGCATAACTGGAATGTTATCTTAAAATTAGCAGAAAGTCTTGACACTGGAGACTATTTTATGTTTGATGTCATTGAATATTTTCGTTTAAAACTGGAAATGACAGATTCAACAGTATGCTAAACATAGCCAATTCAGGAACAGAGGTAATAATTATAGAAAAACACTAGAATAAAATGAGAGTCAACTCAGACAGATGCAGTATTTGTAAAGGAGGAAGAAATAATCCAGTATCAGATCCTGCCAGGAAGTGTAAAGAACTTCAGAGCAGATGCAAGATCTTTGTGCGTTAGGACCAGTCCATAAATGAACACATCGGAAAACACTTAGAAACAGATGAATATTAGGTTAAAAGTTGTGACAGAGCAACTGAGTGACAATGTCATGTTAAAAAAAAAAAAAAAAAAAAAAAAAAAAGATATGGTGGTTTTAGAATTAGGAGTGCTCTGAGTACAGCAATCCTTGTGCTTGATCTGCTCTGTTTGCAACTAGACTGGTTTCAGTGCACTTCAGTGCAGGACATCATATTTCAAAGCACCACTAACAAAAGAAAGTTGATAAGAGATACCAACAAAAGTGTTGTTTCTACCACTGTTATCATAGTCAATAACACTTTTTCTGAGCCCAGCCCTACAGATATGAACAGAATTCTGTTCCAGAATTTAACACATCTCTTAGCAGATGTGCAGGGTAAAAAAGTAGTTCAGAAAATTATAGTTAAAAGTTAAGGTCAAATAAGCCATATTGAAATCATGCAAATCTCATAACTTGGTAACATCTGTATTGTCAAGCAGAAGGAAGAGTTTCTAACAAATAATCTGAGGTGGTCTATATTTATAATGTATCTGGGGATATAGTTTTTTTCTTTTTTTTTTTTTCTTTTTTTTTTTTTTTAAATTCATGTATGCTACCTGGATTCACTTTAATCTCTGGATAGCAAATATGTGTTTAGTAAAGAGCCATTGAGGCTGCAGTTTGTGCACTCAGGTATACTGTGTTCTCTGGGTCATTTGTAGGTGAAAGAAGATCAGGAGCAGAACAGGATCTATCCACACCTGCACAGCCTGTAGCTCTGATGTCAATATATTTGAGCCTTCATTTTCCTTAAATTTTCCCTTACTTTATTCATGTAAAAATGGGTATTAGGGTTACTCCCGACTCAGTCCAGCATATCCAGGCTATCATCCTAGTGTATATTTAGTGCCTTGAAAGGCAAGATGCTGTTAAGAATCTGCAGTGATTCTACCTCTCCTCTCTTTCTTCTTCCTTCCTGCATAAACATATTTACTCTTTGCAAAGGAATTAGGCTACCTTTTGAAATAAAATGTGATTTTGAATTGTAGCTGTCTTTGAAAACAGAGCAAAATTTATTTTTATTTGGATAATTTTGGTAGTTTTACATATCAAAAATGTGGAACTTGAAACTACTTCTAAAATTAGGAGATAAATTAATATAGAATGAATGCATTGATTTTGTATATTAGAATTTTGTGAGCAGAGTTTTAAAAATTGATGTGAATATTTAGAATTAAAAGCTGTTCTCAAATAGTTCAAAACCCATTTCCTTTTCTAAATGATTTCTGGACATCTTGCCTAGAAATTCTGGGCAGAATAAGAAAATAAATGATTAGACTTCGGAAATAAATAAACAAATAAAAAGAGTAATAGCTTTAAAAGTAAAGGACAAAGAAGAGTGACAGTTATATCAAACAATAAAGTAAAATTTCCATGGGGGAAAAGAAAAGCAGAATTAAAATTTTGGTTCTGCTCAACATTGAGAGGATGAATGATCTCTGGCCATTGTTCAATATGCTGGTTGTTCAATCTGCTTGCAACACTCATCTGGAACATCTTCTGGAAGGAAAAAAGCTGCCAAGCAGAGTTTCAAAAATTAGAAAGATGCCAAGAAAAGTAGAAGACAGAAATAAAAATAATAAATAATTTAAAAGCTATTTTTCAATTAAATACTGTATTTTTAGTGACAGTTCCATCCCTAAATTTTTCTTCATCTTCATCACAGTAATTAAACTCTTTCTTAGGTTGGGTGTTTCAACTTGAGCAGAAGCCTAGGAATGGATTGAAATGGAAAAGAGGAGTTAAGGGAATTTCTAAAAGGGGAGGGGAAAAAATGAATTCAGATGAAATGCTACTAAGAAAGGTAAGAAATGATCAAAAGTAGCCCTTCAAAATGCTAAATTCAACACCATCTCTTTAAGAAAAAATGCTTCAAAAAAAATAACGTTCTTTTTCAAAAGGTGTTCATGAATGTGTCCATGATAACTGTATGACAGGGACACCAACTATCAGAATGATGCATGTTTTCAGTTTATTTTCCCTGCTTCATCTATTTTAAATCTGTGTACTCACAGTCTCTGAAATGGTCTTGTATTTATTTCCTATATCCCCCAAAATAGCCAGTTAGCTACACATTTCTCTCTGGAAAACAATAACAGTAACATTATGGTTTGTTTATTATAAGCTTTGGAGATACTTACTGTGGAAATCCTCATTTTATTTCTAATTTCCCAAGTGGATGTACATTTTCATTCTGTGTTACCTGAGAGAACTAGATCAGAAAGTGAAGATGAAAGTCACTGTAACAACCATGTGAATACTTCATTTTCCCTTTTAATCCCTGTAAACCAAGACAAATATTTGGGTGTCAAGAATTGGGACCATTTTTGAGATCTGAGACAGCAGCCCTTCAGCCTTTAAAGACCAAGAAGCCTCCTCTCACATGTTGGTGAGCTGTCTATATTCAACAAGTGTTTTCATTTAAGACTGCAAAATACATTTGATAAGAAAAATCCTGGGATACTACCATCCTTGTAAGGAAGGAATGGAAGTGATTTGTTTCTGGATGACTAAATTAGCAATCTTTCAATTATGGAAATATTTGTTACCATTTCCAATTTCTTACGTTTCTCAGGCTACATGTTAAGTTTAAGCTTCTTTTTTTACTTCTTTTCTTTTTAAGTCAGAAACTAACCTTACCAGAGGTTACTCACTTCTGACAACGAAGTTAGATGGAAATTAGATACATTAATTTCAAGTAAGTAGAAGTTGTTCCATCTGTGCCTGTCATCAGATACTCTGCATGTCTGAGTAGATCCCAACTCAAAATGCTGGAATGGCAAATCACCTTTTAGAAATAACTTATAACTAGCTAGATATGCTTTAATGCCTTCCTTTATTCTGATCTGTAAACATCATAAACTGCTAAATATCCTAACAAATGCCTTAATGGCCATTCTGTCCTGGTTGGCACAAACTGAGAAGCACAGAACACAAGATCAGCTCCCAAGAGGGATCTTGCAATAGCTCTCATACAGTCAGTACACAGTGGCAGCGAGCCATGTGACATCCAGTAAACTCCCAACTGAAGATAAGAATAAAACAGCTACTTAAAATATTACTATTTATGTATTCCAGTCTAGGCTGATGAAAGAAATCTTTCCTAGTCCACTGGGACACTGCTTAAATCATTGTTTCTTCTTGCTTCCTTAGCTATTATTTGCAGCCTCTTTGCTAAATACAATGCTTGAATGTATCCTGATTTATGTGTGCAACAGTTCAGGAGGCTGGTGGCACCACTGGCTGTGGCCACAGGAATGTGGAGAGCTCTTAATCACCCTGTTATGAGCAGCATGTGTTTGTCAAGTTGCAACACTGAAGTGGCACAGCCAAGTGTCAGACTGTGGTTCTGGGACAAGTCACACAATGTCTGATTAAGCCACCCGTGATCTTCTTCATCCTAAATGATTGTTCCCATCCTGCTACTGCAACACATCATCTGCTTACATTTTGACAGGTCAGAAGATTGAATAATCATACAGTTAACCAGGCAACTGAAAAGTGGTACTATTTTGTGTAGATGTTGCTCAGCTCAATTAATTCCTTGAAATCACAGTCTCGAGAGTGTAACACACAGGAAGGTGTAGAAATGGCAAGTAAAGGAAACTGAAGAACAAGTGGTAGAGGGGAAGGATCAGTCTTACCTAAATTTTGCTTCTGCTGGTGTGGATAAAGTTAGGCAAAGTAGCTTGAATAAATGTATAAGATGGATGCTCCAAAAGTAATGTCTCCAATTTTATTATGTTAACCCAATGTCAGAGATGGATGTTGATGGTACAGCAGTAGTGGCTGAGCCTTCTTGCCAATATTCTGTTACATTTTGTTGCCATGTGACAGGTGGAAAAGGGAAGCAGACTGACAAAATGACATCTAACATGGAATTGCATATGAATCAAGGGTGTGTCACTGAATTCTTCCATGAGGAAAAACTGAACAACAGGTCACTCAATATTCACTGACATTTCTTGAACATTTGTATTCACCAAACAGTGAATGTTAGCACAGTAAGGCAGTGGGTGGTGTGTTTCAGCAATGAGACAGTCATAGCAGCTCTGAAACAGTGGTTCACCTCTGCTGGTACAGTTTCTTAGTAGTGTGGCATGCCTTGTCCAAGAGCCTCACTCAGGAGTTATATCATGCTTACATGATAATAAAGAGATTAGAACACCACACTATTGGCATATCATAGCAATTAAAATATAAACTGTGTGTTCCTCGAGGACCAGCATGTATATGTCACATACATAATGGAAACAGATATGGTGTGAGTAATAATTTTAAAAGCAAATTAACCAAGAATTTTCTTATTTCCTGTGACACAAAAAATCTCCCTGATCTATTCATCTTCTCAAAAATCCCCTTGACTCTTCCCCATCTAGTTACATTCCTTACTGAATACTCTTCTGCATTTTAGATACAAGGTAGAAGAGCTTTCCTTTCTTCATAAACTGAGTTCCGAGTAGCAGTTGCTACTTGGCTGCAAAGAAAACATTCCAAGACATCCTAAATATTGTGTTCTCAGTACTCATGCAATTCAACCGATTTCAAAGTTCTTAGAAATAATTTTTCACCAGGGTAGAAAACAATGCACCAGGAATAGGAAATGTGTCCAATTTCTGACAATCTCATAGTTCTCGTCTTTCCCAGGATGTAAATATCTCCTGTATTCTTCTGTGCTTCTATAACGTTTTGAGAATTTGAGCTTTATTTTATTCTAGGCGAGATACATTTTTCTTATTTTGCTTAACATGCAACTCTTGTGCTGGCATTTTGGAATTTCAAAAAACATGTACAAAATTCACTACAAGCAATAACGAATAATCTCACAGACCTGACAAAAAACTTCTCTCAATTAAATCTTAGTCTTATTTCTTAACACTACAACTGAACTTTAGCAAACTAATATGGACAATAGACATTACAGTCCACAAAGTTCATACATTTTACCTTCCTAATAATAGCAGTGATTAAGGGATGTTGACAAGCTGTTATTTGACAGTGAGACTGGGGAGGCATGTCCTTCCTGAAACAGAGGGACATACCATTAAATTGTAACAATGCTCACAATGTCCCAAAGGTTGGAATCAAGGCAAGTGGAAATACAGTTCAACTGCAATGGAGAATGGGTAGCTGTGTTTTGGCTTTAAATTACAGCTCACAGTTTTTATTAAGAATAGAGAGTAATTTATGTAACATAGGTTGTGTAAGTCTTCTCTCTTCCTTTCTTCACAAAAATGTGTGACACTTATTTGTTTGGGACATTTTTATCTAGAAAGAAAGAAAGAAGGCCTATAATAAGTGTAATGTTAATTAGAATAGTGAGACACATTCATGCACTAAATTACTAACTTTCCTTTACTTGGAGTCTAAACATAGAGTGATGCAAATGGAGTTTTCAATGGGAGTTATGGTAGTGAAAATAGAAAACCACTATTGACAACAGTAAATCTTTAGGTATCTAGTCCAAACATTTTACACTTACACTAAGTGTAAATTGTGTGTGTAGCTGAAATGGGATCCCTAAACCCAACACCCCACAGATGGAAGAATGTCCAGAAATCAATATACCTACAGCAAACACTCTACCTTCCGGACAAAACAGAGATTAAGTATTGTGAAAGCATTCATATCCTTTAAAAGAAGTAAAAAGGAAGTAGCTGCAGGAAAAGTAGCTGAAGACATAGAAGTATAAACTTGCAATTGCTTTATTGGTTGCTTGAGCAAGACTGGAGAGGACAGATCTTAGAGGGCTCATTCGGTCAGTGATAGCTTTCCTTCAGTTATAGCTCATTCTCAATAATTTCAGGACCTGAAACTGCTATAGTAGTGATGAGAAAGGACTCCAAGTGTGTCTACACACTGAGTACATGTAACAATATAAGTACACTGTATTTTCTGAAGGTACTATGTGGTACATGGATCTAATTAGAATTTACCAACACAATTAAATCAATCTAATTTATTTAGAATTACTACTCTCATCTACTAAAAATACTCTCTTCTACTAAAAATATGCAGATTTTGAAAGGCTTTTAATTGTAAAGGCTGTATGTGTGATTTCATGAATGTGGAATAAAAATTTAGCTGTACAAATGAGTATCAGAAGTCTAAACTGCACTTAAATAGTGATCTTTCCCTCATAGGCCAGTATGGCCAGGGGTTAGCTACTGCAATTAGGGAAGCGCAGTAGGGAAACAGATAACTGGATGTGATAACCATGTTTTGTATCACATTTTACAGATGTTCTCATATCATAACCGAGTTTATCTCTGCAACTCACACATTCTTTATCTTGTGTCCTTTCTTCCCAGAAAAGTATGTCACTATTGCTTCTGCTACTCAGAGACCTATGCTGCTTAAGGGTTCAAAAGATTTGTCTAGTAAGTTGCATTATATCAAGCATACCATTAAGCCTTCTTTTAAGTGCTTCTTGGACAGACACATTTCCTTTTCCTGTGCACCAGTTCAGTCTACAGGAATTGTCTAAGTATTCAGATATCATTTGTGCTATTTTAAGCAGTATACAGCTTAAAAACAAAACAAAATGAAAAGATGTATTGCTTGTAATGCATATGTTCTGACTTCTGGGAATTAATGTTCTGCTAGTTAAGTGGGTACAGTGTACCCTGTCTGTCAAATTTCAATTCCCTTTTGTCCCTGGAGAACAATAAATCAGGGACATGTAAACCACTTGAGTCATCTAACTGAACTTGCAGCTCATATGCTAAGTTAATCTTTCAGAATCCAATCAAGCAGTAAATGTCTGCATATATTTGTGGTTTAAAATTTAATGAACATGATCGCCTCTGATGCACTGAGGGTTTTGTTTGTTCATCTCTCAAAAAGGGAAAAATATATAGTTGCTATGAAGAACTAATAGGAAATTACAAATTTTTCTTATTTTGCTTAGCAGAAATGAAAGTAAGGAATTTCATAGAAACATGTGGATGTGTTTATGTTATTACTATCAAATGCCATTTTCATAAGCAATTATGTAAAGCTCACAAATCAAATGGTTTTAGTATGGGAAAAAAAATAATCTTTCTCTTCAGCTCTGAAGTTTCTACATAGAAAGAAATCTGGCTTACATGAATGACCAAGAGAAGATGCCACACTGAAGTTAATGATTGCAGTGGTGCAAAACTGGGACAGTTAAGCATAAGAAGTGGATTTCCTTTTTTTCCAGTTAAAGTTTTATGTTAGGTCTGTAGTTGTATGTTTTCTCCTTCTTTTTATGGAAAAGCCTTTCAGTCATTGTGCCTAGGCTCTTTTAACAGCCACACCATTTTGTAATTGATTCTGGGTGATGTATCCTATTTCAAGTGATCATTTACATCCTGGATCAATGTTACAAGTGTAATATAATCTCTTACAGATATAAAAATATAAATATTTTTTTAACCACTCAAAGGTTACTGAATTCTAGTGCCTGTAAAATATAAATAGGTCCAATGGGCATTTTGCTTGAGTAAGAAGTTTTTAGAAGTGATATTGATGAAATGGGGAAAAAAAAATAAAAAATCAAAACAAAAGAAACAAACAGAAAACACACACAAAAAATATACCCCCCACAAACAAACAAACAAACAAACCACCAGCTTGTTACTTAACTTGCTGTTTCATAATAAGTATTGTATAGTACTTTATATAGTACTGTGCTTTTGAACAGTGCATGAACTTATGCTATTGTAGATACCACATTCAATTGCAAGCAGTTCCTGAATAATACCATGCCATTCAAACGTCTCGTATAAATTTCTTGTTACCTTTTTAATAGGGAAATTTACAACTCATTTGTGAATAATATTAATGCTTGCCCAGCATCCTGAATTCCATTTTCCTCTTCTGACTCATAGCATTGATGACCTGTGTAAGGAGAAATTGTCTGCATTTTCCAACATTTCATGTTTTCTGTTTTTTTTTCTTCAGCGTTGACATGGCCAGGATCTGCTAAAAATAAATAAATAAATAACAGGAAAGAAAACTCTTCCTTTTTCTGCATAACAGCTGCAGGAGAAAACAACAACAACAAAAAAAAAAAAACACCTGAGATATATCTAGCTTATTTTTCAGGTGACCTCATTATGAAAAACAGGAAAGACCCAGACTTCTGTGTTTGCTTTATACAATGTTGTTTGCCTTCACTGGCTCTGTTGGGATTTAGGGACTAACTGTATGACAGGAAGCTCAGGGAAGCATTCTACATTGTCTGATGCTGTTGTTTTTCTTTTGAGTTCACTAAGTTCATTTCCACTATACTGTTTTTCTACTAAACTGTTTTTGAGTCAGTTTAACTGGCTGGAACTGAGTGTCTTAAAATAATCTGACAGCAAATTTGGTGGTGATTTTATTTTCTCTCTTCCTTTTTTTTTTTTTAAATGCCATAACCAGTGATCTGAGACAAAACTACAACTGGCGAGCTCCTAAGAGGAATGTAAAGGTTTTAGCTCAGATATGCTGACCAATAGGTAGTTTCAGTAAAACAGAGAGAAGTATTATCAAAAAGTGCTGATTCTCTCATGTAAGCAAAACAAAGTAAACTGCAGCCGTATTTAAAATATATATACATATATATTTTTAAAATAAGTTCTAGATTTAGGCACTCATTAGGCATGAGCATTTGATTCTCCATTAATGCAACCATGTTTTCAGGGTTAAGGGGTTGATTAGTCAGCCTGTTTGACCCTTGGCATGAACTGTCTTCCATTGGAGAGGCTCATGGATAAGGCTTAACCTAGAAATAACACAGGAAAAATAAATAATTCGTGTCATAAGCCAGTCGGAAAATCACTTTCTATGTTGGGCAGAGACTGAGGAAAGCATGAAACCTGAGGTTACATTCAGATAAGATCAAGATATGTGCCAAATACCTTATATTGAATTTCTATTCTCTAAACCAATACAAGTAGTTAAGCATAAAATAAACGTATATACATCAATAAGATAGAAACTATCATGCTCCACAAATGACTCCTGAGGTCCAGCTATGTGAATACCCAAAACATATCTTAGAGTGCAACAGCAGAACAGTAGATGTCACCTCTTGATTTTGATCTTACTTGCTCTAAATTGTACCATACATTTAAACAGATTAAACTAACTTTGGCCTTCTATATTAACACTGTCTTGTTTTATCACCTTGTTTTACACCTCTGTCTTCTTCTGGGAGTGAAGTATTCTGGTGAGTAAATCCACATATTTCTATAACATTTATTATTCTTGGTATTTTTCATGCATATGTAGTCATTACAAACCTCGAAATTATTATTCATGGAATAATAGAATTATGGATTTACATAAAAAACACAGAATTATAGGGATTGTAAGGGATCTTTGGAGATTATCTAGTCCAACCCCTCCACTAAATCAGGTTCTCTACACTAGGATACACAGGAAAGCATCCAGGTGAGTTTTGAATTCTTCCAGAGAGATTCCAACAACAACTCTGGGCGGCTTGTTCCATTACTCTGTCACCCTCAAAGTACATAAGTTATTCTTCATGTTCATTTAGAGCTTTCTGCATTTCAGTTTGTGCCCATTGTTCCTTTTTCTGTCTCTGGTATCACTTAAAAGAGCCTGGCCCACTAAACTTTACTCTCACTCTGTAGATATTTATAAGCATAGATAAGATCTGCTTTCAGTGTTCTCTTTTCCAGGTTGAATGGTCCCAGGTCTCTTAATGTTTACTCATAAAGGAGAAACTCTAGGCACCTCATCATCTTTCTTGCCTTGCCTGAACTCTCTAGAATTTCGTTGTTTTTACTGAACTGAAGAGCCCAGAATGGGAAACAGTACTCCAGATGTGGCCACACCAGGGCCGAATAGAAGGGGAGGATCACCTCCTTTAACCTGCTGGCCATACTTCTTTAATGTATCCCAGGATACCTACCACTGGCCTTTTTGACCACAAAAGCACGCTGCTGGCTCATGGCCAACCTGCTGTCCTACAGGATGCAGGACACAGCCTCTGGACAGACTGGATCACTGGGCTGAGAGCAGTGGGATGAAGATTGACAAGACAAAATTCTAGGTCTTGCACTTCAGCGACAGCTCCAGCAAATGCTACAGTCTTGGGCAGAGTGCCTAGAAGACTGTTAGGAGGAAATGAATGATGCTCGACTGAACATGAGCCAGCACTGTGCTCAGGTGGCCAAGAAAGCCAGTGACGTCCTGGCTTGTATTAGTAACAGTGTAGCCAGTAGGAGCAGGGAAGTGATCATCCCCCTGTACTCAGCTCTGGCAAGGCTGCACCTCAAGTACTGTGTTCAGTTTTGGGCCCCTCACTGCAAGAAAGACATTGAGGCCCTGGAGCATTCCCAGAGCAACGAAGCTGGTGAGGGGTCTGGAGCACAGGCGTTATGAGGAGTGGCCGAGGGAACTCGGATTGTTTAATCTGGAGAAGGGGAGGCTCGGGGGAGACCTTATTGCTCTCTATAACTACTTGAAGGGAGGTTGTAGTAAGCTGGGGGTCAGCTTCTTCTCTCGACTAACTAGTAATAGGACTAGAGGGAATGGCTTCAAGCTGCACGAGGGGAGATTCGGGCTGGGCATTAGGAAATACTGCTTCTCTGAAAGAGTTGTCAGGCGCTGGCATGGTTTACCGAGGGCAGTGGTTGAGTCACCACCCCAAGAGGTGTTCAAGAAACATGTAGACATTGTACTAAAGGACATGGTTTAGTAGGGAAGTATTGGTGATGGATGCATGGTTGGACTAGATGATCTTGGAGGTCTTTTCCAACCTTTTTGCTAACTGACCTAAAAAATTTGTGCTGAATGGGATAGCAGTCAGTAGTACAATGCATTGGATATTATTTCATTTATGCAATTATCTTCAATGATGCTATTGTTAGACAACAAGTAATCATTTTTCACTGTAAACATAAGAACTAAATCAGAAATGCTGTGGAATAACTATTTTTACCATATGCTGTTGTGCAGCATGATTTCATTTCTAATTCTCCTTTTAGATTTAGATTTAGATTTTCAGTGATCCACTGTGCATATATATAGAGAGAGTGTATATATATGGTGGACCTCTAAGCATTACTCATTTACTCTTTCTCTCCAAAGTAAAGTGACTTTTGCTGTTTGAGGTTGTCTGCTGTAAGTTATATTAACAAGCAAAGGAGAGTAGGAAATGCTAGACACACTCTTTGCCAAACATTTAAGATACAATCTGGAAGCTCAACATGTTTTAACCCATCTGAAAATCCTGCACATATTGTAGGGTTACTATTATGACTTTTTATTTTGTTTCATTTTTATTCTTTTTTATTACTCTTCCATTAGACCAAAAATTATTCAAGGGAAGGGAAGGGGAAGGGGAAGGGGAAGGGAAGGGGAAGGGGAAGGGGAAGGGGAAGGGGAAGGGGAAGGGGAAGGGGGATAAATGAATTTCCTTTGTCTTCTGTGTTGTGATTTAAACTTTAAATCAAAAGACAGCGCAGGTGCTGGCTGCATAAACGCTCTGTCCACCAGTACTGACAAGATTCTAGCACTCACTATAAGTAGTTAAAACCTGTTGCTGACTGTTTCCTTCCTTATCAACACCATTTTATCAGCAAAGAACATATAACAAGCAGTCAGGACTTAGCTGGTGAAGTGACAAATGATGTGACAGGTATAAATGGTGTTTTCCCTTGGCAGTGCCACTTGGGAAGAAAGCAAGAATTATTATGTGTTTAGTATAACAGTAAAAAGAAGGGCTGTCCTCATGCAAGCTTATCATCTGAATTCTGTAACTTATTTTAGTCTGGATGTAATCTTCTTTAATTAGTAATTACCAAATACATTAAATATTTTTCCTCTTTCATTCATCCACACAGAAGATTGGAAAGGGTTACTTCAGTTGTAACGACCAAGTGCTGTTACAGCAGAAAGAAGCAGAATTAAGCAGTCAAGAAATCCAGTACTTTGCATTTTCCATTATTTTTATCTACTTTTATGTAATAGATATATTTTATAAATATTTTTCTTTCTCTCTAGGATGACTAGTCCTTAAAATGTATTGAATTTTTACATTCAAATTAGGTATGCTGTAGGATAAAAGATAGTTAACATTGGTGTTGGAAGAAATAGATCAGAAGGCCTTTATCAGCTGCTTGCTATTCTTACAGTTGCACTGAAGTCATTGAAAACGTTTCTCTGGTTTTGTGTGTCAGCCTAGCACACATTGCTAATAATGAGCAGACAATCCACAGTTTTATATTTTAAAAAGTTTCCTGCCAAATGCCAGATCTCCTTTCCAGCACAATTTCCCTCATTTTGCAAGTCCTGCATCTGTAGCCAGACTTAGCTGCTCTTTGAACAATACTTAACACAAATGTGTTACCATTTGTCCAGCAGTGATTTGAATGCATGCAGTTCTGATCAATTATATTTGAACCATTTAGGATTTCAGGCTTAATTGGAGAACAAATACAAGGCAAAATGAACTACTGCTGGATGCCCCTGGAGATTGTTTTTCTGAATCTGTAACAGACTGATCTTATGTATACAAATATGGCAAGACAATGAGAATAAAAACCAAAGGGAGGTCACCATCAAGTTGTGAAACCATCCAGGAAGTGCAGAATTTATGTTCAAAGTTCATGAAAATGTAACAGATGGTGTCTATCAAAGGAGTAACTCTGTTTACAGTTACAAGAAATATCTTAAACAAAAACTGGCATTTGGCTAAACTTGCTAGATTAATATCTTGTTACAATCCAGATGTGGGTTTGCAAAGTATTTCTTGAGGTCTGTTAAGTTTTGGGGACATTCTTGGCTCAATATTGTCTGCTCAAGAGGGCCCTTAATGATTTCAAATGGAAACCGTGAGAAATTTGAATGTGTTTCATAAGATCTGTGCAATAGCAGGCAAAATAAGATAAATTTGGGCTGTTGGTCTTTGTGTTTCCGAGGGTCACATGAACTAGAACTATTCTTAGTTTCCTGTAATGCTGTGACAAAGCACCAATTATTAATGGGGTGCTTCAACTATGCTTTATATTATCAAGCATTTTCATGAACACAGTGACCAAGAGATACAGAACCAGTCTGAAAAATCCTGAGAATATACAGGAAGCAGCACGTTAGCCAAGAGGTGGTCAGCACCCCAAGAAAAGATTAGGGTAGGAGATGAAGAGGGGAGGAGGGTAAAATCTCCGTAGAGATGTCAAATAACCAGAATCCAGAGAAGGGCAAAATCTCCTTAGGGATAAGTCAAATAACCAAAATCCAGACGCTTACCTGCCACTAGGTCTCTACATAACTCCAAGCCCACAAAATGTTATGGCAGTGAAAGACCTTTCCATATCTCCGGGGGCTTGAAAGCAGGGCTGCAGTGGGAAAGGTCAGTCGAGCGCTTTGGAATTAAAGCCTGATGCCCAGAAAGGTTCAGCATTTATATATTTATATATATATTTATATATACTTGTACAAGAACTTCAAACTAATGGCAGAGGGCAAGGGGGAATATGTAGGTAAGGACTTGAGTCTGGGGAGCAGAAATAAGGAAGGGAGTTTTGAATAAAATGTATTCATACAGTAACTCTCTTTGCCTCTTCCTCACCAAATCTTTCTATATCATCTTGCTTGGGAGTAGAGGAGAACTATTTAAAACATCATACACTGCAATTTTTGTGCGCATTCCACAAATCTTTATGTTGAATCATCCCTTAACAAAGTTAACCAAAAGACCTTTCTGAAAGGTCCACCTTAGAAAGTTAGCAAACATTTCTGAGTTGTGATCAAAACTTAGCAGTGATTCCTACTATGCCATCCTAACTTAAATCAGTACTTTGTCCAGCTATGAAACTAAGGATTTTAACTAAAGCATCCCGCATGTGAAACTATCTTCACCTTAGTGACAGTGTAAAATAGTAGCCTAGTGGTGAAACATTGCTCTATCAAGATTTTTATTTTACACCCCCCTCCACCATCTCCTCCTCTCCTGGCATTTGTGAAGAAAGCTTTGGAAATCTTCACCTTGAAAACAACTGTACTTAGTTCCATTGTGGAAATTATTTCTCTGTGTATTATTTCTTCCTTCTTCATAATGTTTGTACACATATCCTTCCCAAGAATAGACATTAAAAAATCTACTTTATTTGTTAACTGCTGTCAGAAATAAGGGCCTCAGTTTTGCTTGTCAAACTTTGGGCAACTTCTATAAATGGCAGCACTTTCAATTCCATCTACCTAAAGTGGGACAGGTCATATTATATAATACTTTATATTCCCAGTTCTTTCAATTTTTAGTAATCTGTAAGATGTTCAGCTACACAGAAAACAAACCTTGTTAAAGTACTGCTCCCTGTATTTAAAAGTGTGTGTTATCACCTCTAGAAAATAAATGGAATTATTTGTAGGCTTGGTAGTCTGTGGAGATATGAAACATGTTAGCCAGATTTGCTTTTACATCCTGTCTTTTTTTCTCCTACATTACATGGTTCTGCAGCAGCTGGACACTGAGCTAAGGTTTCTCCCAATGTCTGGGCTACTTTCCAAGTAGGTTCTTTGAACAGATGTTCCCACTGAATTCTATCAAGAGCTATTTTCCTTGTGCTTAGAACCTGCCATATGCTTACAGAAAAATGCACTTTGTTTCTAGGGGAGCTGCCTTTTATAATGAGATTCAGCTAAAGCCATGAGAGAAAAGTTCAAAATTCAAATAACACTTTAGTTATCCAGGACTTGTTTTCTTAGCCAAGCACAAGTAACTTATCGAAACTGCACATTCTTCTAGTGCAAGAGCAATAATTTCCTTCTTGTGACAATAATTTCATCATCATTTTCTAGATCTCAGATTATACTCTAAGTATTGATTCAGGATACTCTTTGTTTGTTTCTGATGAGGATGTTCAGGTGTTAGACAAAAATGAGAATGTTTAGATTTATTGACAGTGTGTACGCCTGAACTTTACGGAATTCCAGTGATGGAGAAAACTTCTGCTTTGGCTTAGCCAGACAAAAAGTTTACAGGCAACTTATTTAACAAAGTTTGATTCCCTTCCAAAGAACACAAACGTTGAATCCCTGTATTAGGAATCCAGTTTCTAGAGTACTTGGCCTCAGGGTAAATCTACATGTCTGGGTACAGACAGTATAAGTCCACTTTGCCTGCAATCTGTGCCAGACTGCTATGGCAGAACAGTGTTAAGCCTGAGCTAATAAGCTTACTTAGAGAACTGATAACTTAATTCATACTTAAATGCCATTATACAATTTCTAGACCAGCGTGTCAAAAAAAAAAGAAAAAGCATATGTGTAGCAATCTGCACAAAGACATGAAGATGTGCTCTGAAAAACTGTCCCAGCAAAACTTTCCTATTTATCTTCCACTCTATTCCCCACCACATAATACTCCAGCACTGTGTATGAGCTAAGAATTCTTTATGCAGGTATGTAGAAATTAAACTTACAAAATATTCAAACATTTATTGAGGATCTGCTCATTTTATATTTCCTTGGACTTTTTTTCTTTTTTCAGTGCTAGGAAACACAGTTGCCTAAAAATATTTCAGTTATAAAGAAAATTAATTACATCAAGAGGATGCAAGGATATCACAGACAATAAAAACCAACTTGAACTAATATTTTGCAGTAGTAGACTCACCACAGAATTTGTCTTGTGTTTACTCAGAAGAAATGCACTGGACCAGAATTTGTAGCATACCCATTTTAAAACATTATTTATATATTATGGTAGAACTCCAAAAAGGAAAAAATGACACTATTTTCAAAAGGATCATATTCTTTTCATAATCCCTCTCAACAGAACCACAAGGAGGAAACTCCAGTAGGAAATGTCATCACAGACAATGAATGTCAGATGTTTTTTAAATTCTACAATCTATTTCCCCTGCCAAAAATCACCGCATTACTTTCCAGTTTGCACAAGTATTGTAGTAGAATAAGTCAATAATGACTAGGGTTGTGTGTATGAACTGGAAATTTGTAGAAGTACTTAACAGTCTTTTAAAAGTACTTTCACAGTAGTCAACTTTTCTATATTATGATTCACTGGCTGAGCTCTATTCTGCATCTTATGGTAGCACTGGAGTGTTACTGGAATTACTCCATATTTAGACTGCTCCCATTTGTTGGTGTTTGTCAAAATCAGATCTCTGATCCATTAGAAAAGATAAATACATAAGTAAGTAAAAGCCTGTCACTCATTTCAATGTCATTATTTGTAATACACAGCAAGAGCATTTTCTTTTCCTTGAGTTTTCTGTGTACTATGCACATTAATCTCTACCACATTTGATTCTGAAGGAGTCCTTGTTTTACAGATACAAACTAACAGGACCCATTACATTTGCTCTATCATTACAGTGACTATTTAGGAACACAGACTTTTGCTCTTATAAAGACAAGCATTAATGAAAGTTCTGACCTAGTAAAGAAACCAAAGGCAAACATTCATGTTCTCAGTGTTTCATCAATACTTATCCAAAAAGAGTGACAGCAAGGATATTCATCCTCATTAAGCCACTTTTTGTTTTTACACATTTACACATCACAAATTTAAAGCCCATTAGCTGCACTGCTGCACTGCAATGCGTGAAATTCAAAATTAGACTAATACACCAGGAAATGCCTGGATTTTCTGCATATGTTACATGCCTCTGAGCCAACACAATTAATTTCTGTAGTATACTTTTAGACAATGAATGCGGCATGTAGCCATGAAGCAGTAATGATTTAATATCGTTTTTCTCTTCTTTATACAAAATGTGTATCCCATTTTTTGAGGAGAGAACCTCATCAAAAGTATTTCATACTTTACAAATGATGAGATCTAGAGTGTTCACTGCAATTGCAATCATTTATGATTGTATGATTATGATTTACAATCATTGTGTTAAAACAGTGCAAGGTGTATTATTCACCACATTTTCAGACCAGGAAGAGGAGAGTAGGTTTGTTGTGTCCTTAATAAAGCATTCCAGCTTTTACTCACATGAATTATAACATTAACCAGAACAGTCAGCTTAGTAATTAAATTTAAACATAATTATCTCTGTTTGTAAGTACTATTGATTAAGAGTTTTCTGAAAGATATACATTTTCCTGAATCCGAGCACAAATTAAGTTGTAATAATGATTACTGTGATGGAAATAAAATAGAGTAATTCCATCTAGGTTTAAACAGTGCGTAGCTGAGTTTTTTTGTTGATGCTGTGTTTTGTTTCCATTTCTTTGTTTTCAGATTTTTCTCCTTTCCTGAAGTATTATACTTCTCATAAATTGAGGAGATTATATAAAACTAAAATGGAGATTTCATTCCTTTGGAAAAGCTATAGACCAGAGGCCTAGGAACAGTTTGTCTGAAGTGGCTTGTTGGAGTCCCTGACTTATATTCCCTGATAAAGCACAGAAGATATTTAATCAAACACTTGAGTAAAAGTTACAAAATCTTGTATTTCCCTACAAACAAACAAACAAACAAACAAATAACAGAGCTGGTGGTATCCTATTTCTTTTTTTACAAAAACAATATTGGAATGAAAAAGGTTCCATAATTTTCATTTACTAACTTCAGAAAAAAAAAAAAAAAACAAAAAACAAAAAACAACTGACCTCTGCAAAATAGATCTTACACTCACACTCAGTGTAATACTTTTCCCTACAGTACTAAACCTAATACCTAAATTCTCTAAACTATTGTATTTAATAATCAAGTGGTGAAAAGATAGATAAATGCAGCTGAGATACAACATATTGTAAATATGCCCAATTCTGCCAACGTCATACTTAAGTTGTTTACAGCTCACAACATTGGGCGATTTGGGAGGGCAGACAAAATTCACAGAGCTAGTTCAGATCTCATTATCTTTTATTCCTTGTTAACTTAAAAATCTTTATTTTTCTTTACTAGATAATAAACAAACACCTGTAAAAAAAAACAGATGGTTGGAGATGTTTCCAATCTGAAGTGGAGCCTTCATTATATATGGCAGAAAAACATTCTCTGTTGTTGAAATAAGAACACTTTGGCAACCTATAAGTGGCTTGAGTTACAACTTACAAAGGAAATACCTTGCAACAGTATCTAAAAGTGATTTAAATTAAAAAAAAAAAATACATCTGTGTAGTGACTACAAATAAATGTCACTGTTCATTTATCAGTTATTCATTAATCATTAATATGTAAAATAATCTAGTGATTATGGTTTGGTTCTCTCTAAGTCTAAATCTAAAATTCTAATTAGTTTCCTTTCCCTCTTTTCTGATAACTTTGAGTATGGGAATCCTTTTCTCAACATTATTTTCTCACTTAAAAATCTTGCCCCACAACCACCATCACCTCACTGTGGCATAATGTCCACAAGAAGTATTCTTCTGGGAATAAAAAACCTCCTCAGATTATCTTGATTACAGTAAGATGAGACACTGACTCGTTGTTCATGTTATCTTTAAGTTGTCCAAGCACAAGGTTCTGAGCAAGGTAACAAGAGCTCTGACTTGTTAGCACCTGTAGTCAAACCTGTTAGCATGTTTCTAAGACTCGACCCCAACAGGGGTCACCTTTAAACCAAGAGTGACTGGTTTCAACCTTGTGGTTCAACATTCTACCTTTGAAGATGTAATCGTAATTTGGTGCTGAAGTTAAACTTTCTTAAATTTAAGGACTTCAGATAAAAGATCTGCAATCAGGTTTTAGTACATTTTAGTATTTTGACAAAATATACAGTCAAAAACCCATATTAAATTAGTTATTATACCACATATAGTACAGGCCACTGAGCTCCACCACGATGCCTATGACAAGTCTAAAGACCTTTATCAGATTAAGCACTTCAAATCTTGAAAATTAAAACTTAGTTGCAAAAGTATAATATGAGATTGAGATAATATAAGTCCTGTTGACTCAAATAGTTAGTTGGCTAAATACAAAATAAGCCTCATAATTTATATATCTCTGTCTACTTTGCACAATGTTTAACAGTTCTGTTGCTAAGATGGAAGATAAAGGAGACCACACGTGATTATCACAGGAAGCAGATCTAGAGCTACAAGGACAGGATGGTGTTGTCTGTAAACAGTGAAGTTCCATTTAAGTTTCTAGTTTTCACTTTGTCTGTAGAGTGGAAGCGTTATGGAAGAAGGCTTTTTGACCGCTTTATTCCTCAGTGAAGAAAATGTTCCCTAGTAGGATCATTGTGTACAGGACAACTCTAGTGGGATATAAGCGATACCAGAAAGACACCAGATAAATTATTGTTCTGAGCCAGATTTCTCATACATTCACAGTCAAATTGAGTCAGATACTGGATAGTTTCAATCAGAATAAAAACTCTCATGAAATACTAATCTACAAAACAATATCCAAATGACTTGAGAAGGTGAATGAGCTGCCAACCATGATTTAAGAAGCTGTATTTTTCTGATCTCACTTAAAGAGGACATAAGTTTTCAGGTGTTTCAGGCAATGATGAATTTAAGTAAGTAAGTAAGTAAGTAAGTAAGTAAGTAAATAAATAAATAAATAAATGTCTCTCTACTGTTCCTGACAAATGGTTTTCTAGCATGGTGAACACTCCAGCACCTCCAGCAGGGAAAAGTGAAGTCAATATGCATTATGCAACATATGAAGTTAAGAGGCTAAGAATATATCTCTGTTTAACTCATTCTGCTCTGCAGACTCTTCTGTTACACCATAGACACAGCAGCAAGATCTTACTGGAAAGGGAAAAGGATTTTGTGTGCGAAAAAATTTTAAAAGGAAAACAAAACAACAGCAATCAAAACAAACAAACCCAATGTCCCAGTGTAAGAGTTTGATCTTCCCAAACTTCAGAGAAATGAGAAAAAGAAAAAAAAAATCAGTAATAAAGAGTACTCTGAGGTTCTAGGAAGTCTAAAAAGGGGATAAGGTAACAACTACCCAGGAGGTTCTGAAGGAGAATATGGAGAAACATTCAGGTTGAAATCACTATTAAGAAAATTCGAGTGCTTACATATGGTAAGAGGAAATCAGGAAAACAACCAAATTAGGTTGTAAAGAGCAATTTAAATTTTTGCAGAACAATTCCTGTCCTGCAATTATAAAAATATTTCAATATTAATTGTCCCATACAGGAAACAAAGTCCTTTCCAAGCCTTATCAGTCTCACATAATCTCATCTGGTAAATGGGAGCACTGCCTGTTTAGGATAACAAAGTTTTAAAAATAGGTGCAATGACATCATGTCAGTAACTTGTGATAATCTTCAAGAAGAAAAATTTATTTATACCAATATCTTCAAAAGGAAATCTTATCAGAAATAGAAAAATATTGCAGAAAGTTCTGGGCATATCATGTATTTATTCTGAGTTACATACTGGTAGAAGTTCAACTGAGAGTGATTAAAATATTCTATTTTTTCTGCATTTACTAGATTTTAGTAGTTAAATATGCTGCCATAGAAAAAGGAATCATAGGGAAAAAAACTCATTTAAGATTAAGAAAATCTACAAGTTGGAGACTTGGAAAATAAAAGGAAAGGTGTTACCTATCTTCCTTACATAAAGCCTCTTGATATATCCTGCTATTTATAACACCCTTGTGTGCAGTTTCTACTGATTGGTTTGTATGGCAAAATGATTGACACTTCTCCCATATACATATTTTTGTTAGTGACAATGATTGTCTATGAATATCAAATAATAAAGAGCAGGATGTGATTATGAGTTGCCAGTTTTGATTTGTGGAACACAGCACATTTGCATGCTCTGAATAAAACTATGAGATCAAAATAAAGAAAATAAATAATTAAAAAAAAAACAACAAACTTGTGTAGCTATTAATAAGTGTTATTTTAATAAATGAAATAGATGTTTCTGTACATTTGTTGGCTTTTCCATTTGCCTTCTTTTCATATTTTAATTCAGTTAGTCCGAAAGTGTTAGATGTCCATGCCTACCAGATAACCCTACTAAAATCTACACAGAAAATGTAGCATCATTTCTTCTGTTACACGAAGAATGCTACAAACAAGTATAGTTTAAGATAACCTATCTTTTCACCTCAAAATCCTAGAAAGACAAGTACTTTCTGTTACAGAAAGAAAGAACTGCATTTTGTTGATAATTGTCCACAGCAGTGTAAAGTGAAAATAGAGTGCAAATTGAAGACAAAAAAAAAAAGTTAGGAAGAGGATAGGAAGGGCGTAGAGTGACTGTGTAAAGAGTGTGTGATCAGAATTTGGTTTTATGACTAAAACAAGTACATATACCATTCTGGTGCATGGACATGATTCAGTCCTAACAAAAAAACTTATATCAACTATTTTTCCATATTGTGACATTTTGGTCACAGTACTTGTATTATCTTTCCAGAGTTGCCACATTTTCCTTCTCCACAGAGTATTGCTATCTACTTTTTTTTGTGCTTATTCCTTCTTTTTAATTACATATCTGTCATGAGTGGGTGGCTGTCAGTGCATGTGGGAGAGCACTTGATTACATCAGGAATTCTTCTAGCTTCATGACTGAGAGGAGTGAAGGAAAAACTCCCACTGACACACATTCTTCAGCATCTTTAAATAGATTTACCAATGCCAAAGAGTAGAAAATCTGGATACCTACAATCTGAGGGCCTACTCATGACTTTCACACCCACCCACATCCACATCTGCACTCAGAAAGCAGGAGCCACCCACCTTCACTGCCACAACTGCTCCAGGGAGTCTTTCCTCCATCTAAAGACCATGATGAAAGAAAAAATCCTTCAGTAAAAGCAGCCACCGTGATACATTAAGATTACCCATTAGTTTCATAGTCATCTGAAAATAAACAAACAAATAAATAAACAAACAAATAAATAGGCAAAATAATGGAGAAAATGAACACAGGGAAGTCCCATTCCTTATTCTCAGGAAACTTTTCTTAAAAATAAACACTCGGAACCTCAGAGACTTTAACATGAAAAGTTGGCACCATGTTTAGTGGGTAATCACGTAGTTTCCTGTACTTTCTATGACACAAGTTTTATATCTTCTATATGCCCAAAAATATCACTGGGTTTATAGTTACTAGAGGAACTATAAGAAAGAGAAGATGAGTTAATATCATTATTATGATGTCATTAGAAAGTGAGAGGGTAGTGGAATAATGTCAGTAAAGATCTTTAGAGACTGCATTCAGCTGCCATTATGACATATCATAATTACCACCCTCATCAAAATGTTAGATTTTGTGAGATGCTGTTAGGTATTGTTCTGGGAATTGAACTATTTTTTCTATTGCTTCATTCTTATTCTAAGAACTACAAAGCTGTTTGCAGTTAAACCATTATAGCCATCGAATGCCATAAATTGTTTTTTTTTTAATTTTGCTCTGAAATCAATCTAAATGCTAAGAAAAGTGAGGAAACCTTGATGCACAATGTTTTCTAAAGGATGGTTTATTATGAACAGAAATGTGTGCTAAGCTACAACTGTGTGAATAAGCATATCATCCAATGCTTTGACTACTGGAGTACGTTAAACAGTGTGGTCAGCAAGTTGAGGGAGGTACTCTAGAAAGAGTCTAGTGGAGGGCCACAAAAGTAATTAGGGACCTGGGGCATCTCCTTCAAGAGGAAATGTTGAGAAACCTGGAGCTGTATAGCCTGGAGAAACAAAGATTGAGAGGGGAAATATTTGAAGTGTGGAAGTCAAATGGGTGGGCCAGACTATTTTCTTCACTGGTGCCCAGTGACACGAAAAAGGGCAAAGGACACAAACTGGAACACAGGAAGTTCCATATGAACATGAGGAAGATCTTCTTTACTATGAGGGTGACAGCGCACTGGAACAAGCTGCCCAGAGAGTCTGTGGAGTCTCCTTCTCTGGAGATATTCAAGACCTGCTTGGACAATTTCCTGTCCAATCTACTGTAGGAAACCTGCTTTAACAGGTGGGGTTGCTGATGATGATGTCTAGATGATGCCTAGAGATCCCCTCCTGCCCCTGCAATTCTGTGATTCCACAATGCATTACAAAGATGACAGCTAATTTTTATTTATTAACTCTACTAATAAATTAGCTCATGTAAGACTGATCACAGTAACTGTAATAAGTTCACCCAGCTAAACTAAAACATGCCTTACCAAAGGCATTATTTGTGACACTAAAAGTTTACATGCTTTCAAGTGGACACTAGTCAAGTTCATTGAATAGACAAATCTGGAGAACAAAGTATAGGAAGTGTAGGAACAACATCTCATTTAGGATCTGCCTGAGTCTCTAACTGTGAGAGTCTCTTGAGACAGTACTCAGTAAGTGTTTCTTAAGACAAAGCTCTGCTCTGACCTAAACTCACTGCTCACTGTTGAAGATATCTAAAATTCTGTTCCCACCTCCACAACTAGTTAAGTCATTCTACTCATGTTTTTTGCATTAATATTAGATTTTTATATGTACCTTCCAGGAGTTTTTCAACATAGGAGAGCACAAAAATGAAGTTCTGGTTACTGTTTTATATGCGTATTTATTAGTTTTATAAGAGGCATTGTGATTTTGCTTTGTTCTGCTGCAAGATGTGTTGATGGGTTTCACAACACATGCTCATTTTATTCATCTTTTTTTCATATGAAGCTTTACATAACAAGCTCTCAGCTTTCAATACTGATGATTTTACCACTGTCAATGAGTTGTTACGTAAAATCCTTGCAGAATTAATTTACAAAAGAATTATGGTCTCCATGAGCTATGTTACTACTAATAAACAATTCTGATCTTGCAGTACAAGATATTCATCGATTTGTCCATCATATAAGAAAGTTAAGGAGTTTAAAAGGAAGATAGATGGTAATTGCCTTTATACAGTGGCTCTTATCACAGTATGAGTAGTCCACTTAGAAGATACTTAATGGGACCAATTAATCTAGTTTTAATAATCCAGAAGCTAGATGTCTGCTCTAAATTTAGGCTCCTTCTGCATAATAAGGGAAAGAAGATATCTGTTTTGAAAGACAGATTCATCCTATCTCTGGAAATGTCTATTTCTGTTACCTAAAAGGAGACTAGATGTCTGATTTAGACTAGATACCTAACTTTAGAAATCTACAAGTTAAATGAGACAAATCCTCCGATAGATCAGTTTATTAAAATATGATCTTTACTAATTTAAATTGAATTAAATTCAGGACATTCCATTTTCTTTAGTTGTGCATTAGACTCTACTCATTTTGAAACTTCTGAATCTTTTCTTACACATGATTATACAAAAAGTCACTCAAAATAGTCTTTCTTTCTCACCTTCCTGTAGTAACAGTAGCAGTAAAACTAATGAAGGAAATTTTGCAAACACAAAATGAGGACACCCCACTACTTAATTTCAAATGATTTAGTTGAGTTTAGAAAAATTTTGAGGTAGTTTCATCTTGATATGCATACATTTTCTCTCCATGTTTCTTTCATATAAGGAATTCTGAGGATAAAATGTTCATAACATTATTAAAACAATATTAATGATTGAATTAAGTAAGAAAACTATATCAGAAATTTGGTTTAACATTTGAGTTGTCATGTATTTCAAGAGTCTGACTTGTCATTTTGGAAAAGTTACTGCTTGGAAATATATTGACTCTGATCAGGATAGAAACAGTATCAAATGAGAATGAGATATGCTTTTATTTGTTATATGACATGAAGGTAGGAATAGATATAATAATAATATAATAATAACAGATAATTAGATTGATAGTTGAAACGTTATAGATGATATTGAGATATTATACCTGATATATAACCATATAAACATGTACGTGTCCTATTGCAGTGTCTTTCCGCTCTCCTAAACTCTCCCTAGTGAATTTCATTAGGGAAGCTTTAAGTAATTCTCTATAAAGCAGGCAAAATATAGTGAGTATTGCAATATTAGCACTAACAATACTTAACATGCATCATTGAATTTTTCATGTTTTGAGTTAGCTTGGCCCTACTTTTAATAAAATTGTCCTGTACATCAACAACTGTGTTTAATATAGCCCATTGCTTCAAACAGAACTTTTGTCTTGGAACTTATCATGATAGAATACAAACAAAAATTTTAATCCTCTTTTTCTTTACTTTAGATTCTATAGGAGATTTGCTGCATTAAGATATGAAACAGTCATTACTTCTGACATATAATTCAAACTTAATTTTAATGTAGTTGACAGCAGTACTGAATACAGCTATATAAGATAGGCCTCACTTAAATATGAAACTGAGGTTTAAATCAAAGGTCCTTTACGTATTTAGCAGATTTAGTAATACAGCTGCTGCAAGAGAGTCTTAAGAAGGGTTACTGGAGGACATGACAAGGTTAAAATCAATTCCCAATCCAACCTAACCAGAGTTTCAGGTGGGCACTTTCCCTCACCTGATAGTACATTACCCAGCAGGAAGTTTGCTGCCTGTTTCCAATATGGTTTTTGTATATGCTGCATGTAGATTTTCTGCACTTAGTCTCCAGGATCCAACCATGCTCATGAAACAAATTAAAATGCATAGGTTTGAGAAGCCTCCTGCCTAGAAAAGGATTCAGCTTCTGCTGCTCATCTGTGGTGTGATTAATGAAATATTATTGTGTAGGCTAGCCATGGCAAAGTGATTTAGAAAACAATAATAGTGCCTAAATATTAATGATGCTGACATTTGTATTAACACTTCTGAACCATAAAATCATTGGACTTTGTTGGTTCCATTTGAAAATGCATAGGTAGGATTATAGAATGTATTTTGTGGGTGAAAGGATTTTCCTGTAGGAAAGGTAGCTGAAAGCCCCTTTGATTAATCTGATGAGATATTTTTATGCTGAACTTTACTCCACTTGCTCTAGGTATTTACAGGTATCTTCTGGACACATCCTACAAAAACACTTGTGTCTTCTTTCTGTATTTGTTTTTAACAATGACTGAAGAATCATTTCCATTTGTTTAACAAAGATCTTGACGATGAATCTATTTATTTAGTTATTCATTGAATTGTTCCTAGAGTACTTTCAGGTTGAAAGGATTAACACTTTTCACAGCAAACATTACTGAGAGGAAAATCTCATATTTAAATTAATAAGATTAAGGAAGTCAAGTAAACAGATGGAGGAGCAGATTTATTACCTAGAAGTATATATGTTAATGCTAAGAGTATATGCTTTGTGCATACACACTACTCTGTATATCCTTGCAGATTGAGTTGGAGGATTCTTTGAAACCTACAATTCTATTTAAGTATTTAATGCAGTGAAGTTTGTTCATAGTGGTCTTGGACAACTGGGAATTGATAGTATTAGTTGTCGTGCTTCAAGTATAAATCTTTTTTCACTGGCCTATGTGAGAATTATTCGGGTAGTAAACAACATACTTAAAAACCTTTAGCTATATTTTAATACTATTGTCCAGTTTTCTGGCTATCATACTATAGTTCTAATCCTAGCAGCAAGGGAAAAGTACATAAATTAGAAAGAAGTCAAAATAATCACATATTCTTCATTTACTCTTCATGTATACCTTCTTCCCTCCCCCCCTTCCATCCCCTCCACCCTATCCAAAATATCATAACTTTATAAGAGTAGGAAACAAGGCAAAATGAAGCTTAATCATATCCACTTAAGTACATGCCTGACTGTAAAAAAGAACTACTTGTTCTACGTACTTATAGATTTCTTTTTCATAAAATTGCCATTATTCACAGCAAAGCAGTAACATTAAATACTAAAGTCTGACCCCTAAAAGTAGCAGTCACCATCCTGGGAAATTTTTCATCCTGAAGAAGTAGTACACTGTGCTCATTCCCAGGAATGTAATCAACATTGACAAGGAAATCCAACAGTCAAATAAAGAAACCTCAGTTTCCATCACATATAAGGGAGATTAGAGAAACAGCTGCCCATCTATGATTTCATCAGCTGAATAGACCTCCAAGCTCTGCTGACAATATTGACTAGGTTTTCCCAAATTTTAACAGGAGATACAACGTCATTAGCTTGAATATGAGATATTCATATATCTCATATATCCGGGACTGTAGAGGCAAAATTGATGTGAAACCTTACAGTTTTGGTTACAAATTTGTGTAAACTGATCTGGCAAGCCTTTCACAAAACACTGCTCACAGAAAGAACAGTAGGAAACATTCACATACAATTCAGAATGTGCTCAGGATTCTACATTTAAAGCAAATCACCCTTCTGCTTTGAAGAGTAATGCGAGCGTATCTATACCCACGAAGAGTCTGCTGTGGCAGATCTGAGTTTTCAGGTGAGACTGATAAAAAGTGGAGTTCTCATATTTGGATACTGTTCCAAGGTAGCACACTGCTGGCTTGTGTTCAGCTTTCATTCAACAGACCTCCAAGTCCTTCTCTGCAAGGCTGCTAGCATTTGAGTTCGTCTTCCAGTCTGCACACATATTTAAAATTGCCCCAGCCCAATTACAACACCTTGTACTTAGCCTTGCTGATGCTCATTTTGTTTGCGTGGGCCCACTTCTCAAGCTTATAAGGTACAGAACTTCTCAAGCTGAAGGTAAAGAACAAGTGTTGAGACACAGCTGTCTTGTACCTTTTTCCAGTTACTTGTTAAAGTGCATTTGCATCAGAGTTTTCAACCAATGGAGAGAGAACTGACCTGGAATACCATTTAGAAATACCACTCTCAAACATGTGAGATATCTTCTTATTTTCAGTTCTGTGATAAAGGATTATGTATAAGATCCAGACACTTTCTAGTCATGATATACCTTACTCCTTGCCAGGGTATCAGTCAGCTAAATTGAATTTGTCTGATTTGGAGGGAAACTTAAACAAGTATGAACATGTTTAACAATCCAAATATTTGATATATGAAATTTCATCTTATCAATATTTTTGATAGATTTATCTGGGAAGGTATTAACACAAAGATTCAGATATAATAATAAAAAAAAAAATAGAAAGTTATAACAGGAGGAAAAGCAAAAAGATGGAAAGCATCAATTAAAACACAAAGAATTCTGAAATATTTTTATTTGATCAGTGTCTTTTCTGCCATGAGGATGAGAGAGCAAAGATTTTTGCTCTATATGGAAAGACTGTTGCAAAGTTCAGAAAGCAATAGCCTCATTTATTACTGTGAAAAACATATACATTTGATCACAGATTTAAAAACAAAAACAAAAAAACACCCTAACATCAAATCCAGGCATTAATTTAACAATTAACAAAGACTTGTTTTGTTAAGGATAATTTAGTTGCCTCAGTGCATAATTCCTGGCTAGTCAGGTTCATGGAGACAAAATCCATTCGGAATAATATGTACACTCACAGCATCGCATGAATATTCAACCTGAGGTAACATTCCCAGACTGCTCATCCTTCCCTTTGATTTGGAATAATTGATCTAGTTTAATCTTTTATCAGCAATTCTCTTCAATGTGATGTAAAAATACATTATGGAGGGACTTTCACAGGTTTTTATAGAACAAGGGAATTCACACCTGTGGCAGGCAGTAATCATTCCTCATATACAAATCATTCCTAAATCTACAGTTTTCCCACAAAAAAATGGTATTCCTGGGCTTTAAAATCTGTCACAGAATGTGTATAGGACACACTAGAGTTTACAGTAAACATAGCTAGGGGCACATTATGCTTTTGATGATGCATGTAATTACTATACCATAACGGTAATGTGAGTTACGTGCATATTTTAAGCATAGTTCTCCTACTGTTCTACACAGTCCTTCCCTTCAGGAAGAATTTAAACTCCTGGTGGAAATATATTTTCTTAAAATGAAGAGCAGCAATTTGGAAACAAAGCTTGTGACAATATTCTATCATTTTTTATTACTGGTATTAGCAGAAATTACTGAGCTTCTTCACAACACTGCTCTCAGTCTACAGACTTGCAGGATCCTTTTGTGTTGTTAATGAAAGTTATCAGATTCAACCATGGCATACATAAAGAAATAGAACCTAAGATTAGCTTTGGCTGTGAGGGGCATCAATGATTATCTAGTTGCAACCCTGTGCCATGGGCAAGATTGCCACCCAAAAGATCAATTTCAAATATATTGTGGAGTTTACATAAGTACTTAGTGTGCATCATTAAAAATATTTCCAGAGCAGATCAATGCACATATATATATACATGTAAATAATACATGTATGAACACATGCATCATATAGAAAAAATATTTTAAAAAAAAAAATCATAGCAGAATAAAAGCTTATTGCTACTCCTGGGTCACAGCTGTTTGTTTCTATGGGCTTTTTGGTGCATTGTTTTTTTTTTTGTTTGTTTTTGCTTATAACATAATAACATATATATATATATATTTATAACATAATTACAACATAATATAACAACATGTAACATAAATATAATATATATTTATAACATAATTCTCACTGATTTTTAGATTACTGTTACTTCAAAAAGTCTTTTTCATTATTCTTAAATTCTATGCATGTAACTTAGGCCTAAGCTGGGGCCAGAGAACTAAGCATTCCATAATAGTCTCACCATCACCCAGTCTGAGTAGGAAAAACATAATTTAGGAAATTACTGTCAGGGATGAATCAGTACCAAAAACTCTGACATCATCAAAGATCTTCAACTTCTGCTCTGGCTTCCAGGGACCCATAAAAGATGTTTAGATTGTAAATTAGATTGGTAGCACTTTCTCTTCCCTATGAAAGACATTTTTTTTGAGCTTAGAACTCAATCAAACCTCTGTACCACAATTTTCTCATCCAAGAAATCTGTTTCGTGCTAAGCATTACTTCCTAAATATCATCTGGTATGTTTCTAACATTTTTAAAAACAAAGTAAAAGGAAAATATAATTTATGGCTAAAATTTTCTAGTACATTTTATTTTATTCACTTGAGCAAATCTCTCCTTTAGCACCTTGGGCAATGGGCAAGTGATTAACTCTAGGCTCAGTCATTCTCATGAGCTTCTATTTCCATTCTCAGAGAATCCGATGCCTAATGTATGGTGCAGTTCAAAAGTACATTACTTCCAAGACCAATTCTGTGTAAAGTGTCTCAAAGCAGTATAGAAAAGGGAAGGAGTGTAAGTATAATCATGAAGACAACAATGCTGCAAGAGTAGTAGGTGTAGACCAAAAGTCTGAGATTACAGCAGCTTGAATGAGCCTTTAAACTGGAGCCAGAGACAGACCTAAATGTGGCTTGGTAAAAACTGGGGAATGGATGGGAAAAATGCAAAGTAGTAAGAACATGTGGGGAGAGAGAAGGGAGTGAAGGCTGAAAATTGAGTATAAGGGTAAATAACGTACTGGGAAACAGCTGGAGGAAATGGGAGAAGGTTCCTCACTGTTTCTAACGTGTCTACTGTAAGATTACATTGATAACAAAAAAAGTGTGAAGTCACGATACACTGTATCTTCCTGGCATGAATCAAAGAGACTTACAAAAACTATATGTAATAATAATAAAAAGAAAATAAAAGTCTTGTGATCTCTAGCTTACTGTGGACATTCCCCTTTTGGCCGTATTCATTCATTCATTCAATCATTCATGCAAGAAACCAGAAAAGAATTGTTTTTTTTTTTTTTTAAAAAAATCAAAATTTTTTTTTTTTTTTTTTTTTTTTTTTTTTTTCTTTTTTTTTCTGGCTTGAATTTATGTTCTACCAATCCCTGGAGCCCTCTCAGATATATAAAGAGATAATATTCACATTCATTCTGATCTTTAAAAAACAGCCCTGAATTCAGGGTGATGTTTTCTGAGAAATTATTATCCTCTATGTCTCCTTCTAAGTGTATCCTATATATTTTAAACACTGATCTGATTGTATTTCATGATGCTCGCGACACCATTTTAATAATAACTTCTATAGTTTCTTTTAAGAAGACGTGGGTTAAGGAAGGCGTCACCAGGCATGCCAATCATTCCTGCATGTCTTGTGTTAAAAGCAGAAGGCAGCACTGTATTAGTAATAAGTAATCTCTTTCCCTCTGCATCACAAACATACATGCATAATGTTATTTCTAATAACTGCTTCACAGCCATCTGCTTTAAATCGGGAATGATAATAAAATAATTACAGAAATGCAGCAAGCGATTGCCCTTGACATTTCATCTCCTCTTCACACTTTCTGAAGCTGTAATATAGCTAGCCTGAAAAGTATTCCCATTATGATTTTTAAGTGTCATAATACAAGAAGAGAACTTCAAACTGAGTGCTGGGGCTTTGTTCTCATCCTCGAATACGCAGACAGACCCCCTGACAGATGTGCACAAATGTACAGCATACATGAAGAAATATTTTTCTTCTTTTGAAATGCTTGGAAAAAGTCATTGGAAAGAAAATGCTCAGAAAATTATATTTAATGTCAGAGACTGGGACTTCTCTGCTGATGGAGGTCATGGAGTAGATTGTAATTGAAGTGTTTGGTGCTGTAAAATGCATAACACAGACCAAAAGTCTTCCATTTGTAATTGACTACACCAGAAGGTATTTCTTCCTCTGTTCTGCCTCTCCTAACACCCCTTTAGCGAACCTGAAACATCCGAAAGACTTCTATAAACATTCCTTCACTGCTTTATATTAAGCAACTCTGGCATTCTGAAGTCATCTACCTCCACGCATACCTTTTTTGAAGGATACAGAGGTAGATAGTATTTTTGTATGTAGGCAAAACTGACAGAGTGGTATGCAAACAAATCCAGTTTACAGCAGTAAGTAAAAATCATGCCCTTTCTGACTCAAAGCAGCATAACTGGTGCCTATCTGGAGGAGGTTCCACTCTGAATCATCCTAGGTGGTGTCTGTTTGCAGGCATTGTGGGAGCAAATCCACTTGATAGGAGGAGGATGCCATTTTTACTGTGCCAAATTCTGTTCACACGTATTAAAAGCAGAGACAAAGCCACTACAGGATGGGAAAGATTCAGTGAAATGTGTCATTTATTCCTTCCTTACTGTAGTTCAAGGCTGAGTCCTACACAAACTGTTGACATTAAACATCTATTTGCCTTTCTTTCTCACGACTGCTGTCAATAGCATCAGCTACCTGCTGTATCACATTTTTAGTTGCAACAGTCATGCCACAGATTTTGCATTACTTTGTCCTTTTCAGCAAAAAAACTAGTGTATACCCATCTGCGTGTGCTATCCACTAAGCTAACGGCTTGTGAGGGGTTTAGGTGAGCACTTGGCTCCTTGTTTAAGTAGAAGAGAAGACATGGCTGAGACAGTGATCCTGAAAACCATGTTAGAAAATAGAGAACATAGAAGAGGGAAGAAAGTAATTCTATGTTGCTACCTGCTGGTCCTGCATGGTCCCAATTATTAAGGTAAAATCCAAATTGATCCCAGCCTATCTTCCCACAGAAACCTCTTCCAGGACCACTCATTTTCCAAAACGTATTTCTACCTATTGATTGCAGTAGTTTTCTGTCCATTCAAATCACAAGCAGTTTTTGTTTGCATGTTTGTTTGCTTGTTTATTGCATTGATGTATGTAAAAAAGAAAAGCCTCAGTATCACACTGGTATAAACAGTAGATTTTAGCTATTCTGTGTCCTATAGAAAGAGACTGGCTATAAATATAAGTGTGACAAAAGTTATTGCCGTAGGTATTGAAGATATAAATGAGAGGATGAGAATATGAAGCTTAATAGCACTGACACCTGCTAAACTTTCCTTTTCACTCTGCATATTTACATCCTCATATTCCCACAAGTGCATATATCAACAAGAGCAGGCAAGACGTTAATTCATTAAAGACTCTGTTTATGGCCACTCTACATCTAGAAAGGGAGTATTTCTACAGGAACAGGTGCGGTTGATACGGTGGAAGGAAGGGATGCCATTCAGAGGGACCTCGACAGGCTGGAGGTCTGGGCTCGGGTGAACCTAATGAGGTTCAACACGGCAAAGTGCAAGGTTTTGCATTTGGGCCGGAAGAACCCCAGGCACCCGTACAGGCTGGGAGGAGTGGTCCTTGAGAGCAGCTCGGCAGAGAAGGACCTGGGGGTCCTGATGGACAAGAGACTGAACATGAGCCAGCAGTGCGCTCTGGCAGCTCGGAAGGCAAATGGGATCCTGGGCTCCATCAGGAGAGGGGTGGTCAGCAGGGAGAGGGAGGTGATTGTCCCTCTCTACTCGGCTCTTGTGAGGCCCCATCTGGAGTACTGTGTCCAGGTGTGGAGCCCTCAGTACAAGAAAGACATTGAGATTTTGGAAAGGGTCCAGAGGAGGGCGATTAAGATGATCAGGGGGCTGGAGCACCTCCCCTATGAGGACAGGCTGAGGGAGTTGGGCTTGTTCAGCCTGGAGAAGAGAAGGCTGCGGGGTGACCTCATTGCAGCCTATCAATACCTGAAGGGAACCTACACCCAGGAGGGGAGTAAACTCTTCAAAAGGGCTGACAACAGCAGGACTAGGGGAAATGGATCCAAGTTGAAGGAGGGAAGATTTAGGTTGGATGTTAGGGGGAAGTTCTTTACAAGGAGAGTGGTTAGGCCCTGGAACGGGCTGCCCAGGGAGGTTGTGGATGCCCCGTCCTTGGATGTGTTCAAGGCCAGGTTGGACGGGGTCCTGGGCAACCTGATCTGAATGTGTATGTTTGGTGGCCCTGCTAGGCAGGGGGGTTGGAACTACATGATCCTTGAGGTCCCTTCCAACCCGGGTGATTCTGTGATTCTGTGATTCTGTAACCTTTAGGTTATGTCTGTAACTACACACTTAGTTAATACTCAGCCACGTGACTATATTCAAATGTACAACTTTCAGCTTTCCTCCTCCTTCTGCCAGAAGAATCTTTGCAAAACTTTTAGAGGAAAAGAAGTTAAAAAATAAATTTTCTCTGAATAGATCTTCACTTCTTTCAGGTTTAGGTTGGATATCAGGAAAAACTTCTTTACAGAAAAGACTGTTAAGCACTGGAATAGGCTCCCCAGGGAGGTGGTTGAGTCGCCATCCCTGGCTGTGTTTAAAAACTGTTTGGATGCGGTGCTCGGGGACACGATTTAGCAGAGGGTTGTTAGTTAGGGTAGTATGGTTAGACTGCAGGTAGACTCGATGACCTTCATCGTCTCTTCCAACCTGACCAATGCTGTGATTCTATGATTCTATATTGAACTTCTGAGAAACAAGAAAGATACTCTGGTGCTTTACAAAGATCCTGAATAGGGCTGCCCTTGTAAGTCATGGGGACTCATCAGTATGAACTGAAAATTAAAAATATAAATCAGTTCTCATTAGCTTTTATCTACATGCTTTACGTACTTACAGATGCAGAGAAAAAGTATCCTTAGAGAATTTCATTTTCAGTAGATTGGCTATATTCTGCATTTTTCAGCCTAGAAGTGATGAATACACTATAATAAACAAACAAAAACAAGCAAACAAAAGAAATGGTTCCTGTTAGTACTTGTTTGAATGTATTTTGATTTGTTTAGAAATCTGTATCAGAGGAGTTAAAATCAAATGGAGTAGGATCAAAGAAACTCAAAACATATTGGTTGTACTGGATGTAAATGCTCACTGCTAAGCATTGCTACAGATGCAGTAAATAGTTAACACTTTCCTTACTGAATTAGCACTCAGGATAGTATCTCCATCTACAAAATAATGAATTCTTGGCATGGTTTGGTGTACTCCTTCAATTCAGAGGACTGCAGAGGAGTTATTTTAAAAGGTAGGGGTTTTTGTAATCCACTTTTTTTTCCCAGTTTTTATTACATGCCTTCCAGTGTTACTTTCAAAGACTCCACTGATGCTAATGTTCTCTGCCTCTAGATAGAGTTATCCTGCACAGCCTATCAACTCACTGGTATCTATTTTGTCAAATTGCACCCAAAGGAGGCAGTGAAGTTTTTGCATCATAGCTTTTGCGTGATATATACTGACCCCTATTCCTCCTTGAAAAAGCTCTATTTATCAATAAATCAATCAGCCATGCACTATAATGCTGATAAATAATGAATTTTAAATTACCTTGGTTAAAACTCTGTTATATGAAATGTATTTAAATGTACCTTAAATAATTTTACTGACAGATTTCAAATCAGTTAAGATTCATCCCAGAAGCAAGGAAAAGAGATAAAGAGAGTTGAGTTGCTAAGCTAATTTTGAAAGGAAATAATCTCTTTACAGGGCCCCTCCTGTCATATAAATTGTAGATCAAGAAAAGGCTATTACACCAGTACAAAATGTATAAACTAATGAATGAGAAAACATTTGCAAAAGAACATTAATCAGAACATCAGGTCAGGCCTACTTCAAGAAACCTAGGGAAAGTATACTGAGTTTTCCTGTGCTCAGAGGACTAATCTGTTGTTTTCAAGAAGATGATTAAAATTGTAAGCAATATTTTTATTAAAAGATGAAAACTTCAGCAAATAGATAACTTGAAGAATAGCAGTGTTTTTAAGTGTGATAATTCATAGGGCTCTGACAGTTGTGGGTATGATGATTTTTCTCCCTTTAAGTAACTTTTATTACCTTAAACCTTAATTAGGCATCAAGGTTTTAACTTAAGCTGATGCGAGCTGCTTGTATTGCATACACTTGCTGCCATAGCTGCTTTCTACCACTCACCTGACTCCCAGCACTTCCCCAGCTCTCCCTCATGATAAGGCATGATCACTCAGTTCTGCCTTGTGATGTTTCTCATTCTCTGCCTCTCCACTTGCCTCCCACGGTTTTGCTAACACTTTTGTTTTGGCTCTTAGAAAGATGCACACAAACCTGCTAGCAGGGAAGACTCAACAATCAGGAAATCCCTCAGAAGCCTCTCATACATGTCACATATCACCATTGGAGTTTCTTGCTTTGCTTTGTTTTTGTTTTTCCTCTTTTATTTTCTTAAAAATAAAAATAAAATAAAACTTTTGCGTGTGTGTGTGTCCTATCATTTGCATCTCAATTTTGGATGTAATTTGACAGTGTTCAGAGCAAACAGTAACTTTGGGATTATTCATAAGAGTTAATTAGCGAAAATTTCTGTACGTTGTTACAAAACTCATCAGTTTTTAAAAATTCCCCCAAAGCACAATTACAAAAACCAGTTGTTTTTAGCACTCCTTAAGTATCTTTTCCAGTTCTTTCCATCAGGAGTCAATAGATTTCCCTGTCCCTCAGATGAGCACACTCTGCAGCAGGACCTGCATTTGTCCTTAGATGCCAGGCTTATACTAGAAACCTAACAGGAAAATCAACAGCTCCATTATTATGAGAAATCAGTGTGCCATTTTGAAACAGTTTAGGGTCAACAACAGGAGAACTACAATGAAGAAGTGTAACAACACAAAGAACATAACAGAAAAGAAAAATGCTGATCCAACAGAACATGAGCTGCTCCTCCTTCTCCAGTCCTCAACATGAGGTACATGGTATGACGTTCAGAATTTTCAGGTTGTGTTACTGAGATCATTGTGTTAGAAGCCATGTTGACAAAAACAAAACAAAACAAAACAAAACAAACATTTACGTGCCTTCAGCCCTTAGGACTATCCACAAATGGAGATGGTTTCTTTTTGAAGAGCAGCTAAGAATTGCTGTCAGAGGTATTGGGAGGACAGGGAGGCACAGTGGCAGAGTCAGCAGGGAGCCCATGTTTATCCTTCTAATTCCTATGAGGAGATGGCAGTTAGCATGAAGCAGGAGACAAGCAAATGAGTGAGCCCCAAAAGTGACAGTAAAAAAAATAATGTTTTCTAAGAGATCCACAAAATACTAGGTGGTGTTAGTGCAACAGAGGAATTTGCTGAAAGGATAAGAGAGAGCAAGAGAAGAAGAATGTATCTACGTGCCAGGTGGAGGATGGAGATTTATATTCATGTATTTTTATTCATAATTTATTCATTTACTGACTTAGACAAATTTTGTTTATGAAAACATCTTCCTCACTCCTGCTAAGATTTGAAGATTAGAAATACTTATTTTCTTAGGATAGAGAAAGTATAAAGAAAATATGGGCATTTCTTTCTTGAGATGGGTGACAGTGAATGCTCCCTGCACCATATAATATAATCTCCATTATCAGGAACTAGCACATTGCATAGTAATGTGATATTTCAGGTAATTCTGTCCTTCTGGTCTCTTCTCCAGCAGAGAAGTTTGTCCAAAGTACTTATATCTTGCATCTTATGTAGCACCTAGCTATTGGAATTCGTCTATTGGAATTGCATCTAACACAGTTTCCCTTCATGTTCATTCTCACAATTTCTCCAGCAACTTTTTACTATTTTGCAATGTACTATACCTCCTTGTTGGCCTATATATCTTTCAAGGATACTTACACAGAACTTTAATTAATTCCCTACTCATTTGCAGTAAGACGCTCATTTAAATCATTGGCAAACATTCAAAATGTATCTATTTTGTTGCCATTATAATTTTGTAGTTAATATTTTTTTTGTAAATTCAAATTATTATTACTTATTTATTTACTTTCTTATATCTCCCATTTGCCTATCTCTTGTCTATCTGTCTTATATCTGTTTGTCCATAAAGTTAAAATCAACTGCAAGTAACTGTAGCCAATCTGATCGCTCTGTCAGGTTCTGATTCCCACTGTGTGTCTAACTAAGGAAGAAAGGCAAAAAAAGAAAAAGAAACAAATGATTGCAAATTAAAAGACCAAAATAAATTAGTATAAGAAATGAATAGGAAATAAAACTGTGACAAAGGAGAAGTATATCTTTCTTGTGAGCAAGTTCTATCCAGATACTTCATAACTTAAGTGACCAATTAAAACAGGTAATCAAATCATACTTCTAACAAGTTTAAACATTGTATTTTTCAAGATGAAGAATTCTAGCTGAAAATCAGCGTGTAAAATTCTTTCAGGATTTCTATGGGATGTAAAAAATTTGAAACAGTAAATATTTAAGAAACAAAATGTATATTGAAGTATGGTCTTATTTAGGTATTTCAAAAACAATGTCTAATTAAGAAATCTTAATTCCAAACTGAATTGTTTGCTTATGAAATTTACACAGGAACTTGATTACTTTTTAAAGAAAAATCAATATATATATATATATATTTAAATAGTAAACAGTACCAGGAGTAGTTAACTTTATCTTTACTCAGTGAAAGTAAATTCATAATAAAAGGAAACCAAGCACAATGAAACTTAATCGGTAATCACTTGTTATATTTTAATAATAGTACTAGTTACTGACCACCAAATAATTCAACTTTCAAATCTGTATTTCTCCAATGTACATTTCCTCTTGCGTATGCCTTAGCACAGCTTCCAAGAGGATCTGTTCAGTGATATTCTTAGGCACAGAGGTGAGGCTCATCAGCTTGCAGTTTCTTGGCTCTTTCTTTGTACCCTTTTTTTAAAATGAGAGTCCTAGCAGCACATTTCATAGGCATAAAAGGGTCTTCAAGGACATCAAGCCATTGTCGCTCTTGTTCCAAATTTACATATCTACTTCAAAAAGCAGACTTTAAGACATGCTTTAATGAAAGAAAAGTAATATAGGGAGCAGACTGCCTACTTCCCAGCAGTACTAATCAAACTGTTAGGATACTGTAATTATGTGCAGTAATTCTAGTATACAATACCCTCTGAGTTAGCCTTAGTTATACTAGGTATATATAGCCTCAGGTATACTAGCCTGTGTTTGTCACACAGCACTGCATTGTATTAGATAGACTTATGCCTAATTGTATGTTTTAGGAAATAGTTTATGTCTGAGCTCAATGTCATCTTTACAAGTTCGAGTTTTATGTAGATGACGTTTCCTGATGCCAAATTAGGAGAGTTATACACATAAATACTAAGTCAGAGGAAACCTTCATACAGTTCTCAAGCAAAATCTCTGTCTCTGTAAAAGCTAAATCAGTAGACATTTGTCAGAGATTCTGCAAAGTTAAATGAGTAGAGAAATGCAGGCCTTGTTTATTTATTGGACAGAGTAAAAGGACAGGCATGCAATTTGTAAACAGAAACTCTTTCTTGATGGCCTACTTCTTTCTAGGATTAGAAATTAGTCTGTTCAGACTGCCATACATCTGTCTTAAAAGACACTGCATCTGTTTGTCTTGAATTATCATTCCTGTATTTGCAATGATTAGTATGGGTGAGACGTAAGACCCAAAACACATTTAACTCTGGATCCTTTGGTTAAATAAATGCTAGCCACTAAGGAAATAGCAAATCTTATTTCTGCTAAGTATTGAACCCCAAAGGGTCTGTGGTGTTTTGAAGGGCAGAGGCAGAGCCCTGTGCCTAAATACACTAGAACACTGCATAACTGCCCTTGCACACTCGGTAATACTTTTCACTGTGTTCAGCCAGCTGACAACACAGTAAGTGGATAGTCTATAAATGAATGGATTTAAATAAAGCCATGGTTTGGAAATCTACTTCAAGGTCTTGAGGGGGCAAACATTGTGGTTGGAGCCACATAGGCTGAAATTATGCTGGTGTCTAGGAATATTGGCAGCTTTCTAATTTCTTACAAAGGACAAAAAAAACCCACATTTTTCCTAGTGCTTTTTTTTGCTTTAGCCAGACATAAAGAGTACTAACCCAAAGGTCATGCTTACAGTTTAAAGTAAAACGGGCTCAAGATAATACTTGTGATAAACAGTCTTTAAACTGAATTGGATTAAAGGAACAGAGCAAATAGTCAAATATTTCAGAGAACTTATATCAAAGTTAGATACGCCGAGTATTTTTCCTTAAATTTATTAAGCTTTGAAAAGGAAGTCAGAATGATGACTAATACAAAAGCGTAAGGTTTAAAAATGTATTTCTCTTGAAGGAGAATGATAAACAGTGATGAGTTAGAATTTGTGCAGTGAAAGACTGTGTCAATTACAGCTAAAGTATATGTAAATGCTATGGTCAAATAAAAAGAAAATGGATGTGAACCTAATCTAAACTTTAAATCAATCTTTATCCTAATACAAATCCTGTCATAAACTGTGAAAACATCCCTGAGTTTGTAAGTGCTTTAGATAAGTTTTTCTGTTCAGGTAGGTCTGAAGTGCAACATTAAAGTTAGGCAAATCTAAACCAGCATCTCATGGCAAAAGTCAATCATTAACTTTCTAAAGGCTATCTCTTTTCTTGTGCTCATGGTAGATAGGGAATCACTGACCATCAGAGATACAGACCAAGAGGTGGTAGAAATTATTCCAGGGCAAATATTTCACGTAATATGTGCTATGAAGATCAGAGAAAAGCCATTAATCCCTTCCTGACACAATGAAATGAAAGAAAATAGTTTGGATTACTACATCCAGTTCCAAAATATTAACAGGTGAAGAGATAAAACCAACAACAACAACAAAAAAAATCTCTGATTTTTTTTCTCCAGTAATGATACCAAAAAAAAAAGGGATTTTACTGAAATTTTTATTCATTTTTTATGAATAAAAATCAATTTTTATTCAATTTTTATTCATCAGTTTTTACTAACAGTCCAGAGATGAGTGGACTGGGGGATGTGCCAAGAAGCCTTTCCCATAGACTACATTTTATTATTAATAGTTTGCTCCGTGTATTTCAGAGAGTAATTCACAGCTCCAATATTAGAAATTAGAGGATCTGAAAGTCTATAAGATATTTTGACTTGATCATTATCCTAGAGAATTTTTTTCTGAGGTTCACCTACTAGAGAAATAGCATCATACAATTTTCCCTTGTCTGTTTCGCTGTACCTTGTCCTTTTAATTGTTGCTGGTGCATATCTGCCCTGTGTTTGTGAATATTTTGTTTAGTATTGTTTTCACTAGGGTTGAATGCTGTTGTTTGTTTGCTTTTCTGAACAAAACAAATAAGTTATCTGCAGCGCATGTTGGCATATCCTGAGTAACATTGACTTCTGTCTGTGGAGAATGGTATAGTGCAACATTCATTACCACTGTAGCTGCAGCTGATCAGCGTTGGCCAAAAGCTGCTGCTTCCTATTGACCATCTTACCATTCAAATCCTGGTCTGGGGTCTAAAGGAAACATGTGGAGCTGCTGGAGCAGATCTGGAAGAAGGCCGGAAAGATTATCAGAGAGCTGGAGCATCTCTCCTCTGAAGAAAGTTTGAGGGAGTTGGGCTCCCAGGCCAGGTTGGATGGGGCACTGGGCAGCCTGGTCTAGTATTAAATGTGGAGGTTGGTGGCCCTGCCTGTGGCAGGGGGGTTGGAGATTCATGATCCTTGAGGTCCCTTCCAACCCTGGCCATTCTGTGATTCTGTGATTCCGTGATTCTGTGATAGTTAAGCTTGGAGAAGAGAAGGCTCTGGGGAAGGCTCTTGTGGCCTTCCAGAGCCTGAGGGGAGCTTGTATACAGGAGCGACATCAACTTTGTACATGGTCCAATGGTGATAGGAAAGGGGGAAATAGTTTCAAACTTAAAAAGGGGAGATTTAGATTAAATAGTAGGAGGAATTTTTTTACTGAGAGGGAAGTGAGAAGCTGGAACAGGATGCCCAGAAAAGCAGTGGATGATCCATCTCTGGAGATGCTCCAGACCAGATTGGATGGGGTCCTGGGCAGCCTGATCTGGTGAGTGGCAATCTGTCCAAGGCATTGGGTTGGAACTAGATAGTCTTTAAGGTCCCTTCAGTACAGACTGTGTCCACTGGGACCATACAGTCCTCTACTGAAAGACATAACAATCATTTCGGTCAGTGTATGAGGAGAGTAATTCTCACTCTGGAAGTCTGAACCTTTTTGTGGATCCCCAGTGTTCCATTGTTCACCAGTACAAACTCTGGTACTGCTGTTCACAAAACATGTAGTCTGCAAACATTGTGTCAAGATGTAATTGGCCATAAAGTATAATATTGGTTCACAAGTGAAGGATCTGCCGCTTTCATTACTCCTTCATTGATGTGAGCAATCAGTTACCTGACAGCTGAGGAGAAGTCTGTATTCTGAAACCAAATGTACTAGTGTAGATAATTAATTGTGTTAATGTCAAATGGTGAGTTTCACTTTTCTCAGAGTTCTATGACATTATATACCAATGCATTCAGTAAGAAGGGAATTATATTCTAATTAAACAAACAAACAAAAAAAAAAAAACCCCACACAAATACTAAAAAGTTGGAAATATCTTGAAATAATAGCCTCAGTAAACATCTAATTCAGCCCATTCTCCACATGAATTGGGCTAGTCTGCATCCAAATAACTAGTAGGATTAATATAAATAAATATTTGTTTTCATAAAACTTCTTCCTTATATTTGATTTCCTACATTGCAGTCTGTTAACCCTTACCAGAAAAAAAAAGCCTTTTAAGCTCAGTTTCTAACCTTCTGTTTGATAAACTAGTGCATATTCTGTGAATGCATGAATTATTATTTTTTCAAATAGTTATGTTGCTGGCCAGTAATTGAGTAAATTTATTTTCATACATTTCAATAGATCTTGATGGAATTTATGTTGATTGCCAAAGTTTAATCCTCCAGAATTATTATAACAATGGTGCTTTCAGGAATGGCACAACAATGAAATTTGATGTGATCTATCACTGAGAACTTTAAATCCTCTGAAACTTTGATTTCATACTGATAAAAGGCATCTTCATAATCTACTAATTGAACTGTAGTTATAGCTATGATATTATCTGTTCTGTATCCTGCAGGATAAGATTAACCTGGTGATACAAGACAAGAAATCAAGTTTTATATTTTATTTTACATTACATGACCTCTATCTTCATTTTTGGTGAAGGTTCCTCCAGAATGGTCTTCCAAATATTTTAATGTAAATTCAAATATGTAATGAAAACTTCAATGGAATCCTCACCTTTCTTATTTTTTTAGTTGCACATTGTAGGTCACAGTGGATCTTCAGGTCTTTGTGTTATGCAGAAAAATGGCAGTAGGAGAAAATTGCAATACACTGCTTATCCTCAATATCTCAGAGGAAACGGGGCAATCTTGGAGAGGTGAGAGTTCCATGGCTTCAAATCCCCAGAGGAAGGAATTGAATCAGCAAAATCTTGGTGCACAGAAACTCTGACTTGATAGTAAAATATGGACGTTCTCCCCACAGTTGTATCCTCATTCCAAAAGAAAAATATTTATCAAGTAAAGGTTCTTTTGGAAATAATATGAAAAAAATCTAAATAATGTTTTTTAGAATATTTACTTTTGTCAAATATTATGCTATGTTATATGCGATTTCCTTGATGAAACTTACCTAAATTGTAATTTTAAAATATTTTTTTCCTTTAGACTAAAGGGAATAACATCCGAAGATCCTATTTTAGTAAGAACTGTACTGGACTTGGTTTATTGGAGACCTCAGAGCACTGAACTCTACTACAAGTTACTTTTCATATGAGATTCACTTTATTAAATTACTAGAGTAATACCCCATCCTGTTTTCAGAGGAAACTCTGAAAAAAAAAGTAGAGACTGACTCCTTTCAGGTACAATTTTTCATTTTCTGCATCCAGGTACTTTTATAAACGAGTCCTAGCAATTTAAAACCAAAGAGTTTAACAGTCATGGAATTTTTTTCACTCAGTTAAAATGTTGACTTTGAATACTGTTTTTTTAACTTAAGAAATGGTGAATACATTTTACATTAGCTAACATGATCGCCCTTTATGAATAACCTTTGACAGATTTTGTCCTTTACAACTCATACTACCCCACACAGGTCTGTAAATGCATTTAATTACTGAATGGCATTATTCTGGATGTTTCTGTTCTCCCACATTGAGTAGCTGTGTAGAATTTTGCAATAATAGAGAAGAACATAAAAATAATCTCAAATTTGAGCTCAGTTTCTCAAAGATGAAAAACAAAGAAATCTGCAATGTCACTTCCATCCTTACATTTTCTATAAGCATTAGAATCATTAAATTATACATTTCCATGTATAATATTTTAAATATATTTTTCTAACCTGTGCGTCTCTGTAATGACTAGCTCTCTAAGCAGTGAATGAAAATGTTCGACTTCTTCTGCACTCACTGAAGATTAATGAATTAATTCCATTTTTCTGTTCATCCCTAATTAACCAATGTGCTAAAATACTGCATTCCCATTAAATAAAATGCGTTATACTGTAGTTAGGACAAAATCATTTTCAACATGGTACTACTTGATTAATGCAAATTCATTGTCTTGATGAAGGTTCCTGGATTTGAACCGAAAAGATTTGCTTGGCATTCAGTATAGTCCTCATTCACCAGAAGGAGGGAAGAAATTATGAAACTAACAAAACTGTCTGTAGATGAAAAGTTTTCATTGTGAGCAGCCCCAGGCAGAAAATGGTTGCATTTATCGCACAGAACAATTCTGCAAGATCTAGGTAGCAACTGTGGCCTGAATGGTGATGCAGTACACTTAAAAATTGCTTCTCCCAAAGACTGTGATGGTAAGGAATAAAATCAAGCTCAATTCAGCATTAATCTCTTATCAAATTGTGAAAAGGGTTACACCTAAAGGAATTTTCATGTAAATATGGATAATTTTTCAAAGGTTTTTCTTCTCGTTTTTTAATTTTTAATTTATTTCCGTAGTCATTCCTACACAGTCTTACATACATACATACTGTCTTTTGCCCAAGCAAGCCAAGAGAAATACAGTGAATTTCAGGAATATTTTAAATATCTATTTAATCCTTTCTTGTTTGACTTCTTACAGAAATGCGAGATATTAAATTTTAACTAACTTTTGGTAGGGAAAAAGGGTCTGAGGAAATGGAATAGGTGGGAAAAAACAAAGAAGAAACAGAGGTAGGAAAAATAGATGTATTAATTCCATTCACAGAGAGAAACAGAGATGTTCCAGTTCAAAGCTCTGAAGAGAAGCCATCTCACAAAAACACATGAAAAGACTCAGCATGACCTTATAAGAGAATGAGAAAAGCACTTATCATTCAACTTAATCTGTAGATAAAATGATTTCTACTTCATTTTAATGTATGGAAGTCATGCTTTACAGGAAGGAAATAATGTCAATCATGCTTTCCTAATGGAAATGTTACTTTAGACAGAGGATTATGAATTTTAAAGAATGTGTTTTTACACAGGTTCTGATTCTGTAGAATTTTTATGTATGTACATGTCTACAATTGCCTAAATATGTGTGTTCTCAGTTCATTGAAATGATGGCTATATTCAAAGTATATTTGGAACACATGTAAACCTATATTTAGAACACATGTAAACCATGAGAGGTTTAAAAAATACTACAAATCAGCTGCAACATTCAGTCTGCTTGGCAAAAATGTAGCCATCCAAACCAAGATGTAAAAACAAAAAAGACATGAGAAAACAAAATGAAAACTTCCAATTTCACTAGCAAGTTATCGATGGCTAAAATTTAAGTGAGGCTGCACCTTTTACTCATGTTAAAGGAATGCATAGAAAAAATGTGATGACGACATACAAGGGTTCTATCTGAGTCTTTCTTTCCAAGAAAATATTTTTTGCTGTAAGACCTATAATTGATACCTCCAGTTTGTGATTATGTTCTCATTTGGGAACATAAAATGATATAAATATGACTACTTCATCTAAAAATCTGTATTTCTAATTACCTTGACACTTCATCAGTTTATGAATAATGTATTAAAAGTGGGTGATATCGGTGGAATTTCCAGGCACTATAAAAAAAGTATATTCTTTCCATGGTTCCACAGCCAATGAGATATTTATTTATCTTAAATAAACAAATAAACAAATAAATTAGTAATCAAATTCATTTTATTCTAGCCTCAATGTTTCAAAACTCACAACATTTTCATTGATACAAAAAATATGTACTGTTTCTCCCTAAATGTATTTTTTATCTATGCCATTTTCAAGGTCAAATACATGTTCACTGGAATTTATCTAAGAGTTTATTATGTCATATTATTTCATTTTTTTTTTGTAACAGTTATGAAGTATTTTTTTCACAATCAATTAAGTTTCTGAAGATAATTCCAAGAGTATCTTAAATTGTTTAAGTATATATAAAATAAATAGATATGTATAAAAAATACCTTCATGCTAATTTTTCTTTAAAAACGATGTGAAAATATTGTTAAAATACCTTTACTCTTTCATTGAACAGCTCATTTTGCAAGCAAATGAAATGCATGTGTACATCAGTATCCTACACTGGACACTGGGATTTCACCATTTAAAAAGAGATTCTTGCTATTTCTTGGGGGGTGAGAAGGCGGGGGGGTGGGGGGGGAGAGAAAGGATTCCTAGATAATGGTTCCTTAATGTCATTAAATGTAACATTTTAAAGCAATCATAAATCTAATAGATTTCTTAACTAGAATTCTGGAAAGGAAATACTAAATGTACTTTACAAAGTAAATTCAATCTTATTAATGTTTGCCCATAACATAACAACCTCGTAAAGTAAGTATAGGCAAGTTCAGAGCAATCCTAAATTAGGATCATATAAGATAGGATCCTAATCTGCTCAGATTGCTTGCCACAAACTTAACAAACAGAAAGTTTTGCTTGATCTACAGACCAAAGAGACTTCTCAGAATCAGAATTTAGAAGTTCTGTTACATATTTACTGAGGAAACTTGAGAAGTCTGAACACTGCAGATGTCCTTATTTCCTCAAGCAGGAGTGCTACAATAGGGCAGAGGTGACAGCCACACATCATGCATCAGGCTTAGAGAAAGACAAAGCTAACTTTTTGGGAGAGAAGAGCCACAGGTTTTGCAATCAAGAACCTGTAAGTAAATGTCCATTTACACACATTTAGAAGCATTTACATGATCTGGCATACTGACCAAAGCCATTTGGGATGTTTAGTCTGCAGCTGCTTAAAACATAAGCAGGACCATGAGTGATTGCAAAAGTGTTTTGACTGATCTCAATTACAGATGGAATACGTTACAGGCATATGTCAGCATATAGGGATTTTGGATGTTTAAGAACTCCCTTTTGCTTCACCAGAGCAGCATCTACCATGAAGAGTTAGTATCTAAAAGACATTTGTTGCAGGATAAAAATAATACATGTTATATGAACTGATCTTTTAAAACGTTACTTCCTGCATTTATGGGTATCTTTCAAAAGCTGGATAAACTGACTATAAAAAAAAAAAAAAAAATTGTGTAATAACTGTTATTGTTCTTTGTTCTTATTTTAATTGCCCAGGATAAATCTTTCTCTTGGAAACATTCCAGAGAAAATCTGTAGTTTCTACTTATTTGGACAAAAACGCAGCATGTATCTGTTGGAGGCTGATGTTTGCTGAGGCAGGAGGGCCTGGATTTGGATAGAGTGAGAAAGTACTATAGCAGCAACCACAAAAATCTGGACTTGTTTTGTATCTTGTGAATGTCATCAGTTAAAGCTTCTGTTTTCATATGCAGTGCTACCTTTCTCAATGAATTTTTAATGAATAATTGAACAGAGGAGCAAATCATTGGTTTTCCATGCAAAAAAGAACACTCGGTTTCTAATGGAACATAATGATTTATTTAGTATATTTAATTAGAATTTAGTCAGAGTACATTAGAATAATTGTTATAATAATTTTCTTACTTCCATAGCTCAATTTTTTTTCATTAAAACTGTATGGCTTGGGAGTTAAAAAGAGAAAGAGAAAAGGAATTCCTTGGATTTGATGTTCAGTTTATTCACATTGTTTGCTATTTCAGAATGAACTTTGAAAGCTGGTCATAAAAAAAATAAAAAGAAAAAAAAAGAAAAAAAAAAAACTGCTAAGACTTGCACTTAATAAATTATTAAATATGCATTGATTAAGGTGCTATCTGAATGAAGATCTTACTAAGAGAGCACACAAGCATCTCAAGGGATTTTTTTATTTGAACTCGTCTTAAAAAATTTAATGAACTCCAACTTTATTTGCTATGGGTGACCAGGAGCACTCATTTCTATGAAGAGAGGAACTCAGAAGCACTTAGAAAAAAATGTGCAAAACTGAGTCTAGGCCTGTTATAATTACGATCTTTTCCAAAAAAGCTTATTACAGTTTACTTAAAGTTATGTAAACATATCATAGACTTTTTTCATTAAAAAGAAAAAAACAGCATATGTAAAGGCTGGAACATAAGGAATCTTTCTGTGTCTTGCTTACTAAGCCATGCAGAATCTAAAAAAAGTTGTGTGTTAAAAGAGGTACTTAACAGGCTCAAAGAAGTTCTATTTCCCTGGACATGTCAATCACTAAGTCTATTTATTGGAAGCTTCACCAGAAGACTACAGTTTCACCTTAAGCCTCAAAGAACTTCTTTAAATGGTCTCTCCATCCATTTTCTGGATAGTCTGAATAAATTAAAAATCATCAATCTGCATGGATTTATTTACTATTTAAACATTTCTTTTTCCCCTCCTAATTACCTAAAATGTTACTAACTCAAACCTTGCAGAACATCTGCATTATTGGAGTGGAAATAAAGGTGTCATGAAACCATGTGCCTTGCTTCTCATAATTAGTTCTTCAAGGTTTAATCCAATTTAACTACATTTTTTTTGCTAGCTTATGCAGACAAATTCTGTCTAACTAGTTTGGTAACACATGGGATATTTCTTAAGGCCATGTTGTACCGCAGGGCAGCCAAAGCTCCTGTGGGAGTTTTATGGATGCTAAGTTGAAGGGAGGTTTGCAGACAGCAGAAGACTGGAGATAAGAATGGAAAATGTTTGAAAAATTGAGCCTTAATACATCAAGATAGTCTGGAATTAAAATAAGGTTCAAAATAGCCATTTATGGAAGCATAATTAATACATCAAAATAGCAGTGCACAAATTGTTATTTGCAATTTATTAAATGCAAAGAGTACAGCGTTATTGAACTGTGCAAGCATTTTACAGTCAGATGGAATAAATGCTGGAGCTGGGACAGACAAAGGAAGCTAGGTATCCTCTAGGCGTTACACTTTCCTTGATTACCATGTCACTGGATGACTGCAACTTACTTTGTATGTGGAGCCAGATTACAGCATAACAATTGGATCACAGCAAAGAATATACAATGTTTTAAAGAAATGGTATGAACAAAAAATGAATATGGAAAAGGCCAGTACTCCTCCTATCAGAAACATCAACTCTACCACAACCCTTTGTCCACCAGTCTGCATTCCTTGTCTTTGATGAATAAATTCATATATTCAGAAAGTAGTAACTTTCTGACGAAAATAAAGCATAATCACTTTAATACTGAAAACAGGTATAGGCCTTCGATATGCTCAGAATAGCCTGGAACTCATTTTCTTAGTGGGGAGAGCTGAGAAATTGTATCAATGGTCCTTAAGCTTTAGCATCAGAACCTTATAGTTGTAATTTTCTATCATCTAAATATTCTAAACACAGCAACAGTGAGACAAGAAAGTAATCTTGTACAGTGTTAGAAAAGTGTTCGGAGGTCCACTTGGTTGCATTCCAGTTTCAGTCTTTATCAGAGACAAGAGCTGAGTGTTAATCTGGTACATATTACTAGACTTGAATCTTTATTAGTGCCCTTTTTTCTTTAAAGGGATTGGCTACTTTTGTTTAAGTAGCTGTACAGGAAATTCCTTTGTAGTGTAACCACCTTGAAGAATGGCTTCTACTCATGTATTACAGATGCTCATACGCATATTCAGATAACACTAGAGCTGAGTTTATTGTTTTCAGAGTCAATAGTAAAAATAAATGGTGACAAATAGAGAAAATAATAGCCTCTTCTTGAATGGTGATAATCTCAGAAATATGGAAACACTTAGTAGTTTTGTAATGAAAGAAATAGGCATTTTATGCTTCTGCATTTGGTTAGCAGAACTATACATTTCACATCTGTAATGTTACCCAGTAATTACCTTAAAAGATTCCAATTGGAATCTAAAACATATCTGGTTGTAAAGTTTTAAAAGTTAAATCTAGATCGTATGCCCCACATTGGAAAGACAAAACAAACAAACATAAAGCCTAAATTTAAAACACATTTCTTCAGATTTTTCTGCTGATGCGCTGCATGTAATGAGTCCTATAAATCTGTGCAGTGATAGTGTTACATTAAGGAATATTGTCCCCTATATGCAGGAGGTAACAAGAATCTACATTCATACTTCTAATCTCATTTGATTAATCATTGTAAACTGCAAGAAAAAAGACAAATCATCTGCTCACCTCTGAGTTTTTCTGTATGGAATGCAGGACACAGATCTCAGAGGAGGACCTGGGTTCAGCTCCAGATCCAGCACTGACATCTTAGAATCACGGAATCATAGAATTACCAAGGTTGGAAAAGACCAACAGGATCACCCAGTCCAAACATCCACCCATCACCAGTAGCTCTCACTAAAACATGTCCCTCAACACAACGTCCAAACCTTCCTAGAACACCTCCAGGGTCGGTGACTCCACCACCTCCATGAGCAGCTCATTCCAGTGCCTGACCACTCTTTCAGAAAAGTAGTATTTCCTAATGTCCAGTCTGAGTTTCCCCTGGTGCAGCTTAAAGCCATTCCCTCTAGTCCTATCACAGTTACATGAGAGAAGAAGCTGACCCCCAGCTCACTACAGCGTCCCTTCAGGTAGTTATGGAGAGCAGTAAGGTCTCCCCTGAGCCTCCTCTTCTCCAGGCTGAACATTCCCAGCTCCTTCAGCCTCTCCTCACAAGGCCTGTGCTCCAGACCCCTCACCAGCTTTGTTGCCCTCCTTTGAACACGTTCCACGGCCGCAGTGTCTTTCTTGCAGTGAGGGGCCCAAAACTGGACACAGTACTCGAGGTGCGGCCTCACCAGAGCTGAGAACAGGGGGACAATCACTGCCCTGTTCCTGCTGGCAACACTGTTTCTGATGCAAGCCATCTAATATCAAGTGTATATCTTATAGGTGTAGTGTGACTTGTAGCCATTTGCAATGATCTTAATGTGTAGCACCACAATAAAGAAGGTGAAAAAAGAGAAACAGAAGGTGAAGGTAAGATTCTGTATCTTTCCAGTAAAAAGAGATTGAGGAACTAACCTGTAAAGAAGTTTTTTTAGGAGGTAACAATGAAGGATTTAGGAAAGAAATTTGCCCTTCTACCATGCTACAATATTCAAGCTTGCATCTTCATTTATGTAAAACAAACATATTAGTACATCCATTCATGATTATTATGCTTTTTATTTCTACCCTGATGTATTGAGGCCATTAATATTTGGAATTTACATAAGAATTCCACAATGTCTGCTAGAAGAAAAGTACTGAACTAACTGGAGAAAATGCCCACACAAACATTTATCCACTTTTCTGTGTACTGATTGACAAGAGACATTTTGGAACATTTTTACATACTATTTTTAGAAACATTCTTCTGCTACTTTACCATCTATGTGATTTGTGTATGTGTGTGTGTGTGCGTGTGCTGCTCCCTTTGGTAAATATTTCTATGAAATAATCACAGCAGTAATAAGAGTTTGAGAAACTCTGCTGAGCAAGAAAACCCCTCCCCAGCCCCTTCAAAGGAGGGAACATAGAACTAAGTCAAGGCAAATGTAATTAACACATGCATGGATTTTAGCAGTAAAAAGGGAGAGGAAAGTTGCTGAATTAACTGAAACAGGCAAATCTTTGTGAATCCTTTTTCAGTAAAAATCTGGATCAGCAGCCATAACCTTTTGAGTCAGATATTGTGGAAGGTTAGAAGGGACAGCTGTATAACAAAATGCCTATGAAAGAGTTTGGTTCACTTTCACCAGTCACACAGGACTTGCTAAATATTTTTAGGTCTTCATTCTGCAAGGTGTTTAATTTGAATTACTGAAGCCAATAAGAATCCATACCTGACATGCATAAAGAGATGCTGAACATACTATTTTATTTTTATGGCTCAGGTTCATTTGCAACAGTTCTTCAGAATCCATTCAGTTAGTGTAACTCTAAAGACAGAGATTGTTTTATCATGTGCATGAATTCAGCACATCTCATGGAATGGCCTCCATGTTTTAGGTAGCTTGGAAGGAAGTTCCTTAGAGCAAAATAGCTTCTAACTGCTCTCAAACTTGAAACTTCTTGTAATCTTTCTTATTTGGAGAAGTAAACCAGTGCATATCAAACTTAAATTAATCATAGAATCATAGACTCATTGAATCATAGAATCCTTGGATTTGTAAGGGGCCTTTAAAGATCATCTAGTCCAACTCTCCTGCAATGAAGAGGGACATGCAAAGCTAAATCAGGTTGCCCATGGCCTGATCCAGCCTTGCCTTGAAAGTCTCCATAGACGAGGCATCAACCACATCTCTAGGTAAATGAAGAACTTCTCTATGGCAAATTTAAACTTCTCAACTGTGTGGTGTGTTTTTTTTCTTTGATTTTTTTTTTCTTTATAGGTAAGGTTATTTATTGAGTTAGCTTTCTTTGAACTGTTTTCAAGATTCCCTTGTTAATGTTCAGAATTCTGCAGAATATAGAATATAAAGTGAAGGTAAGGTATATTTATAGTTGGATGAAAACATAATTCAGCTAGATTACTATTTAAATAGATGATCAGCGCATGAAAGACCTTTTTCAGAAGACAACAGTAAGAGATTACACTAGTAACAACATGTTTGATAATATACCCAAAATGTAGAAGTTTAGTAAGATTCTCTACCTTTTTTTCTGACCTGCAGCAACAAAAGGTAAAAATAAAAATACTGTAATTCCTTACAAAAAGAATTTCCTAGAGAATTGCTGAAAATTATGTTTATGTGCATTTAACTTTTCATTTCATTTGAAAGGGGGCTCAGGATCTATCACAGAATCACAGAGTCAGAGAATGTAGAATGTAGTAGAATGGCTTAGTTTGGAAGGAACCTAAAAGATCACCTATTCCGACCCCACTGCCACAGGCAAGGTTGCCACCCATTAGCTCATACAATAGAATCAATCATAGAATCATAGAATCAATAAGGTTAAAAAAAGACCTCCAAGATCATCTAGTCCAACTGTCCACCTACCACCAGTATTACTTCACTAAACCAAGTCCCTTAGTACAACATCTACGTATTTCTTGCGGAACACCTCCAGGAGCAGAGACTCAACCACCTCCTTTGGCAGCCCATTCCAGTGCCTGACCACTCTTTCAGAAAAGAAATTTTTCCTAATATCCAAACTGAACCTCTCTGGATGCAACTTGAGGCCATTTCCTCTAGTCCTATCGCTAGTTACATGAGTGAAAAGACCAACAACTACCATTCATATAGCTGTAGAGTGATGTAAGGTCTCCCTTGAGCCTTCTCCAGTCTGAACAATCCCAGCTCCTTCAGCCGCTCCTCACAAGGCCTGTGTTCCAGACCCCTCACCAGCTTTGTTGCCCTTCTTTGAACCCGCTCCAGGGCCTCAATGTCTTTCTTGCAGCAAAGGGCCCAAAACTGGACACAGTACTCGAGGTGCGGCCTCACCAGAGCTGAGTACAGGGGGACAATCACTGCCCTGTTCCTGCTGGCAACACCGCTTCTGATGCAAGCCAGGATGCCATTGGCCTTCTTGGCCACCCGGGCACACTGCTGCTCATGTTCAGCCTAGCATCAAACAATACCCCCAGGTCCATTTCCTCTACGGTCTTCCAGCCACTCCACCCCAAGCCTGTAGCATTGCCTGGGGTTGTTGTGGCCAAAGTGCAGGGCCTGGCATTTGGTCTTTTTGAACCTCATCGCACTGGCTTTAGCCCAGCTCTCCAGCCTGTCCAGATCCCTCTGAAGTGCCTTCCTGCTCCCAAGCAGATCAACACTTCCTCCCAGCTTGGTATCATTTACAAACTTACTGTGGGTGCACTCAATCCCCTCATCCAGGTCATCAATAAAGATACTAATCAGAGTCAGCCTCTATACCTACTTCTCTGGAACAGCACTCAAGCTTCCAGAGCCTCATTAAAGTTGGCCTTGAACACTCCAGAAATGGGGCATCAAAAGCTTTTCTGGGCAGCCTGTTCCACTGCCTCGTCATCCTCTGAGCAAAAATTTCCTCCTAAGATCTAATTTAAATCTCTCTTCTTTGAGTTTATAACCATTCCCTCTTGTCCTATTCAAATATGTAAAAAGTCACTCCTCTCTCTCCCTACCTCCCCCCCATTTAAGATCCCTTCAAGTACTGGAAGAGAGCAGTGAGATCTTCTTGGAACATTCTCTCTTCCAAACTAATCACACCTGGGTTCCTCAACCATTCTTTATAGGAGAGGATGCTCAGATATGAAAACTAAAGAAGAAATGTGTAAGTATCTTGGGTCCCCTCCAAAAAACACCAAACAAACAACAACAAAAACAAACAACAAACAAAACAAAACAAAAACACAAAAAATAAAATAAAACATAAAAATGAGACATCCTATGAATTATTTCTTGTTCTTTGTTGGACGTTTCTCAGGTTATGTGAAGTGGGAATATAAAGGATGCTCCAGCACAGTTGTACACAGCACAGCTGTACACAGAGCGATATGTTTTCTTACCTGTCTGCAGAATGTCAGTTGTCTAAAGCACATGAATGTTGAAAATATAAACTGTTGTTTGCAAGTGGACTAGCAATAATTTTTACATTTCAATACAGAGATGGAGCCAGACATAAAGACGTAATTCTTCCTTTGCTTCTCTGCTATGACTTTTAAAAAGAATAAGCAACTGTCTTTAAAATTTCAAAAAGAGTCTTTGGGCTGAAACTATAGATTAAAAATTTCAGTCCAAACAGTAACATTCCTGATTATGATGAGGAGCTGAAAGAAGTGCCTGTTGATCTGTTCTTAGTATTTATATTTCTTTGTACTTTCTATAGTTATTATGGTTCCTTTGCCTGTCTCTTTCTTGAATTAAAAAGTTCTCTCATGAGCTGTTTGAATGATACTGAAAACCACAGCCAAGCAGTTTCTGGGAACTGCTGTAAACATGTGCTCTATTTTCTATATATATATTTCTTTTTCCTAGAAATGTTGTAAATAATTTTCTATGTATAGAGAACATCTAAATTACATAGCTACATGAAAGACTAGTCTTGCTAAGAAGAGCCATTCCAGAACATAACAAGGAGTTTAAATGCAGACACATATACACAAATTACATAACTACTACATTATACATAGCTAATGTAAAAGACTTCTTCAAAAGACTTCTTTTAGACATCTTGGGTGAGGTTTTTTTTGTTGTTTTTTTTTTTTTGTCTGTGAACACACATATGGAAGAGAAAAATGGTTTAAACACTGCAAAATGTTAGTAGTTATGACCCAGATCTGTGTAAAAATATTTAATATTTATTACAGCAAAAAAGTTTTTAAAGCTTTCATAAATTGAATGTACCGAGTTTACCAGAAATGCTTCATGATACTGCTTCGAAAACAAAGGAATGGTTTTGAAATATCCTCAACTGAATTTTACCTGTTTCTGTCAGATGATAGCATTAGACTTGCAATTCTGTCCTTAGTTCCATGGAGTGGAAGAGCTGACTTTTATTTTTTGTGTAGGGTACACCAACTGAGAGCTCTCTCCCAGCTGAAGTGTGAAGGAAATATGCTGTTTGTAAGGCAGTGCGACAGTGAAAAACTTGGGATACACTCAGCATATGCATGTAGACCTATCCTTGACTGAAAGCAGTTGAGGAATCTGCTATTAAATCAGGAGATACAGAATAAATAGATCTGGTTCATTTGTTTATATACGATCTGTGTGGAAAGATATGATTATGATATCAATTATGTGACTCCGGAAAATTCTTGTTTACTTCTAGCAATAATATGTGCACTTTTACTTAAGAAAAAAAGTCACTTGTAAACTTGTAATTAGGCAAGGGTTCTTCCTTCATCTTCTTCCTTATTCTGTTGATGTAGAACTCACTGAAGAAGAAAACATATATATTGTGAACAAAGAAAACAAAACTTTTGTATGTTTGTTTTAGAAGCTGATATAAGTTAATGAAACCTCAAATGAATGACAGCATCCAGACCTTAACTAATTCATTCCTACATTTTATTAATTCCCCACAGGTCCAGGCAGGTAAATGCAAGAAACTTAGGCAACACCATTATACTTCCCACAAAAATGAAGCATAACTTGCTGTGACTAGTACTGTCGGATTTCAGAGCCTACAGCAGTTGGAATAAGCAAGAAAAGCAACAAAAGGTCTCTGTAACTTTCATTTGAAACATTTTGAACACTGAGTGCTTAACATTTAAGAAGGTAATGTAAATATTATAGTCTACTATTTGCTCTTTTGATATTTTTCTTCACAATTGTTCTTTCATACACTAAGGAAAAGAAAGCTTTCAAAAGAATTACAATAACAGAGCTACAATAAGTAAAGTTGCTTATACAGAATTTGAAATATTTCTATGGCTATAATGGTTTTTCAGCAGCACCTCTCATCTGGTATCGAAACTTGGAAACACTTGTATCATGTTTATTAAATGGTTTATCTCCAAATGAGTCCCTTTTTTATTTAATCTGAGTATTTGCTTCCTTGCTTTGGTTCACTTGTATTTAATTCTCTGGTTTGTCTACCCTTCTTGGTGCAAAGTACATGCTGATCAGTGAACGCAGGTAATATTACTTTGAGTAGAATACATATTCCACATATTTCTGCAACAATGAATTCCTTTTGCCTGTTTGTTTGTCCCTTTGTGCATTTCAAAAGCAGCTCCTTCTACTAAGAAATCCTCCGAGGAACCTTCAAAAGGAAAGCACAAGACATCTCAGCACATGCACTTGGAGCCACCGTGGCTTTGCCCAGGAGACAAGCTGTCAGACCACTGACTTGGTTGTTACAGTAGGATGTACTTTCAGCCAAGGTAGTGCATGGTATTCATTGAACTTGAGATTTTCTGGCCCTGTAACAGAAGCATGTCTTTGTCATTCTACACAAGCTTGCAGTTAGCTGGCGAGAAAAGCGAGGAGAGTTATTTAACTACTGAGTATTGTCATTAGGCAGCAGAGCTAAATAGACAAAAAGTCATTGCTATTTGAAACGTAATTCTCCAAAAGAATATTTTCAGAAAGCCTGAAGCTTGACCTCCATTTGCATGAATGCTTGCACTGATAAAATGAATAATTGATGTAAGAATAAGTGCATGCATCCTGATTAACCAAAATTGAGATGCATGGATAATGTACAAGGAGAAATGTTTTAGGTTTACTAACACCAGTTGGGAAGAAGCAATGAGATCACTGAAAGTAACCCTGTCATTCCAAATTCAAAATAGGAAGAGAACTAAGAAAATGAAGATACTTTTCTACTGATGACAGCATGCTGTTTTCCACAAAGTGGAAATTACAACATTTTAAAAATAGGATTGGAAACTGTGCACAGTGTTACATCAAGTCAGTGTACTTAGCTGCGTAAAACTTGTTCTTAAAGCATGAGGTGGTGTCCCTCACTCATGTCTGAGTTGTGTCCCAGTATAAATACTGGCTATCCTAGCTGAGGTTGCAATATGCAGGCTTGTATGCTGAATTCCAAGAGCATGAAATTTATCTAATGTATTTTTCAAGCTTTTCATCTGTTTATATTGGTTAGCAGTATGTTTATAAACTATTGCTTATGTTCATGGCTTTTCTAGTGCATCACTGATCTACTTGCACATCAAACTTCAGAAAAAGAAAGATTTAAAAAACATTTCTAATAAGAGGCTTATTATTTGCCCATATTTTTGAACTTAATAAATTTTTGTGATAATATGGCAACCAGCATTTGACTTACTTATCAACTGGTTAATATGGCTATTTTCACATTTGAAAACAGTAGGCAGCTTTGTTCTTATTTATCTTTCAGTTTTAGTGTATTTTCCATAGATCTTTTGATTAGTTGTTTGAATATATTCATAACATTGGATAAAAGTATCTTGAAGACTGGAAGATTTTTTTTTTTATTTGACTCCTATCGGTAAAGTTGTTTTACAGAATATAAATTTATGCTTTAGTACCTGAGCCTGAGGCTTATGATGTAAGTAGTTGAGTTTGAGCATATAGTATCAAAAGAACATATTAGAAGAGAGAGGTTCCTTTGAGCTTGGACAGAAACAGAAGAGGAATAAAAGGTATGTTTGAAAGAAGTGTATAAAAGGAAAGGTTCAGCTGTGAATCATGAGCTGAAGAAAGAGAGTCAAGAGGGGGAACAAAAGGTAAGAACAATATTTTAGTGAAAGTTTTGACTGAATTTGAAAAGTGAGGTGGGGAATTCTGAATTCATTGCAGAAGAAGAGAAGAAGCTAGAGAAGTGTTATGCTTATCTGGTATTATCCTTATCATTGATTACTTTACAGGGTGTTTTTTTCTCCCATTGTATGTCCTTCATAAGGAAACAATAGTATTTGTGGATGAAACATGAGCAATTCCTGTGATCTTTTCTCTCACAATACTCTCCAGTTAGGAGACTAGAGATGAAGGAAGAAGGATAAAACAAGGTCAGATTTACAAACAATTGTTAATAGGCCATGTGGCCTATATGGATGCTGGTAATGTATCACAGGAGTCTCTAGCAGGACCTATTCTGTTTATGTTTACCATTGAGATGGAGGAGGCATTGAACTAGACTCCTGTCAAACTAGCAGATGACATCAAACAAGTAAGAGCAGTTGTTATACTCAGTTGTGAGGTTGCTATCCGGAAGAGCCTACCAGCTGGTAGAGTGGTCCAAGAGGAACCTTATGAGAGCAAATTTCTACACAGTTTTAAACTCCATAGAGTCTATGATTCTATGATTCTATGATTCTATGATTTTGCCCAGGTTTGGAACCCCAGTATAAAATAGTGATAAACTAGAAGTTCAGTTGTTAGCCAACAGAATTGCTGGATTCTAGAGCTCTTGCCTTGCAAAAACATGCTGAGGGTGATGAACATATTCAGCTTGGACCAGAGAAAGCTTTGGGAAAACTGAGCAGCTGCCCTCCTGCCTCTCCTGAACAAGGAGATGTTCAGACTTCTTAAAAGGAAAAGTCTGTGTAAATAAAATAGAAAATTTTAACTGAGTTAGGAATATGTTTGTGAAGAATTTCTATAACTAACAGTTCCTTACACATCCTCCCAGGAAAATCAAGTTCTCAGATCTTAGAAACTTAAAAGACAAACAGAAACCAAAACTATAAACTCAACTTTAAATAAAGTCTCCAAGGACAACAGTATCAAGTAGAATAACCTCAGTGAACCAGTAAGCAGAACCAGATAAACAACAGTCACTCAGGAATCTATTAGAGAGTATGATGTATAGCAAAATGTTAGTTATTGTAGGTCAACTAAGAACACGGTTGATTAACAGCATCAACGTATATATTAATGATGTGCAAACAGAATTAGTTGATCAGCAACTGAGTTGCATGTTGCTTCAGTAAGGTTGATGACCTTATAGATTTCTTTATGGTTGGGACACATCAGTTTCTTTTTCAAAGCACTATCACAGCAATCCGTTTAAAACCTCAGCTCAAACATTGTTCAGTATCATACTATAAATTGCTTTAGTAGATCAGATACAAAAACCAGTGAGATACATATTTAATAGAACAGATGGAAAGAGATGGATAATGGAGAAAGAAATATTCCTTCCTAGCATATAAACCAATATTTAATAACCATTTTTAGAGTTATTTCATCTTATCATGCTAAAACTGTATAACTGAGACATATTGAGGGCAATTCTTTGCTAACATTTTGTCCATTTGTGTTTTTTGTTTGCTCGTTTATCATGCATACTGTTCCAAAGCATGCAGAAGTTTCATTAATTATTACTGATAATGTGAAAGTGCTCAGTTTTTCCAGATGTTCTCCAAACACCTGATATAGCCGATTCCCAGAAGCTAAGACCTTCAAATGAACAGAACAAATTAAACAGGAAAATGGAATGGAAGATAGTAACTGAGAGACTAGGAGGGAAAGCAGGTAGATATAGTATTAGTTACAATTATTTCCACTACGCTGCAGTTTATTTTATAAATACAATTTGACTTATTTTAAAAATAAATAAATAATGTAACAGGATCCTTTCCTCAAGAATTTTCCATCCAGCTTATATCTTACAGATTAAAATATGCAATAAATGAGTATGTGGCTTCCCAGTTCAAAGATTTGGGAGTACTTTTGTGGAGACTGCTTTCCACTTTATATAAAACTTTCTGTGGAGAGAATACATGCAGGATGTTTCTGCACTTCTATAAAATGTAATTAAAAAAAAAAAAAAAGCTGTGAAATATGGTGACTCAGGCTGGGTTTCAATAAAGGAAATATGAAGATAAGAGTGGAACACCAGTAGATGTAGTGCAGTTAGGTATTCCTGAATGTTTTGTGTAGCAAATCACAATGGCCTTCAAATAGTCACTAAAAGACATAATTGTGCAGGAAGTGGGAGCAAAGCAACCCATACAAGCTGCTGTCAGTCAAAAAAGAAAAAAACTTGGCCTGGTAGGAAGGGGTGAAGAACCTGCAATGGGCCTATTAGTAATGCATCAGTGGGAGAAATTAGTTCTTTAAAGCAGAAGTAGGGCATAGAATCCTGCAATGAGTAGGGATAAGAAGTGGGGAAGAACCTGCAGAAACAAGGTCTTGGTCAAGGCACTACATAGTGTCAATTCCCTGTCTCTGGGGATCTGTGAAACTCCCACATTTGAGAGTCATCTGCAATCACAATCAAAATCTAATAAAATTCCACTCAGTACTAGTTTTGCCCATCTGTAGGAGATGCTAATTTAATGCAGTGAGGAAATAGCACATTTTCATATTTATACTTTGAAGCATCATTCTAAGACTGATAAGTTACTTACTCATAGAGAACTCACATTATTTAAGGAACAGGTGGTAAGCAAACTCAAACCTCAATTTTTGGCTGGCATGAATGTTAAGAAGCAGCTTACTTTCTCACAGGAGTAGGAGCATCATCTGTGTAGAACAAAAAGGCTGAAGAGTTTTTTTTATGTTTTTTTTTTTTGTTCATTTCATATCCAGAAGTTCAGAGGCTTGATCAGTAGGAATGGTAATGACCCTACAAATCAGATGTCCTTCCAAGACTGAGTTTTATTTAGCTTAGATGGGTTCCCTGGTCCAGGATGAGTTTCCTGAGGAGATGAGTCCAAACAAATCTAGCAAAAAAACAGTTGCTGCTTAACTTGTGTTGTATGAGTCTTCCTTAAAAGCTACAATAAAAATAGACAAAAAATAGCTTCTAACTGATAGGAAGATGAACATATCCAATATAATTCCCAGCAGATAAGTCCGAAGATTTCTTGAAACAGAAAAAACATTTTCAGATTTTCTACTTGGTTAGAAAGGAGATATGAACATTGAATTGAATGCAAGATCATCCAAGAACAGTTTACATTAGCAAAATAACAGATTTAAGATATTTTCTCACTATTTGCCAAGCAGCGTTTTGTTCCGATTAGAACTTGTGTTTTGCTCTTTCATTCCTCCTGAGACAGTTATGCTATAAATATTCACTCCTGAGAACTTGTTTTTGTTTTGGCATTGGTCTGTGATGTTTCATCTCAGCACAGAAAAAAAAAAAACAACCCTCTAAGTGTGACAGGTAGAAGGACCTCGAAATTGCTTGTCAGCTTGTCCTCTATAAAGCACCTTAGACTACCATCTCAGTGTCTACTGCTGATTATACAGGTCTAGACAAACATATTATGTACTGGTTTTCCAAATCTGAGGTCATAAAGTCTGTGTTCCTTGTACTGGACAGATTGTTCAATGACTACTCCAATACAGACTCTTAGATAAACTTCTATGTTTATGCCAGGAAATCATACTTTGAGACTTAGTAAAACATATCTTTGAGAATCACTATATGCTGAGTCATATATCTTCTCAGCATTATTTGTGTTTTTAAAAAGTGAGACAGAATAATCACTTCATTGTTTTAAAAACTGTGGTCCAGAGTACAAATTTCAAAGACGTCTACACTGCAAATGTCATATTAGTGTTTGTTGTGGAGAAGAGTGAGCTTAATTCCTCCAGCTGGGAAATATACATATATATATGTGAATTATGTTTTAAGAGAAAAAATCTAGCATAATTCCTTTAACAATACAATGATATGGATAAATTGAATGACTAACATACCTGTGTGGCAGTAGTGGCAGAGAAAACATCGCATTTGATCACTTAGAATGTTTCTCAGGGAAAATATTTGCCTAGAGACTATTTTAATATCCTATAACAACATCCAAGACATTACACTGTCTGGTTTTGTATCTCTGTAGGAATTTTACTATGAGATAGTTTTTTAACCCATTGCACAGCTATCTCTAATTGTACAGGCACTTCTTTTCTACATTAGTACAAAGCTAAGAAGTTAACTTAAGCTGTTGACTTGAGTCCTCTTAGAAGTTGTCAGAATTCCTTCGCAGCTCACAATGACATTGCATACAGCCATGAGTACAGATTACACTCTCACCGTGATCCAGATGAGAGGTAGTCGTAAGCTTTAGCTGTTTTGAACAATATATTACCATTCCATTTGAACCCAGACCCTGAACTTCAGGAGAGCCAACTTTGACTTCTTCAAAGACCTACTTGGAGGTACCCCATGGGCTGGAGAGTTTGAAGGTAAGGGGGTCCATGAGAGCTGCCTGGTACTTAACCACCACTTCTGAGCTCAAAATCAGTACATCAAGAATAAGAAATCATAGAAAGATGGCAAGAAGTCTGCATGAATGAGCAAGGAACTCGTAGACAAGCTGGAAAAAAAAAAAAAGAAGTCCATGAAATATGGAAAAAGGGTCTGTCCTCCTGGGAAGAATATAAGAATGTTGCCAGGGCCCGTAGGGATGCAACAAGGAAAGCTAAGGCCCTCTTGGAACTAAACCTTTCAAAGGAGATAAGGGATAACAAGAAAGGTTTCTTAAGTATGTCAAAAGTACAAGGAAAAATAGTGAAAATGTGGAACCCCAGCTAAATGAGGTGGTTGCCTTGGTAACAGGGGACACTGAAAAGGCGGAGATTCTGAATGCCTTCTCTGCTTCAATCTTTAGTGCTAAGACTAGCCTTCAGGAATCCCAGACCCTGGAGGTAAGAGAGGGAGTCTGGGGAGAGGAAGACTTCCTGTTGACTGAGGTGGATATGGCCAGAGAGTGTGTAGCTAAAATCAACACACACAAATCTATGGGACCCTATGGGATGCACCCACGTGTGCTGAAAGAACTGGCAGAGGTGATTGTTGAATCACTCTCAGTCATCTTTGAAAGGTTCTGGAAAATGGGAGAGGTGCCTGAAGGCTGGACGATAGGCAGTATCACTCCAGCCATCAAAATGAGCAAGAAGGAGGACCTGGGAAACTACAGGCCAGTCAGTCTCTGGCTCTGGAAAGGTGATGGAACAATTTGTTCTGAATGCCATCTCCAAGCAATCGGAAAAGAACGTTATCAAGAGTAGTCAGCATGGATTCAGCAAGGGGAAATCATTCTCAACCAACCTGGTAGCTTTCTATGATGTCATCACTGGCTGACTAGATGGATGGAAAGCAGTGGATGTTGTGTACTTTGACTTCAGAAAGTTTGACACTTAGACACAGTCTCCCACAAACTTGTTATTAAACTTAGAAAATGTGGGATAGATGAGTGGCCAGTGAGGTGGATTGAGAACTGGCTGACTGATCAAGTTCAGAGGATTGTCATCAGTGTCAGAGTCTGGTTGGAGGCCTGTAACTAGCAGTGTTCCCCAGGAGTTGGTGTCAGACCCAATCGTGTTCAACATCTTCATCAATGACCTGAATGAAAGGATACAATCCACTCTCAGCTAGTTTGCTGATGAGACAGAGCTGGGAGGATTGCTGACTCAGTGGAAGGCAAGATTTGGTAGTCCCTAACAAAGATATTGACACAGCCCTCCATAAAGAGTACCTCCATAAATTCATAGAAACACTTGCTGAAGATTATTTATTGGGGAAAAAAAACAAACAGAAGCTTACAAGATAATTTTACCGCTGAAAGAAAAAGAAAAAGAAAGAGAGAGAGGGAGATGGAAGGGTGGAGGTCTTCTAAACATTTGAAAATGACTGTCCCTCAGCTACAAAGAGCTCTTCAGAAAAGAGTATTTACCTGAAGCATGCAAATAAAGGCAGCTCTCTTTACCATTTAATATGGCTATGCTTGTTTGTATCATACACATTGGCTTGCTCAGTCAGATGTGTGCACCTTACATCAAAATCAAGTCCCTGAAGAGCTACACTGTAAGGCTTTGGGAGAAGTTATGTTTAAAGCAGCAGGAAAACATAACAGACAGAATAAATTATGAAGTCCAGAGCAGCTGGACTGTGACATCTTGTTTCTGGGAAAGAATTATAAATGGACAACATAAGGCCAGTAAATGTACTGGATGGGCACAGAGCAGGGATGAAAGGATGACTAGGAGCACCTGGCTAAATAAACTTAAAAGCAACATAGCAATCCAGTGAACGATGTGCAGAGGGAGTGTAAACAGTCTCACTGAACTTCATTTTCCTTTTGGCCTGGATGAGTTTTATCCCTACCTATCCTTTGCTGAAAAAATTGGCCATGCCAGTCATCTTTCAGCTGAGTATTGGATAGATGCTTCTGGAGGATTGGGTGATCATTTCTTAATATATGGTGGTCTTTCAATATTAATTTTTTCCATGTTATTAAGGAGAGATACATTAAGCTTTTGAGGAAGCTTGCTAAATATTTAATATTTCTATGAACATACTGTAAATAGTTTTTCTGCTGTTCGGCTTGTGATGTTATTGAAAAACAGAGGATGTATTTACTTCAACAACTATGAACATACCATCTGCTCATCTTCATTTTCTCACCTATACAACAGCAAAATCATTTACTCTAGCACTGCAAAACATTCCTGATACTGTACTGATACATTTCCTCTGTTACAGAATTGATGAAATTGCATATATTAATTATACAGAGAATAATATGTATGTGCATTTCAGAATAGAGATTTACAAAACTTAAATTGAAAGCAGTCAAGTTTCAGTCAAAATACATATAATTCTTGCATTTTGTCCATTGTGGTGCATAAAGTGGTCCTTTTGTGATTTTGATATTCTGCTAGCTTTTATTAGACTGGGATTTTGTCACTTAAATGGAGTTATTTGTTCTTAATGCTTTCCAGCACAGATCTATTTTCTTATGCAGTCATACGGCAAGTAGGCACACCTCACTACAGCACTGATATAGCAGAGAAACAACTATAGAATGTAGAACAGCAGAGAGTGGTTGTGGTATGTTGAAGAGTAAGGAAATGGGAAAGCTCTGAATCTGCTAGGAGTGATTCATTCATGGAGCCAGAAGAACTGTGAATCACAGCTTTGCTCTTGCCATGTGAGCAAGCCAAATGCTCACATCAGGAGACCAAAAGAATTCAGGCCTTGTTTTCAGAAACCTGTAACCTGTATAACCAGCCTGATATTAGTTTTGTGGGCCTTTTGAAGCCTTTACTCTAGAACCTCTGTTTCTCTGATGAATAAGCCTACTGAAGGAGAAGACTGCAATTGTTTGGATTTTACTGACTAACATATTTCATAGATTTTTTTCCTTCAGTTGTGCTAGTAATTGACTGTATAAAAGGATTTAGTTCAACAAATCACTGAGCTATTACAGATTGTTCCCCTTTGCTTACTTACAAGTGCTACCGTGTAGTTTTTTCCACAGGAAGACAATCTTACATTGAAGGCATCAAAAGGATTTTCACAGAACCTTGCAGTTGCACAAATAAACAAGGTTATTCCACCAATTATCTGTGAAACTGGGTTAGGTTGCCTATAGCTAACCTCAAAGTCTAAGCTTTGAACCTGATTCGCTGACTATCTGTAGCTCTGTTTTTTTCCACAAGATATTAAAGCTAGGCTTTATAAAATGTTGCCTAACCTCTTGGATTTCATAAAAAATACTTTATCATTACTTCACAGAATCACAGAATCATAAGGTTGGAAACGACCTGCAAGATCATCTACTCCAACCACCCTCCCATTCCTATCAGTGCCACAAGCACTAAACCATCTCTCGTAGCTCCTCATCCACGCGCCTCTTGAACACTACCAGGGACGGCGACTCCACCACCTCCCTGGGCAGCCATTCCAGTGCCTGACCACCCTTTGAGAGAAAAAGTTTCTCCTAATATCCAACCTAAACCTCCTCTGGTATAACTTCTGGCCATTTCCTCGGGTCCTACTATTTGCCTGGGAGAAGAGGCCAGACCCTTTTGCACCACAACCTCCCTTCAGGAAGTTGTAGAGTGCAATGAGGTCTCCCTTGAGCCTCCTCTTCTCCAGGCTGAACAATCCCAGCTCCCCCAGCCGCTCCTCGTAAGACTTGTGCTCCAGACCCCTCACCAGTTTTGTTGCCCTTCTCTGGACACGTTCCAGGGCCTCAATGTCTTTCTTGTAGTGAGGAGCCCAAAACTGGACACAGTACTCGAGGTGTGGCCTCACCAGTGCCGAGTAGAGGGCGATGATCACCTCCCTGCTCCTGCTGGCCACACTATTTCTAATGCAGGCCAGGATGCCGTTGGCTCTCTTGGCCACCTGGGCACACTGTCAGCTCATGTTCAGCCGAGCATCAACCAACACCCCCAGGTCCCTTTCCTCTTCACACTCATCCAACCACTCATCTCCAAGCCTGTAACGCTGCATGGGGTTGTTGTGGCCAAAGTGCAGAACCCGACACTTGGCCTTGTTAAACCTCATCCCATTCATCTCAGCCCAGCGATCCAGCTTATCTAGATCCTTCTAGAAGGATCTAGAAGGATCTAGAAGGGCCTCCCTACCCTCAGGCAGATCCGCACCACCTCCCAACTTGGTGTCATCTGCAAACTTACTCAGGGTACACCCAATCCCTTCATCTAAGTCGTCAATGAAGATATTAAACAGGATGGGCCCCAGTACCGCCCCCTGGGGGACACCACTTGTAACAGGTGTCCAGCTAGACTTCACTCCACTGACCACCACCCATTGAGCACGGCCCTCCAGCCAGTTCCTTATCCAACGGAGGGTAAAACTGTCCAAGCCATGGGCAGCCAGTTTCCGCAGAAGGATACTGTGAGAGACCATGTCAAAGGCTTTGCTGAAGTCTAGGTAGACTACATCAAATGCCTTTCCCTCATCTACCAGTCTGGTCACCCAGTCGTAGAAGGAGATGAGGTTGGTCAAACACGACCTGCCTTTCATGAACCCATGCTGGCTGGGCCTGATCCCGTGGACAAGCTGTGTGATCTCTCCCAGGAGGATTTGTTCCATGGCCTTCCCTGGCACTGATGTCAGGCTGACAGGCCTGTAGTTCCCTGGATCCTCCTTACGGCCCTTCTTGTAGATGGGAGTCACATCAGCAAGCCTCCAATCCTCTGGAACCTCTCCAGTCAACCGGGAGCGCTGGTAGATAGCCGAGAGCGGCTTAGCGATCACCCCCGCCAACTCCCTCAGCACCCTAGGATGAAGCCCATCCGGTTCCCATGGACTTGTGACTGTCCAGATGGAGGAGGAGCTCTCTAACTGTCTCCACCTCGATCTCCGGGGAGACATGCTGCATGTCAGCCCAGATATCCAGATCAGGGCAAAAGATAGTTGGTCTGACTATTAAAGGCAGATGTAAAGAAGGCGTTGAGGACCTCAGCCTTCTCCTTGTCATCTGTGGTCACATTCCCCGCCGCATCAATTAACGGACAGAGATTATCCTTGGTTTTTCTCTTGCCATTGATATATTTGTAAAAGGATTTCTTATTCTGCTTTACTGCAGTGGCCAATCTAAGTTCAAGACGGGCTTTCGCCTTCCGGACTTCCTCTCTGCATACCTTAGCTACTCCCTTGTAATCTCCCCTAGTAACCTGTCCCTTCTTCCAGAGGACATAGACTCTCTTTTTCTTCCTGAGTCTTGACAGTAATTCCCGGCTCATCCACACCGGTCTTCTCCCCCTGTGGCTCGCCCTACGGTATTCAGGGACAGCCTGTTTTTGTGCCTTTAAGATTTCCACCTTGAGGAGCGTCCAGGCTTCCTGGACCCCTTTACCCTTAAGGAGCGACTCCCAAGGGACCCGTGCTACAAGCGTCCTGAGCAGGTCAAAGTCCGCCCTCTTGAAGTTCAAGATAGCAGTTTTGGTAGTCACCCTTCTGACATCTCCAAGAATAGAGAACTCTACAATTTCATGGTCGCATATGCTCCATTCAAGAGCCGGAAGGGCACAGTGAGGTCTCTTCAGAGACTTCTCTCCTCCAGCTAAACAAGCCCAGTCTCCTCAACCTTTCCTCGCAGGACATGTGTTCCAGTCCTCTGATCATCTTAGCGGCCCTCCTCTGCACCTGATATAAGAGCTCTGCATATTTCTTGTGCTGGGGGCTCCAGGCCTGGATGCAGTAGTCCAGACGGGGCCTCGTAAGAGCTGCGTAGAAGAGGACTACCATCTCTCTTTCCTTGCTGGCCTCCCCTGTTTTAATACAGCCCAGGATATAGTTGCTTACGGGCTTCAAGCACATGATGCTTGCTCATATCCAACTTCTCATCCATCAGGACTCCCAGAATATTCACAAGCATTTATGTGATCCCCCCTCAGCCCTCCTTTCCCCAGGATGAACAGACTCAGGTCCCACCATGTCTCATGTGTGATTGCAATGACATCACACCCCTGTAAGCACGCACAGATCTCTAGTTCTTCCTGTTTATTCCCGACGCAGCGTGCATTGCTATACAGGCACTGTAGGGAAGCAGAGGGTACAGGAATCTCTAGAGGGATGCAGGAAGGTTTAAGCCCGGCTCTTGGCAATGTTGTCTTCCCTGAGGAGTCCTCACAAGATCCTACTGGACAACTGGAGGTTTCTCTCCACAGTTTACTCAGAAGACATCATTCCCAGGCCCTTCTCTGTTGCAAGTGATATGCGGAATCAAAGCCTATAACCACAGAGCAGTCATAAAGCAGGCATGTTCACTCAGAGCTGCGCACCTATGCTGGATGCAGGGGGGTACTGCCTCCTAGCCTGCATACGGGAGGTCAAGAAAGGCACATGCTTAAAGAGCAAGCTGCTCACATATGCATTGGATATCCAAGAAAAGGTTGTTTTATTGCCGTGAGTCCCCAGAATGATTGACATTTTTCCCCGCCCTGAGTCTCAGTTCTTTGATGCATGTGAGGCATTGCTCCCTGGTCATCTGGTGGTCTTTCTGATGAAGGACGTTGTCTTCCTGGCTGTGTACACTTTGACCTGGGTGCAGTTGGAAGATGCTTGCCTGGCTCTGAACGGTCCTCTTATCAGCATCAACTTCATCCACCAATCCACTGCTTCTTTGTTAATTTGTGGTTTACTGCCCAGCCTGCTGCCTTGCATTCCAGAGATGGGATAGCTAACAATGTTATTTGGAGAAACAGGAGACTCGCTGTCCGCACTAACTCTCTAGGTCTGTATAAAAGCATCTGTTATCGGCAGTGAAAATCTGGCTTAGAAAGGTCAGATCTGTAGCTGCCAATTCAGCACCTCACGAAGGCATAGAACTTCTAACCTAACTTATTTTCCTCATTTCACAAGGAACTCCATTCCATTCCTCCATCAAATGTGTTTTAATCAATCTAGCCAGCTTGCTTTCCAGAACACTTTGGCCCCAACTGCTCAGTTGTGTTCCATCTCATGCCCACACACCTGTCCAAGATCAAGGTACACAAAACCTTGATCCCAACACCATCCCAGTAATCAGCCAATAATTTACCACCTCTATTCTCCTTCTTCCTTCTGGGACCCAGCCTCCAGTCAGAAGGACAGAGGAGAACACTCCTGGTGCTCCCAATCCCTTTAGTGTCTTTCCATGGGATGCAAAGTCTCTTTCTGATATTCTGCCATTTCCTCGTGGCAGCCTCCCATGACCCTACTTGGATGACAATAAGCAGATGGTGGTGTTCTTGTTTGATCAGATGCGGTAGAGTCTCTCTAATGTCTCTGACACGTGCCCCTAGTGGACAGCAGAGCTCTCTGGAGAGGTTGTCGGGCAGCAGATGGGGGCCTCAGTGCCTCCCGGCATGGAGTCCCCAGTCACTAAGACAATGCCAGGCAACAGTGCCCAGCAGCTGCTCTCTGGCAGGGGCTCTCCATCACCCACTGAGGTCATTCCCTGCGTCAGCATGGAACCGGAACCCCAGAGCTGATTGCATCACACAAACGTGCTGTGTTTGAGGGCCTGCAGGGTTGCCCTGCACTGTCTGGTCCCCAGCCCAGGGCGCATCATTCATTCTCTGTGAGGTGACACTGCAGTGTGGTGTCACAGTGGCTGCGTCATACACCCTTGTGCAGCGGTGGGAGCGGTGGCTCAGTCCGCTTGTGGGACCCGCAGGAAGTGGAACCAGAGAGAGTTTTGTGTCTATCTGGAGGCATCCTGCTATCATGGAGAGGCTGAGAGCCCTTCGAGGTGAGTCCCTCCACCTCTCTGGACCCTGTGACGCTGCCTGAGCACACGTGTGCCTCCAGTGTCTGTTTAGGACATGCCAGCAGCACTGTCCTTGCTCTGCCGAGTGCAGCTGCCCACCATGGTTTCCCCAGCACCCCAGCAAGGAGAAAGCTCCCTCCCCTGCCCCCGCCAACCACTCATACCCCTGCGCTGTGGGGCTGGAGGAGCGTTCCTCCCACAGCTGGCCGGGTGCTCAGCCCTGGCTCCAAGCAACACCAGCGGCAGCTGCTCTGCTCTTTCCTTCCAGGTCTCTTTGCTTGTGTGGGCTGCGTGCCCAGACGGATGCGTCGCAGGGAGAGAAGCAGGGTGTCAAGCCCTGTCCCTACCTGCGCCGCGACCTTACTGCTTCAGCACCTGCAAGATCAGGAGGTGAGTTGGGGACATCCAACCACCAACCCTTGCCCTCCTGGCCCAGGGCCACGGTCCTGTGGGTGCCAGGCCTGGCAGCACATCCACAGAGCGATGGGTGGCAGCGGGCAAAGCGAGCGTGACTGGTCCTTGTCCCCAGGGTGACCGAGCGCAGGCGTACTGTGAGCTGGAGAGCGCCCTGTGCCAAGACAGCAGCCGCCCGCCGTGCGGAGTGGTGAACCGGCTGCTGGCAGAGGTGTCCCGGGACCTGACGGCAGCCCAGGTGAGGGCTC
>NW_024884697.1:18017013-18225101 GCF_019232065.1 Centrocercus urophasianus
GAATGCCTCCAGGGATGGGGCATCCACAACCTCTCTGGGCAGCCTGTTCCAGTGTCACCACCCTTGGAATGAAAAACTTCCTCCTCATATCTAACCTAAATCTCCTTTGTCTTAGTTGAAAACCATCCCCCCTTGTCCTATCAGTATCCACCCTTGTAAAATGTTGTTCCTTCTCCTGTTTATATCACAGAATCACAGAATCACAAGGTTGGAAACGACCTGCAAGATCATCTAGTCCAACCACCCTCCCATTCCTATCGGTGCCACAAGCTACTAAACCATATCTCATAGCTCCTCATCCACGCGCCTCTTGCACACTACCAGGGACGGCGACTCCACCACCTCCCTGGGCAGCCATTCCAGTGCCTGACCACCCTTTGAGAGAAAAAGTTTCTCCTAATATCCAACCTAAACCTCCTCTGGTACAACTTCTGGCCATTTCCTCGGGTCCTACTATTTGCCTGGGAGAAGAGGCCAGACCCTTTTGCACCACAACCTCCCTTCAGGAAGTTGTAGAGTGCAATGAGGTCTCCCCTGAGCCTCCTCTTCTCCAGGCTGAACAATCCCAGCTCCCCCAGCCGCTCCTCGTAAGACTTGTGCTCCAGATCCCTCACCAGTTTTGTTGCCCTTCTCTGTATACGCTCCAGGGCCTCAATGTCTTTCTTGTAATGAGGGACCCAAAACTGGACACAGTACTCGAGGTGCGGCCTCATCAGTGCCGAGTAGAGGGCGATGATCACCTCCCTGCTCCTGCTGGCCACACTATTTCTAATGCAGGCCAGGATGCCGTTGGCTCTCTTGGCCACCTGGGCACACTGTCAGCTCATGTTCAGCCGAGCATCAACCAACACCCCCAGGTCCCTTTCCTCTTCACACTCATCCAACCACTCATCCCCAAGCCTGTAACACTGCATGGGGTTATTGTGGCCAAAGTGCAGAACCCGACACTTGGCCTTGTTAAACCTCATCCCATTCATCTCAGCCCAGCGATCCAGCTTATCTAGATCCCTCTGCAGGGCCTCCCTGCCCTCAGGCAGATCCGCACCACCTCCCAACTTGGTGTCATCTACAAACTTACTCAGGGTACACTCAATCCCTTCATCTAAGTCGTCAATGAAGATATTAAACAGGATGGGCCCCAGTACTGACCCCTGGGGGACACCACTTGTAACAGGTGTCCAGCTAGACTTCACTCCATTGACCACCACCCGTTGAGCACAGCCCTCCAGCCAGTTCCTTATCCAACGGAGGGTAAAACTGTCCAAGCCATGGGCAGCCAGTTTCCGCAGAAGGATACTGTGAGAGACCATGTCAAAGGCTTTGCTGAAGTCTAGGTAGACTACATCAACTGCCTTTCCCTCATCTACCAGTCTGGTCACCCAGTCGTAGAAGGAGATGAGGTTGGTCAAACAAAGAAACTTCATATCCTCTGTCCTAGATAGAATTTAGATTTATGGATATTATTGAGTTGATACGTTGTTTAGACTATCAAAGACAATGAAGCTTTGCATTTCAAAGGGAGACTTGCTTTATCTAATTCATATTCCTATATCTCTAACTAATGTGTTTATACAGTTAGAAGATAGGCTGCAGAGATACTTATTATACTACAAGAGGACATTAGGCATTCTAAATGCAGATAAAGTTGTCATTTCTGTAGGAAATTATAGCTTTACTTAATAAAAATTTTTTCTTCTGCATCATTAAATCTCCTCAATTATAAAACCTACTTACCTGTATAAAAAAGAGAATTTCTGTTTTTTCATCCTGTTCTTCCATGGGTATAAAATGAAAATTCTAATTCACAAAAACAAATATTTAAAATCACACCCTCCTTATTCAGATCAAAGTTATAACAACATAAAGGCTTTAAAAATGAGTTCAAACATTACAAACTTTGTGATGGAGTTCTCTTTGAGCACCAACCGTGATACCAAAAGAAACAGGACGTCAAATGAGACTTGAGATTTGAAAAGTTGTTTCTTGCCTTTGCATAAATAAAAAGTCAAACAAACAACAACTTTGGTAATACTTAATATTTTGCTCTATGGTACAATTTGCGTAATTATTTTGCATAGTTGTACACAGTTAGTCATTGGATCAGGAGATTAATACAACTCAGAACAAGCTAGACAGCTTTACTGAGTCCCAAGAACACCCAAACAAGATATAAAATACACTAGACGTTCTTTCACTAAGAGCATGTGCTTTGTCTTTTCAAGTACTAGGAATAAAAGGAAAAGTTTTTTTACTTGTTGCAAATTATCTTTCAAATGTCTCTGATACTTCCTACCATTTGCTCTAGGACAAATACCAACAGTCAGAAATAATCAGATAATATACCAAAATGAATATCTGGTCTACACATTTTCTGTAGAAACTTGCTTTTTCCAGGCAACCTACTGAAGTAAGAGGTTGAATCTTCAGAAATTATCAAATAATACAAAGTTATTAAAGGCAGGACAGAAATTATTGGGTGCAACCATTCTATTTGATGTCATTTCTAAAACATATATTCTCGGATACAGGGAACAGTGTAGTGGAAGAATTACTACAGAACTGACTCTACTAAAATTCGTAAGCAGTGGAGAAAAAAAACCTTTTAAATTAAGAAAAAATCATTCATACAATTACTTGATTGTATGTATTTATTGAATTACTTTGGTGTTTGGTAATACTCTTAGATAATAATGCTCTGCAAGTGCAATTCTCTAGTTTATGAGAAACTTTGACCATACCTTCTTCACGTTTCTCTACAGTTTTTTACATATAGCAGAAAACAAATCTAACTAAGCACTTAAAATTCAACACTACTGTATGTCAGCTTCCCTTAGCCACAAATCCCACACATTCAATAAGAGGGCTGATAGAACATATAAGTCCTTTCCACTTTATGAATGCCACCAGTACAGGAGAATCTGAGAGTCACATCTAGGTCCATATTGTGCTTAATGGATTTCTCTTTGAGAAATAATCTCAGGATTATAGAAGTGCAAAGGCTTACTCAACCCTGCAGTATGTCTATTGTCAGTAAAGTAGCATTAGGGAGGAAAATTAATAGTCAAGCTAAGTACATTCAATAAGGGATTAATTCAGAACATGGATTTCATCTGCTATTTCACTTTCTTTGGTAAGGGTAAATTGTGTACCATTTGAAAATACTGAATCTTGCACATAATATGTAATATAAAAAAAGATACTCAGTTCTTTTTTTTGTTTGTTTTTCATTTTTTTCTTTTTTTTTCTTTTCTTTTTCTGTAAAGTCTACTATATATAACAATGCTTCCCAAGAGCTTTGAGACTACAGACACCCATTACATCTGTCACAGAGGCGTATGTGCAACATATCTGTCTTTACACATTATGCAAATCTTAATAGAGATTTTGCTGAAGTGTTTGAAGGGTAAAAAATAGGAAAACTTAAAGAACAAAACCAAACCTATATTTTTTCCTACCTGTTTTAGATATGAGTTATATTTAAAATGGTAAACTGCTCTGTTATGCCAGTGAGGGGGAGGAGGAGAATTTTCTTTATCCTCGTGTCCTAGATCTAAGTGTATTCCCCAAAAAGGGAGACACTCTTGGAAGTGCACTGCAGAATTCAAAACTAATTTGTCCTCCTCACACATTGCACATTTCAAAGTTTTTTTGAATCTGATTTTTACACCAGAATTGTAATATTGGAAATGTTATTCATGCTTAGGTCTATCTGCTAGGTCTTAGTCGCTGAATATTCTGGACATAGGGTTTTGTGTTTGTCAAAAAGAGGACAAATGGGCATCAAGGACTGATCGACTTGCTTAGATGATTGCTTGCTGACTATGATGAGTCAGTATGTAAGTGACAGCACAGAGAAGTTTGTCTTGAAATTTAATGTATGCAACATTTTAAGGCTTACTACTGTGCTCATCAATCAAATTTTTGTCCTTGAATTATTTGTCTGTTCCTTCTTATCTAGTTTTAAAGCAATGCTCTATTTTGCAGAAGTAAGGGAGTATTTGCAACTACTTACACAGTTCTTGATTTACCTATTAATATATTAGAGTCCCAAAAATACATTAATAGTATATGAATCCCTTCCCTTCACAGAAACATTGCACCTAGGCACTTTTGGTGTTAAAGAGAAAAACTTGCACCACCACAAAAAATATTTCAAGTTTTAACATTTCTAGGGTTCAAGAATTACCTGCCAAACTGCAGACAAAACTTTAATTTAGAAGGATTTCCTTGCTTGTTTAGTTTCATATTGATGATTATTATGACAAATTAGTAGCCCAATCCTAAAACTGTTATGAATGCAAATGAAAATTTCAGTAGTAATTTGGCTGAATATACAACTATTTAATACAAAAATTTCTAAACCCTGATATTTTTGGAGGATAGAAAGATCTTTTTTTTCTGTACTTTATTCTTTTCTTGAAAAATTGGACAAATAATACAATCACACACCAACTCCACTTAAAAAAAAAAAGAAAAAGAAAAGAAAATGCAAAAGAAAAATAAAAAGTCTTACTGCCCAATTACAAAACAAATTCCAAAAGTCTACTGCTCAATCTATTAATAAAATTTGTCTTTCTAATGCATCTGCTAAGTATAATTCTGCTTTGAATGTATTGTTTGAAGAAGGATTCCAAGAAATGTGAAGATGCAAAAGTCTCTATGGCCTTAAATCAAGCTACTGGAAACAATTAGCCATCTGTGACAAGTAACAGGCAGCAAGAAACCACAAACAATGGATCCTTTAAATTTAAGGTTACCATTATTTTAACAAAGAGTTTTATTGTTTATACTTCAAAAACAACACATTGTAATTCTTCGTAAACTTAAATGAAATAAAATGTGGGTTATATAAATAAAATAACAATAATTATAAAGTAATTACAAATTCAAAGATGCTACATGGATAGAAATTACTTTCTTTATTTTAGGTACACAGAAAATTTCGTGACATTCATGAAAGCTAATCATACACTCTTAGAATGATGTATGAGAAGGTACAGAATGATCAGGAATGTTTTTATCCTGTACCTGCCTGTAGGCCTGTAATTTCCTAAAGCAATCTAGAACAGTGCAATAAGTTATTTCAAATAAAACAGCATATGTGTTTACAATCATTTTTGATGTCTAAATGGGATGAAGTCTCCTGGTTTGGCTTAGAATTTCTAACCTTTCACTATGTGCAGTACACCGTGTGTACACTGCATATTTCATCACTGGAAAAGTAGTAAAGCTAAAGGGAATTGAGTTTCCCTCTTTCCTTCCTTTTATCATGTTTTATGTGATGTTTTTACACATAATAGAAAACATCAATATAAAATATCTGTACATATTTCCTTGAGGGTCATAAACAAGTTTAATACTTGAAATTTAACACCAATAAGCATTTTTTATAATCTCTGAAACACATCAGATTTTAAAAATATACTTTAAATAAAATTGGTATTTTCTATCCATTTGATAGACAGAACCATCATTCTAAAATGAGATTAGCAACAAGAAGAATGGGATGTTGCAGAGTTCTCAGCAACTTTTTTTTAAATCTTGGTTCAAACCTCTTTGAATCAATTCATAAAGACTTTCAACGTATTCATTTAAAGAGAATGACTCTGTAGATGTGTCAATCCCAAACATGAATTTGGTGCTACAAACTGTCATATCTGTGGTAAGCACCACAGCTCAGAATTAAAAAGTGCAACCATTTCTGCTTTCAAAAAGAAAATGATTATGCCTGTTCAACTCAAAGTAAAACTCTTGGGGTACAAAGAATGTTTGTACTTTACGCACAAAATAAATCTATCACAGATTCAACACTTTATCTGTATGAAAATTCTACATTTTACCTCAAAGATTGGCCACACTGGAAGAATAATTATCTAACAAATGAAAGTTTTTGTAAAATCTGAGGATGTTTCTTAAAAATGCTATTTTTCAAAATGTTATTTCATTATGAGATGAGAATGAGTATTACACTACAAATGAACAAAATAGAACAAAACCCCTTTGCCCTCATATGAAAGAACAGCGGTACTTTCCAAATAATTATAAAGAAATTGCTAAATCTTACTTTTCTGAAACAATACAACATAAGAGTTCAAGCCTTTCCTCTAATCCAGCAATAAAAGAAAAAGTCATACATTTACAATTTGGTATGTTGGCCTCTTACGCTACTTTTATATTTTATGCGTGTAGTCTGCTGATCCATCTGTCCCTCCGTAGCTGTAGTCTGGCACCAGCAGAATTATCTCTGAAAAGAATGTAAATTCCATAACGCAGCTGCAAGCACAAAGGTACATGACTGCTGTCAGGCAAAATGACAAATGTTCACGTTTTGTGGCTCTGATTTCTGTGTAAATGATTCTCACCTTTCATTTTCATAGTCTGAAGAATGGGAGTAATTGTCTACCATTGCAAACCTGGAAAATCTGATTCTCTAAGAGGGGAAGAAATATTGAAGTTGCATACGCTTCTTTTAAAATCATAGCCACAGACAACCACTGTTTGCTTTGCAGCAGAATCTGGCTTTTACTTTTTGTGAAAAAAAAAATAATTCTTGGGGAGGGCTGACAGCAACATCATTAAAAACAATTATAAAGATTCATCTTCTTTTCATGTTTTGCAAGAAAACAAAATTTCAAAATATTTGGAGCTCATCTACAATCAAAATTTCACTAATCAGAGTTTTTAAGGTGGGGTGTATGCAGCTGTTCATGATTAAAAAATCAATCTTTGCACATGCTGCAAGAAAAAAAAAATCAGAAATTCCAATACATCTTTTTTTTCTCATATGTAAGCATCTTTAATCTGAGTACAGCGAACTCTATGGGAATTCTTTCAGAAGAAGATGAACTCCATGATCAGACAGACAAACTTAGCACCCAACACTCAGGTAAATATCTTTATAACTGAAAGCTGAGGTACAATGAGACTGGTATGTATAGTTACTGCTACTTTATCCAGAACTGATTCTCCCATGTCTGCAGGACAAGTGGGGAAGGGTAATCAAATCACATCAGAGTAAAAGTTTAAGACCTTGATTTGGTTGGTAGATATCCAGTGGCATTTGAAATGTCCTCTGATATCAAAACACCCACTTGGGGCTGCCAAATATGATGCAGAACACATGGGAGGTCCGTGCCTTAGTGGACAACTATTTCAAGAACAGAGGATTTCCTAAGGCAAATCAAATGGCATCATATGCTCCTACATAGGCAACTGAATCATGCCAGGTTGACATCCTGAAACCCTTCAGAAGCTACACAAGCCACCTATCCTAGTTCCCCATAGGTGATTAAGATGTTACATTAGCTAGCATTTTAGTCAGATCAGGAATTCATATTTGAAGAGTTTCTCAGTCATTCCTTTTACACAGCATTGGTTGCATGGCAGAATAGATTTTGAGCATGCTAAATGGATTCCTTGAAGAAAGAATAAGCCGAATTTTGTGCTCCTGAAGAGAATATAATTGCAATCCCTCTGTTAATGTGCATTCAGTCAGTGGAGCCAGAGCAGAGCTAATCGTAAGGAAAGCATTACAAAACATGTACAGGTGGATGCTGAGACTTTAGCAACACCTGGTTCACTCTACAGATACAATTGCTTTGAACTATACTCTGTTAAAATATGTATAATCTACCTGCAGCCTGCTTCCAATGACTTTATATAGAAGCAATGCTTCTTTCGCACACCAGCCTAACCATTCTTAATGCTCCTATTAAAAAGATGAAGGGATTTCCAAGAGAATAGAAATTTTTCATTCTTACTACAAAAGGCAGGACTGCAGACCTTGAGGCAAGAGCCAGCATGGAGCCTTTTATCTACACTGTGCCAAAGATGGGAATTCAAATGTTATCATGCTTCATATACTGGATTATAGAGGCATTAATTACAAAAAAAAAAAATAATCTCAGGAAAGAGAGAGGAAGCATTTCCTCTGCCCAAGATCTAAAACTTTTCCAGACTTATGTGGAAATCTGGTTAGTTGACCTGGTTTCATTTGGGATAGAGTTGATTCTCTTCACAGCGGCTGGTATGATGCCACATTTTCACTTTAGGAGAAAAACAAAGGTTGATAAGACACCAGTGTGTTAGCTGTTCTTGAGTAGTGCTGCACAAAGCTAAGGATGTTCCAGCCTCTCCTACTGTCCTGCCAGTGAGGAGGCTGAGATGGCAGGAGGTGGGAGGGGACAGAACAAGAGCAGCTGACCCAAACTGACCAAAGTGATATTGCATAACGTATGGCATCATGCTGAACAGTAAAACTGGTGAGAGATAGTCAGTAAGAGTTACTACCATTACTATTATTTATTTATTTTCCTTTCTGCCACAGTAAATACATTTTTTTTTTTATCTCAATCCTTGAGATTTAGGCAAATACTAAGATTTGAGATTTAAGATGGAGATTTGCAGAAATGACAAGAAATGCTTCCAGTGCATTTTAGCCTTGGATAGTGTTGATGAGAAACTCCTATTGCCCTTATGGAGGGCACTGGATCACACCTCAACCTCTTTTATGTGGATGTGTACACTAGTGTATATGGAAAAATGTGATAACTACGTATGGATTCAAGCAGCAGTTCTCAAGAATGAGATGATTTTGTCAATAACCTTTGAACCCTAGTGTTGAAAGCACAGGGATAACTTCATTCACAAGTGTAATAGATGTTTATATCTACCCTAATTTCTCTTTTACCTCAGACTACTGCCAGGCTGTTCTGTCACTTCTATGCTGTGGAAGAGGCTTAATCGGCAAGTTGTGATTCATGTTCCATTAAGCCCTGAATGAAGCTGCAGCTGTTTGGAAGGGTTTACAGCTGCTGTTTGATCCAACTCCAAAGCTTACATCTGAGCTACATTGGTATCTCAGTCTCATCAAATTAAATGCTCTTATGGGAAAAAAAAAAACTCATTATTTTATGTTTGCCTCTCCTAAAGTAATGCCTCCTATACATTTACATTAATGGTGAATAGCATTAGCTATTCACTTTCACCAGCAATGAACAAGAGCCTGCATGCTGTGTTCGTAAAAAACTGTGCCAAAAAATCTGGAAGTGACCCACTATCACCACTGCTGAAACACACCACCCACTGCCTCTCCGTGCTCACATCTACTGTTGGTACTCCATAAACGTTCAGCAAGTATCAATACTCAATGGGTGCAATTTTTTCTGCATGGAGGAATTCAGTGACACACCTTTACTTCATACACACTTTCATGAATCATTTTGTCAGACTGCCCTTCTGCTGCCATCTTTCTGTAATGAAATATTGGTGAGAAGGTTCAGTCTCTGCTTCCATACTAGCAACATCTGCCTCTGACAATCTGGGCCAACATAATAAAATAGGGGGCATTATTTTTTAAGCAACCCCTGTATCATGGATGGCATATGTATCCAGCTATTTCAAAACCCAGATTTTTCTGTCATAAATATGTGTCCAGAATGTATATTAAAGTCATGAGAAATTCTATATATCTCAGAAATATGTTTTACTTTTGTGAACTATCAGTTCAGGAGAGCATCTTTTCAGGGGTCTGGGCACATGATTTATGATTTAGTTGCATGAAAATTTGGACACTTCCTTATTTTATTCTCCACAGATCTTGCTTTCTGAGTGTATACTATTCATTAATTTTGAATAAACTCTTCTGTGTTTTGACCCTTATAAACTGAATTGATTAAATATTTAGATTTCCCAGAATTATGACACTTCTCATTTCTACTAAGCAACTCTGAGCATTTTTTGTAATCTTTTGACTACTAAAATTAGATTTGGGATTCAATAGAGAAAAATAAGCAAATCATACTGATGTAACATTCTTCGCTTAGGATTAAAAATTATATGGGATTGTTCAATCAAATATTTTTATATGTGATTTGATCATGACACCCCTGATTTCCTCTGCAGGAAACATAATTTTCAAATGTTCATCATGCAATTCTGCTTGCTTTTGTAAAAGGTTACAGAACCTCAGTATGACTACCTAGAAGTATAAGTGATGAAAAGGAGAGGACATCTTCAAGATCTTTCTGAGAACACATTCCATCTTGAAATCTAAGAGCTAAGACATTTTTTTCTTCAAAGGCTTTGCACAGCCATCAGAAATAACTTTATATAGCAAAACATGTTTCAGATGCCTTTTCAGGATGGATTGTAAAACAGATCAACTTTTGGCTGCTATGCTAGAACAATATCTGAAGTTTTTTTCAGTACCTTTTTTTTATTTATATTTGTTTTGTGTTTATCTGTGTAAGTATTATGTGTCTATTTATAGCTTCTGTGAGAAGAAACTGCGTTTGATCCATCATGAACGCAGCCAGTTCCAACAAAAAAAAGGGAAAATGCAAATAAATTTATTAGAAAAAAAATTATATTCTATTAAGCTAGCAATATCATATTTCAAAAACATATTCTAATGCTATCAGTCACTATGTAGTTCCTTATATTGTTTCTGGTTACGGGTGCTTCCAAACTCTCAGCATTCAAAAACGTAGATTTAAATGCTGTTTCCCATCTAGGTCTCATATCAACCAAAGAAAATTACGAGTGGATATGAAAAATAACGTCACTCTCCTCTCCATCAGTAAAGGAATTTATTATCTGTCTTTTAACAGCCCATATTGACCATATTTAAGAGTGTGATAGTATACTAACAAAATGGTAGCACTATATATAGAAATGTATATTATAATATTTTTATAAGGGGATAAAGCTTGCACTGCCCTTAGTTGTACCCTGGAGATTATTCACATAATAAAGCATTTGACAAATTTTTTTTAATAGACATAAAGTAGTTCCAAATACTGATTCATTTGTCTATCAGTCAGTTGACTATAACCTAGTATAATGTATTGTACACCTGATATTTCTTCCTTTATTTTTTAAAAGATGTTTATTTCTGTATGTGTATGACATATATTCTGTATCATAGCACAAGGATCTAAGCTAAATTTCTGGTTCCATAGAATGCCTCTTCTGCTATTGATTATTGTCTTGAAGAAGCCTCATAAATTCTTGGTACAGACAACAAAGAAAATTGCACTTTAGTTTGCGCAAACACAGTTCAATGATTCTAAATCTGTGTTGAAATAATTTGCCTTGCTTATGATGCTTATTATCTGAGAATGTCTCTTAGTTTTACTGGTAAAGAGAATACGTCAAAATAGCGTGATTAATATGTAAGCTCATTCTAACAAACAGAAAAAACCTCAATTTATGGACTGCCATATCTCTTTGTATGAAGAATAAGAAGACAATAAAATATATGAACAATCCAGGCTACACTGTTTGGAACTGTAGTTGACTGCCTTAATTATAGTTAGACGTGCTGATGTGTTTTACTGCCAGAGCTGGGATTCTGGTGTATCAACCTACATGGTCTTTGTTTCAACAGCTATATTAGACACCTGCTCAGGGCGTAGGAGCTATTCAAGCAAACTGTCTCAGGCCAAGATTGGCTAAGAACTTTGCTATATCTAATAAACAAAAACAGTTTTGGAGAATGGCAAGGACATAACAATAGTGATACAGCCACCATCATCTCAAAAGTTCACTGGAACTTGAACGTTGTCTGATGGATCTTTTCAAACACTGTGGGATTCATCTGGTCAAATATAAACATCTATCATACAGATATCTGCAAGATAGCTACATGGGGGACTTTCATATCAACAGCCTCTTTTAGGATGCAATTCATCTCGTCTTAGGAGAAACCCATAAACAGTCAAGTCTACTTGTCACCACTGAATATGCAGAGAACTATTTGGACACTCACAGCAAGCTCAGAAATCAACTCTGGTCTGAAACTCCTAATACATTAAGCTGTCCCCTGGGGTACCCAGCTTTCTCCAGGAAGGCACCCATCTTCCCCACAGTTGGTGCCAGGCTTGACTCAGTTGCTTGAACATAAACAACCAGTGCTGTTTGAGATTTGATAGGGTGTCCAGGAGAGCCACAAGGCTTTGACACTATGACATAGGATTTATGAAGAAACATGTCTTCCAAAGTGTTGTGTAGAGGCTAGTTAGGATATCCCATGGCATCATACAATAGCAATAGATGTCCATTTTTAGGATTAAACAAAGGGAAGATTCCATTGTTTAAACATATTCTTCTAAAACAATGCTAGATAATGTAAGGTCTCTTATCTGTCTTCTGTCTGCTGCTTCAGAGAGTGTAAATCTCACATACAACCTCAACTTAGTGTCTACACATTTTTCTACACAAAGGTGTTTAGTGTCATTTCATTTGTCCTACGGCATACTTCCTGGATTACCCTATAATGTTCTAGAAAGACACAGTAGTCCTCTCAGTACTGCCTTGGATATTTCAGGACATTTCAAATAAACCCAGACACTCATAAGTCAGCAAGGAAATACTGCCTTTAGAGTTATGTGAGGATGAATCAAACCCATTTGTTTTATGAATGCTCAGGCATCAACTAATAATTCAAGATTTTTATTACTCTGTGCCTCTATGATAATTGCTAAGGATATTTAAAAAGGAGGATATGTCAAAGCAAAAGAAAAAATAATCAAGGACTTTCAGATCTGTAGTTCTGATTTTAGTAATCAATGTACAATGCATACATCATTTTAAACTTGCACTGGCCTTTACCTAACAATCATCACTAAATGAATTATATTTAAGGCCTTTTATTTACTTCTTCATATAAATAAGAACATAGATAGTAGTGAAATTATTTGTCTAAATAGATACATATTCTTCCCATTTTTACTGTCTCCTCAGTTTCTTCATTTGTCCTCTACCATACATTCTGTTTTATCTTTATAATATAAAATCATGCAAATAATTTTACATATATAATCATGCAAATTTTACGTATAAAATCATGCAAATTTTACATAAACAAAACTATCGAATGTGATTTCAATAGGATTATAATGATTATAATTTCAATTTATATTCTATTTTTGTAGACATACCGATACGCACCCAGGAATTCTGACCTTTTGTAAGTTACTTTTTTTCAAGTTGGCTTTCACGTACTAAAATTTTGAGAATATTTAAAGGCAACAGAAACACTGATGCTTATAATAAATACATTTAGTTTTGTAATTAACTGCATAAGGCTGCTGCCATTATACAAAATCAACATTGCACTTCTCAGTTTTCACCAGGTCAGCAAGCTGATCTCAGTTTAGATTTTTTAATTCCTGTTGATGGGATGCTTTAATGCTATTCAACTGAATTCCAGAGTCATCCTGATCTCAAATTATACAGTTATTTCCAAAGTAAAAGCCATTTCAAGTGTTTATTTTCTAGTGCATGTCCAGACGTGTTTTTCAGACTTTAAAAAACTGAATCAGAAGCAATTCAGCTAAGTCCTACATGAATAATTTATTTTGTACTTACACATTTTTAAAAACATAAGTGACTTATATGTCAGAATTTTGCTAATACAATAAAAAGTATTGTTAACTGGGACTTGTGTCATAAACATTTTGGTCACTGGGCTTGTCATACGTGCACAATAGGTGTTTCATTATTCAAAGGTAAGTCAGATTGTCAACACTCATGGAGGTCAGAAATTCTGGACGCCTGCTGATTTGTGAGTTCCATCAGTAATTTTCTTCCCCATCAATTGCTGACTTTGGATCCAGCCTGACATTTTCAGTACAGATGTAAATGCTCCAAATATTGACTGCTCCTCTGTTGTAAGATGGTACATTTAGAATGTCATTTATTTCATTTGTGAGCTCATATGCTGGACATGAAAATATTAGCACATCCAAATTTATGACGCAAGGCAGACCCCAAGGCTCCTTATATTTTCAAAGCATTCTCTTGCTAATGCAGCACACAAGGCTGAGCAGTAAGGCAAGGCTGGAGAGCCAACATCTGATCAAGTTCACCTTTTTTTAATGAAATGTCTGTGTGAAACTGTCACCACCGTTCAAGTAGGAAGTAATTGTTTGCCTGAGATGGTCTCATGCCTGAGCATGTCTCATCTAACACTGCTGAAAGCTTCCTGGGATGCAGGACAACATCCAGTCCCAATCTCTATGGGACCATTTTGGGAAAAACGATCAGGGAAAATACAGAAATTGGCTTCTAACATGAAAATGGAAGTGAAGAACCTTCTTCTGAGAGTTAAGAGAGTCTAATTTCTCTAGCCTAGCAAAATGAAAATCAGAAATAATATGAATACAATGTGTAAATATCTAAAAAGAAAAAAAGGCAAGATGTATGAATACAGCTCCTTGTGAACAGACTATAGTTTCAAAATATTTGTAGAGCAGACATAATGTGTAAATGCCTGCCACTTTATACTGTATAGAATTTTTAATAAGGAAATTGAGTAGAAGTGTTTTGCACAACCATTTAGCAGGGCAGAAATTTGGAAAGGCCTGCCAGTGCAAGGAAATCCCAAACACAAGTAGGAACAGGAAGTGTACTTCAGACATGTCTTGCAAAGAGAAAGCTGTTGATTCATTTTTCTCACAGGTGTCCCAGGGAACAAAAGAAGAAATGTTCATACTCTCATTTCTTGCCTTGTGTGCAGAAATCATTACATCACAGAAAAAAAATCACAGATCTCTCACTTTTAATACATCATTCCTACTTTCTTACAGTGAGTTTCATCTGACCTCACTTGGGCATTCATCTCTTCCTACCAATGATCACGAATCCCTTTAGCTCTGATAACAAATGTGCACTGGGACGGAGTTTTTATCACCATTCGATTATAGCATATGAAACCTTCAGGGTATGTACTTTACCCCACATCTTTTTAATATCTCCCAGAAATGTCTTGTGATTAAGTGGGAGTCCATCTCCTGCTTACAATCATTTCACTTTTCCAGTGTCATATTTTTTCCAGTTCATATTTTTTCCTTCTAGAAACTCTCTACAATTCTAATGCACATAAAAGACTAAGAGTTGCTAAGCTCTTAATATGCCAAGGCCAATAATGGTAGAACTGTTTATTCTGCTCCTGTCAATTGGTACTTGACTTAGTTGATTTCCTTTTTGTTTTTCTGTTGTTTTTTTTTTTTTTTTTTTTTTTTTGACAGGAGGCTTGGTGTTTCTGATGAGTATCACGATCACAAAAATTACATCCAACAAGGTACCAGCTAAAGTACTATTAAACCTACAGACCAAAAAATTATGGTAGCTGATAGGAAATAATAGCTCCTAACCTATTCCTTTTTATTTTATTCATTTAAATTTGCCAGTGCGGCAAATTTTTGCCTGTTAAGCAAAATGGCTACACTGTGTAATGTCTCTGAAAGGGGTGGGAGAGTTAATTGTTTTTGTTGTTGTTTACAAACCCGATTTTCTATATACTCTTGAAAGAATAAAGGGAAAAACTCTAGAGCTTTTTCAGAGTACAAAGCAATGGAAATTAGCAGATAAATTAGTGGAAAATAAAAAGCACAATTTCTGTTACTGGGTGCACTGAGGAGGTGCGTCTAATTGCCTAGACAGCAGGATGAAAGCGTTTTCCTTTTTTACATGTTACAGATTAAACAGTATAATATTTATAGCAGCTTTTTTTACATCCTAGACTGCAGGCTTCCAAAAATATTCTTTCAACAAGGAGCATTATTAAACCCTTAATTTCTTCCCTGTGACTATAATATTCTTCCCATGAAGAGAAATCTCCTTCTTCTCTGATACAGTGTGGCTAATCATTAGTTACTTTCCTTTTCAAAGCTTCAGACTTATTATAAAAATGTGAGTAGCCCGCACTTAGACTTCTAACTGAAAACCACTAAAAGTTATTAGATCTATGAGCTCTGAACTCCTATGCAGTTCTACCATTGTTAAGGTATAAAGAAAATGTCATACAATGCTGGTAAGTATACCCACAAACCTTCTTTGTGCTCAACAGTACCCATTTTATATATAATTATATGTTATGAGAGACAGCATGAAATACTTGTAGAGAACAGGGTAGACAATACATGCAATTTCTAAAAATATAAATTAAAAATGTTGCCTGGCAAACTAATGACTTAAATGCCAATAATAGTAAGTTCTTACTGTAATCAATAAGGATTGACAACAAGAATAAAATAAACCAATAAAGCAGTGAAAGAAAGTAGAACTGTTAGCAATAATTATACTGGTGAAGTTGAGAGTAAAAGTGCCATTGTAAAAATAAAATTAGCCAAGTAAAACTGAGAGGCAAAAATTTCGTAGGTCATTGTGCCAGATTACTGTCTAATTTCATGGAACTTACTGTACTTTGACAGAGTGGATAATATTAAGTGTCGAATGTACATCGCCAACTGTTTAGCAGCTAAGCCCAATTAGCACTAAGATTTTCTGCTGGTATCCTTTATTTCACTTGGAGGAAATAAATAAAATCTGTCTTGTGTACAAGTGTACAAGTGTAACAGATGTGATCACTGTGTTTTACAAGCATTTCTACTGGTTTCATGGATTCTATTACCATTACTTCCCTCTCAATACTCAGGATAAGCCACTCGTGTAATCAGTCCCTAGAACACTTTAGTCTAAATCATCTAGGGATTACATAAAACTAAATATTAGCCAGTTTAACTCATTACCTTTGTATAGACGTGTGTCATGGATAATTCGATGAAATTATTTTAGATGTTTCTATACATAAATGGTTTTCATTTTAGTAGAATTAAGCACAAGACCTAGTGATGGACTGGGGGGCAAACAAAATAATGGGTTCAGTATTGATCCCCAGGGGATTCTTCTTAGGTAGATCTCTAGTGCTGTTGCAGTTTTGTTCTTTTCTTTTGAAGGCCAAATATGATAGGGTTCATCCAGGTTTCTCTCTGGTCGTGGTCACGGAGTGCGAACTCCCTCTCAATTGTATTTGCTGTTCTGGTGGATAAACTGTTGGTTCTTCTTTCAACACCTCACACTGCATGAAACAATCAACTCATCTCAACAGTTTGTATGTTTAGATTTTACGTGTTATTTCAGTCACAGAGTAGTCTGTATTAGGGCAGTAACAGGTGAATCCTTTTCACAGTCAGGTCCTGCTTAAATTCTGAGAGCAGAAGTAATATTAAGGTTAAAAAGCAAGTCCTTCATGCTAATGCAATTAATAGGGTGATTTCACTAAGAAGCAGAAGGTTACAGATCACAAATATGGAGGATTCAATAATGAATGCTGTACATAATATTTCCTGTGGGAAGAATATATACTAAATAAATGTGTTAGATGTTTGCACTGTGGAACTGAAATCTAAGAAATATAGAATGTACGTACATAAATTCCTCTCACGTTCCTAAAAAAAGAACAATTTTTAATCCACAAGAAGCAAGCTTCAGTGGAAACAAAAGTGACGGTCCTCAATACAACATGGGCTTTATTCAGTATGTATCCAGCACAGAATTCTTCACAATTTTCCAATTTTAAGTTAAATTTATTCTATAAAGTATGAAAGATGCTATCTCTCTGGGGGCTGCTGTCAGTGACCCGAAGTCTTCTTTACCTCTCTGTTCAAGTTCCTGCAAGCAGTGGGAACAGTGGGAATAGTGGTTAATGCATTCAACAATGCTCTTTTATTTTTTTATTTTTTTTAATAATAATCTTCCATTTTGGAAATACCTTTTTTGTTTTGTTTTGTTTTCAAAAAGAAAATACCTTCTCTCATATAACACTTCTCTACTTCCGTATTCATTTATACCCTAGTTATCTTTTGTTAAATGTTAGATTTGTAGTTCTTATTTCAAACCCCTTCTTTGTGCTGTAAATGCTGTTACTCCTTTCCCATGCCCATTTCCATTTTTTGCACGACATTCATATTTGTTCTAGTTATAATTCCAGGGACCATGGAATGAGTGTGGATTCCCAATGTTTTCTCTGAAATGTTACTTCTGAGATCATAAAGCCACAGGTAAATATAAGCACCATTTCACACAATTTAACCAGTGTAGTCTATCAGCTACAACACTACACTTGGAAAACATCTACAGAAGACTGATCTAAGTCTCTTCTGTCAGTTAAGAGAGACATTTCTGCTAAATAAACTTTGGATATAGAAAGTGTTTTTCAGAAGTTTTCACATGATTTCCAAAAGCACTTCCCGCATAAGACAACAAAGCTTGTGGGTTTTTTTTTTTGTTTTTGTTTTTGTTTTTGTTTTTTATCATTTTGGTGTTTTTAATAATCTTTAGCTTCAGTTTGGCATCTTTACTTGTTAGTTGCTTTGTTCCTTGTTACTATACAGCTTCATATTATATCACATAGTGTGATTATTTTATTTAAAGAAATCAAAAGATCATGGTTTTGTCTTATTCTCTGTGAACTCAGTAAGACGACATTCAGAAATTAGTAGAGCTGCTCCTGTCCCATTTACCCTTTTTTTTTCTTTGATTATGATTTCTCATTATTCTAGTGTACAAAGCATTTAAAGACTCACTAAAACAGGTGAGATCTGCTGATTGCACCTCCGCAAGATAAATATGGCCTGTTTCATTGTCAGCACCACCTATAACATTGTCTTATTTCTTACTTGAGTAATGCTGAGTGTACATGTAATGGCCATTGTTACTGGAAGCCTGTCAATTACAATTTATCTGAGAAGTCTCAAGGAATGCAGAGCAGAGAACGATTTTCTGCTGAGCTACACAGAAACACGTTGCAGCCTCACTTAATTCTTCCTGCTGATTGCTGCCTAAGTGCTATAGAGTGAAGAGTAAACCACTCTTCTCAAGGGCAGACAACAGAACTTTGCACCCATTCGTATATGGGTGGCTGCAATAATATATCACTCTTCCAAGCATTCTTTTGAACACAGTGAGCTACTGCTTAAGGAAGGGTGTTTATTCTGACTTACCCATCTTAAAAATCCATTCAGCATGGGGTTTTTGCTCCAAAGGGTTCTAGGTAATGGTTCTCCTTCCTCACCTCATTCAAATAGTGACTTTTGCATATATATTTGATGAAGAATAAATAGTTATCATTTTTGCAGATGTTTCTAAAATCAAAGGGACAGTAAATAAAACAGAAATCCAAACCAAACTGATTAGTGACTCAGGACAGGAGAGCAATCAGTTACTCCAGGGATGAGGATAGTATGGTGTAGTTAAATGGAGCAAAAGCTAGATCAGACAGAATAAATAGATCAGACAGAGAAAATAAAGAATACAAAACAACAATCTTCACCTCTGGACTAAGTAATCTAAAAGTATTGTGAAAGTACTAGAAAGTGATCATGTAACTTTAAGCTTGTTTCATAATGAACACGTGCAGAGAGATAGATTTGCAACAGCAAGAATCATATTCTTTAATTTCCATATTTTTTGTTTGTTTGTGTTTTGAATGTGGCAGGATTTGTTTGTAGGTTTTGTGTACAATTCATATTGGTAACTTATAAATTTATAATCTTGGTGCACAGAGATCAGAGTAATGAACTGCAAATTATTTCCAAACTAGTGCCACTGGCATTCACCCATTTTTCTTCGAAATTCCTCCTTAGACATCTCTTCTCCCTCAAAAATCATAAATTATAATTTGTTCAACTATTTCTTCAAAATAATAACTTCAGAATCACTAATGGAATTAGAACTTTCTGACCATACTTAGTTTCTCTTTAAAAATGCTAATCTGCATTCAATGATTTTCTTAAATTCGTTATACAAATTGTCGCAGGTGAAATTTTAGCAGAGTAAGAACCTGTTTTCTGGATCTTGGAAAGCTGAGAAGATCAACAATTTTTTCTATTCAGATTAATTCAAGCTAAATTGATTTTTAAAAATTGTATTATTAGCTATCTAATTTTATTACCAATCACTAATTCTTAGTAATAGCCTTTATTATACTCTAAAATCCATCTGGAAATATTACCAAAGAAAACCATTCAGTAAGTCCTGGGATCCTCCTAGTAAATTTTATTCCATGCAGGCCTGAAGGTATCAATGCAAACATAAGATGGATGTCTTAAATTTTGAAAGGTTTGAGTGATTTCTTGGTATGCCTTTGTCAATGTACCTGTTTGTACTTGGAAACTTCCATTAGAATTAAAAAGGCATAATTTAGTCCTGAACAAGCATTAACATTTAGAATGGGAAATCATTAAAAAAAAAATGGGAAAGCATACAGTCAGTTGCAGGTTGAAGAAACAGCAAATTCAACAACTTCTCTTTTTCCAGTAATATTGCATCTCTGTAGTAAGCCATAAGGTAGAGGAGAAGCATTGATTATCAGCAATATTTTGCCAGAATAAGAGGTGCTCAGCATGCAGGCAAAACAGAACCTATTTTACATTAAGAAAATAGCAAGGAGAAATGTTAAACTGTTGCATCTCTCACTCCTAATATTACCTTCTAACATTAAATTCCAGATATTATGGAAATCTTATTATTAAAGGGGTGACCCTTGAGGGATCTCTGAATGCTGCAGCAACAAAATAAAAAAATAATAATTTCTTTTTTAAAAAGTAGATCCGGGAGAAAAAACAATCTAATATAGATAACTCCAGAATCTAGTCCAATTTTCTCTCCTTTCTTACAAGGAATCATGGATATTCTAATAAAACTGGCTAATGCTCTTAAAACACATCTTTTGATTAAGTTTTTTGATAGTAATATCTTTCAGTCATTAGTATCATGGAGTAAGACGAGAGACATTTTGGAATATTTAAATATTAGTTAAATGTTTATCCTAACTTCTTACTAAAGTTTTTGTTTCAATAACATATCTTGCAGAAACACCATCATTTGACTACTTTCTTTTATTAGGATTTTCATCCTGTTTTAAATCATTGCTTTTATTCCTAGTTAAAGGTACCACTCAATCTGAAGAGTTCTCCAATTTGCACTTAAAGAGAAAGACATGTTCATAAGCAATTTCAGTGATTCACTTTCTGCTTGAGACTGAAATAATTAACAGTTTAAATAGCTTTCATAATTTTATTTGGAGGGCATATATTTTTTCTATCAACATCTATTTTGCTGTTTTCACAGAGAAGAGAACTAGTTGGAGAGAAGAAAAATGGAGAAATAAAAAATGATCAGAGGTCAGTGAGCGCACGATCCACAATGGCAGATTGAATGAAAATAATGTTTTTCGACATGTATTTACTTAGCAAAGTTGACAATACTATCATTCAAAAAAAAAAAAAAAATGCTGCAAATTGTGTGAATATTCTGATATAATTTTTTTCCATATAAATGCATGCCAGTGAAATTTTTTCCACAGCTGAGAGAGTCAAGGCATTTTTACTCATCTTCTTTCTCTGCCTCTGAGCCAAAACTCCAAGCTTTAATCCACGGATAAATTGGTTAAATCTACTAACAGCAAAACTGGGCACAACTCCACACTTTTTAGTTGAGAGATAGCCAAACATGAATTGTACCATTGAACTTGGAGTAAATGTACACTCTTTCTCTGAAAACAATAAAGAATGCCATTACACAAAGAGTCCCAAAATATAATCATAATTTAATTGAGAGAGCTTTCAATATTAATGACTTACTGAGATCTGCATTTTGAGATTCCTTCCATTCATATGTTGCATGGTTATGAATATAAGGTATTGCATTCATACAAATAAAGTTGTTTTTTCTTCACATTCCTTCAGAAGAATGTGAATCTTTGCCCATCTTTCTGTATAGCGAATGGTATTTCTACGTTCTGTTCTCATATCTCCCAAATAATACATTCTGAAGAATCACCACAGAACTGGTAAGAATTTTGCAGCACCAACTCACAGGCACTATTTGAAAACATATGTCCCTTAATTGTCATTAATCTACTAAGACTCAGGTGGAACCTCAGGACTAAGTAGGAAACGATCCCTAGAGTTTTTACCATCAGCCACATATTAGCTTCCCATCAGAAGCTTTTGAAGTGAGATTCTTTTGCAGTTATGTTTCTGCTTAGGTGTCTTTCATGGAAGATACATAATGAATAAAATCCTGCAACTCATATCTAATTTTTATTTGTATCTTCGCAGTTTCTATTGGCATGAATTGGAGCCAAATTTTCACAGCTATAATGATTTCATAATTACTTTTTAGGACATGCAGACTTATTTTTGACAAACAGAAGCTTTACACTGCATCGCTGTAGTATTTTCTGAATGACTCCATGTGAATGCCATCATTGTGCTTCTTTCTTCTTTTCACTCATTCCTACGTGACCACTGTTAAATGCATGGAATAGCTGAATGTTGATGTATCAGTGAGATGAAGCAATAAGGGACAATATTTTCCAAAGGCATGATTTTTCTGTTAACGGTTTGGGAACTAAATGTACTTTTCTGTAAATTCAGCAGCTCTTCACACCACATAGAGTTAAAGGCTCTGTGTATACGCAGCTTTTGTGGTAAACCAGAATTCATGAACACTTTCTTTGTACTAGCCATAAATCTGCAATACAAGCTGCTGCAGAGCATTGTTAAGACAAAATATTCTTTAAAGAGCTCATTTTTTTTTTCTCCTCCTCCCTCCCCCAGTTTTAGAATAACAAAAAAATTGTAAGAATTATGATGCGTATCTGAGATCATTGAGTGATTACTGCCACCTAGTTAATTCTCCATGCAATGAGTTATGTACAAGTAACAGAAATGAAGGCCCAAGTCCTCAGCTGATCTGTCTGTCTGTAAATAGTGAAAAAAATGAGGTCACTAAGGCTTGTGTTCTTCAAGAAAAGCTTGCTTTCTGTCACTAAGCTTTTTTTTTTCTTAGCATATTAATAATGACTTCTCTAGATATTTATTCTGTCAGTTAACAGATCTTGACTTGTATGTCTTCATATACATAAGTACCTCTGGAAGTAAGGCCTCCTATTTATTTTCATGGAAATTACAGCAGATATAAAAAGCACAAGAACACTGTTTGGTAGAGCAAATTCTCAGCTACAATACACTCTTTTTCAACATAGTCATTACTAATAGCTATGCATTTTTGCCAGCAATGAGCAAGTTGCTCATTTTATGAATTCATGTTGCATTCATAAAAATCTGTGGAAGTACAGATTATCCACTGCTCCTGTTGTAACTGCTGAAGTGCACCACCCACCATCTCACTGTCTTCACATCCACTATTTGAAAAGTGTTCAGCAAGCATTGATGAACAACAATTGGCGCAATTTTTTCTATATGGAGGAGTTCAATTATGTACCTTTGCTTCATAAGCACCTCCATGTCAGATGCCATTTTGCCAGATTTCCTCTCTGCTGCCATCTGTTTTATAGTAACAAAATGTAACAGGATATTGGCAGGAAGGTTCAACTTCTGCTGTTATTAAGCAACATAATAAAATAGGAGGCATTACTTTCAGAAGAACACATATACTTGTATATCTCATACATATTGTTTTCTGTCACTATTGTAAGTGGCATGCTACTTTTGATGACATTTTGTTGCCATGTTGTTTTCACAGTCACTGAATTCACGAACAAGAGAAACAGCCATCCATTACGTACTGAGAACAGGAGTGATTTGTGCCTGCACTACCCACATTTGAGACAAGAGTATCCTGCGGTAAGGTTATAAGCCTCTCTGTGTTTTATACCCTTGATTAGAAAAAAAAGAACAAACATTTTATCCTTTGTGTCAATGTCCTTAGTATAATGTCCCAAGACCAATAACTGTCTTATCAATACTCACGTGCTTCTTTCTACCCCAATTTTTTATCAGCTCTGCCATACACCTCCTTTGGAGAAGCTGCAGCAGTAAGTGGAGAGCATTAGGCCCAAGATCATCTGTCTCTACTTTTTGCTTTTGTAGTGTCTCTCATTGCAGTAAACTGTATTTCCATGGAAAAGAGACTGGTCTTCTTCTCTGTCACAAAAATATAGCCCAGAGCAACTGACAGGAATCAAACAGCCAAGTCCACAGCCTTACATTTTTGAAGGCTGAAGCATTTTATGGCCAGAGCACTCTGAATCCAGAGCCTAGCTCTAGGCAGTAACAGCCTCTTTCTCACCAGGATCCAGCTCGTTAGAACAGCGCCAGCTTTATCCCATTAAAATTAAACAATCTTCCTGGCCCCCACATATTTTAATCAGGCCATAATCTGTGTGCGCACAATTAGTTCTACCTTGTCAATGCTGGAGAAGAGAAAAAATCCCCAGAAGGACTGATGAGAACTCTGTATGCTAATTTCCATTCAAGAAAAATGCAGAAGAAAAGGGAAAAAAAAAAAAAAAAAAAAAAAAAAAAAAAAAAAAAGATTATGAAGGATAACAATGAAAAATTAGTCGCTTTGTCTAAATGCTTCCAGTTGTTGATAAATGCTCACTGTTTAGTCTCACCGATTTTTTCCAGCCTGCAGCTGCAGAGCCTGTGTTGCTCATGCCTCGCCGTGACTGACAGTCTGACTGCATGCCAGACAATCCGCAATTCTTACTCTTCTGTCTGCCTCAGTTATTTTTTAAGAGCATTTCTATTTCTTCTTTTCTTGAACCTGATGATCTCACACCGGAAATTCAGTTTTACTCCCAAAAAAGAGGATCTTTTGTGATGGCAACAGAGCACTCTTACAATCAGCTGGGAGTTTTCCTTACTTAGGCAAGAAAAAAAATAAGGTCAAGAATTGACAGAGTTCCAGCAGTGCTTAAACTCTAGCAGCACAAAAAAGCTATTTAAGGAGCAACAAAAACCTAAAGACACATTTACTCTGAGGTAATGGTGACATAATTTTTTGGAGAATAATTCCCAGTTATTTTAACCTATTTTTTCTTTCTGTATTCAGTACCAAAATGTGAATAGGATATAGATGTAAACTTTACACGGAGACAGTGTGTCTCACAAATCAGTGCAGAAATGTCCAGCACAGAAATAGCTCTTTACCTTGACAATAAAGACCAGTTTGATAGTTTATTTTCTTTATTCTTACAATGAGTCCTTTGAAAACCTTCAACGTTTTTATTCTGATTCAATGCCTTACAGTTTTCTATCCCTTGTAAAGGAAATAAAGTTACTGAAGGCAATTTGGAGGCTCTGAATGAGAACTTGTTTTGAAGTTTCATAATGATTTCATGAATTTATTTTGTGCTGCAAATTACAGTCTCTTGATTGCTAACATGAGACTTTTAGGTTTTTATTAGCATGTCTGTGGCCAAGAGACTGGTAAAATTTACTTTAGCCTTAATTCAAGCTTCAGCAGTGTCCTCACTTCACAAGTAAATGCTTTCTTTGTGATCAGAATATCTTTACCCCACTAATCAAATTTTTGTGTTCCCACATTTCATTTCTCGGTTGACTGCTCCATGTCCTTCTGCACAGACGTAACTAGAGAAAACTTAGTACCTGTTTCTTTTTCTGTATAACACTTTGGGAAAGCAAATCAGCTTTTCACTTTTCACTCATTTTTCTCTTCACAAAGTTATTTCAGTTGAACAAGTATTGCATGAAGGGGTAGAAGTGCCTCCAGTAGCACATTCCCCATGTTGGTACATGGCCCAGAGCACATATGACCCTTTTCCCAGATGGTGCAGAGAAGAGGTTTCTGAACTGCTGTACTAGCACTTCTGAACACCCATTTTGACCTTTATGTTGTTATAGTAATATCAAATTATCATACACTGGAGGCTGAGAGTAAGAATGAAGCCAGATTTCTCTCTCTTTCAGTTTAAATTTTCCAAAAGGTGTTTGTATTAGCTAATTCAGTTAGACAGAGAGACAGAGACAGAAGTATAGAGATAGCTACGGAGATATAGATATTTCTTCTACAGTCAGCGGAACAGAGGTGTGCGTAAGCCAAGGCCAGTTCACTCTACTTAAACACTTTCTTTTAAACAAGATGAACTGGTCTCTGCTGGTGCCTGCATTAAGTATCACTGCGTCAATTTAGGACTCCCTAGGATGTGTCAGGCAGAGAAAGATAGGTAATAGGTACCTCATCACAAGACCCTGCCAATGGGCAGCTGTTGCAGACCAAAAAAACTGGGGTTAACTAGATGTTTGTGAGGAAGCGCGTCCAGTGAGCCCTACACACTGCAAGCCATGTAGCTCCTGCCATGATCTTCTCTGTTAGGAGGTACATAGGAATGAGAGTCTTTAGGAGATGGGGCATGGGTTGCTTGGAATTTTTTTGCAATGCTATATGAGAGTAAAGAAAGCCCAGCTCACAGATTCTTAGCTGGGATCCAGTTTGTGATCAATATTTAATACTTCCTATTGAAGAGCCTTACTAGTGCAGTTCTTCAATGCTGAATGCATCTAATTGCTAAAGAAAGATTTTTATAGAATAAAAGCACCCTATCCATCTTCAAGATCAGCTACTGATCATATATTTTAGTTTCTGCCTCTTCTGAGTGCATTCTCCTGAGTTCCACTGCCTTCTTCTCACCAATGGAAAGAAGCAGCATACACAAATAAAAATGCCTCTTTCTCACACTGTTTCTCTCCCTTTTTCCACTTGAAAATAAATAAATAAATAAATAAATAAATAAATAAAAAATTGCACTGAGAAACATGTGTTTCTCTACAAAAATATCAAAGAAAGTCATAGAGTTTTTAGAGAACATGCTACTTGAAGAGGATACATGGCATAACTGGCAGCATCTCTGTCTTGTTTAAAGGAACACAATGACTCCAGACATTCTCAGTAACAGCAGATCTTAATTTGAATTGCAACAATTAGAAATGCCCACTGGGCAGATCATCTTGTCCTTTCTGCTAATACAGTATTGTTTCCTCTGCTACTTTTCTTGGTGCTTCATCCAATCTTCTTTTGATACTTTTCTTGATAGACTGTTTCTTTGTCAAATAGGTCTATTGCTAGTAAATGTAATATTCCATTTATTCCTCATTTTCCTGCGTTTTGTGGGGTTTCATGTTTTACAAAAGCAGCTGTATTTCATGAGATCACCTCCATTAAATGAAGAAAAAAACTCAGGAAACCACAAGTACTTTATATATTTTTTAGAACTTGAGACCAGTAAGTGTTGGTTTGGCAAATTCAGGCTGGAACTGTCACACTGTGTTCTTGTAAAGGCTCAGTCTTGAATACCAGTCAAATATCATCCCCTCATTATTTTAGCACATTTGGTCCCAAGATAAATTCCAGATATTCAGAAAAGAATGAAAATGAAAGAAGTGAAGAAAATATTTCTTCCACATTTTGGGCAAGAGTTCACATATATTTATAAACATAAACAGAAAACTGAGTTGAAAATAGGTTTTTTTTTTTTCATTCTTAGTTACTTAACTGTTCACAATACAGTTTTTCTCCTAAAAAAAAAAGTTAAATTCTATCATACTTCTGTTGGTAATCATGAGTTAATTAGAATTCAGTGGTTTATATAATATAACTGGATTTGAATCACATCGGATATAATTTCCAAAGCCAAAACCACATAGATCTCCCATTGTGTGAGCAAGATGAAATAAGAATCTTCCATGAAAGTAATACCCCACACTTTTATGATTCACATTTGCAAACTAAGATATAAATTGTGCAAATGTCAAAACAAAGCAAGACCTTCTCAATCTATTTTCTGCATGTTTTCCCAAATAAATAATTTTGATGTGATTCTGTTGTCTGGGCTCAATTTCTGTCTCAGTGTTCATAACAACTTTCAAAGCCAATAGACAATTTTATTCAAGTTTGAAGGAGGGATAAAGGTCACAAAGTCACACATCTACAAATTTTGCAAGAATTATAACCAGATATGTGAAAGAAATACAAATTATGCTTCTACTAATGAGAAGTTAGAAAAAACTTCCTCATTCTACATTTTGTTTGACCAACTCAATCACTAGTGAGCTTGGAGGGACTACTGATAAATAATAAATACAAGAAATTTCTGTGAATGTGATCTTTGATTTAACTAGCTCCAAACTTTCAAACTACCTTTTGCATAATCTCCTTTAGCATAATTTTCAGCACTTTCAGCAGCACAGAAAGAAATTCTAATGTTAAGTGATTGGAAAACGATTTTTTTTTTTTTTTTCTACTAGAATAGATAACTGGTATTAGACAGAAGTGCTTATCTAAGAAAATTTTGCTAATAGTGAATTTATGAATACTGACTTGATGTTGATCCTGTGATTTCATTTCAACAGACTTGGGGGAAAAAAGGAAACAGTCTGTGAGTCAGAAAGCTGTATAACTTGTTCCTGGCTTGTGTCACTGATTTGTTTAGTAATCCTGAGCAACTCATTTTACCTTTGTTTCCCATTCTAGTCTTTGCCAATTTTGTTTGCTTGTGAAAGCTGCTAAAAAAAAGAAACATTCTGCTGCCAAACATTTGGATTCAACATGTCTGAAGAAATAAGGCTGTGTTAATATTGTTAATGCTAATGATTTATTGTTGTTTGTATTATTATATAAATAATTTAATCACTGTGATGTATCTCTTACAACTTTGTATGTGTAGGTACATGTTAGAGTGCCCTGTGCTCAGAAGTTCCTTCTGACACAAACTAGCATTGACTTCTACCTCTGATATCTTCTGTATTACAGAATAATAGTGACAGAGTTTGGTGTCTTTTTATGCAAGCGAATCTAATCCCACTGTGGTAAATCTCTTATAGAAGGGGAACTCTGCTAATAAAAGATCTTTCTGATAAAGTTATTCACAATTGAATATTACATTATTCATCTTAAGCAGGGATCTAAGAAACTCTAAAAATCACAGAAATCACTGAAAGAAACCGATTCTGATTCATCTTTCATGTAACTGATTAGAGTTGTGAACATTGTGAACATTTATAAAAACATTGTGAACTTTTATAAAAACTTAGTTGTGCCAATAAGTAGTGGCAAAATGCTTACCATTTACGCTTAGCTTTTTTACAGATTTTGCCTCATCAATAGTTGTATTAAAGATATGGCATCCAGTACCTGAATGTGTTGAAGTTGTGTAAGAGATTTAATGTTCCTTTAATATAGAAACTTCATAATTTTGGGTGAATATCACTGTTTCATTAAGATTGTACTTAACTATTGAACTAGTTAGTAAATGTTCTTCCCCTAAGGCATTTAGTTACTATGTGGGTCTCACAGCTTCAAACTAAATCTAAGCACAACATTTCTGCACTGACTGTTGGGCCCTTTGCAGATTTTCAAAAGCCTTTGGGAGATGACCTGCAAAAGTACTTAGGCACCTTGCAATGACTTTAGAACATAGCCCCAGATTTTTATTCTACAGGCCACTGCTCTAATGCTGCATAATTTTGGAAAGGGTTTAATTTTTACAGCTGTTTGAATGTCAGGTGCTGCCTCCTTTCCATTCTTCCTGGGCACTAAGGCAGCTATTTCCTCAGACCAGAAATCTCCAGCAAGACTCTATTCTGAGGAAAGAGCCAGCATATCTCCAGACACATTCCTAACCTTCAGGGCAGTTGCAATGATTTGGCAAAGTCCGTCTAGCCCTAACCTCTGTTCATATATATGGACCTCATACCATATTTCTGGAGGAGTTCAAACACCTATGTGTTCTTCCTAATATGCCCTCCAGAAAATTTGCATTGTTTGAAAGTTCTACTTGTGCTTCTGGCATTGCTTTGAAATTCTTTTCCTATGGCACTGTCTCTGATTTATTTTACTCCATTACAATAATTTTCCACTTGGTTGCCACAGCTTGTCCCTCACTTTTTAGTTCCAGAGACCTTAAAAAAGGATCAAAACTGAAGGTAATTATATACAGAGCTAAAACAGCAGGGTACCACTCTAGTTACATTTATTTACACCAGCCGAGGGCATACAGCAAAGTTTAATGGCTCACTACAAGTTCAGGAACCTATGATACAAAAGTACATTTTAGATTTTAAAATTATTTGACACATTTTTCTTTTTAAATAGTTGATCACTAATTAGAAACATGACATTAATTGCCTTCATTCCTTTCACATATATGAGTACCAAACAATATGCATTATTGATTCAAATTTAGTGTTACAGTAATTTCTTCAGTGATGTGTTAGATTACTTGCTCTGGTGATTGTCTATACCAGTGATTACTGTTAGCACAACCTTTTTTCTTCTGTTCATTTATAATGATTACAGTTATTATCATTACTAATATTATTGTTATGAGCATCAGACTGGTTAACAGGTTCTATAAAATTTTATTTTTCCTAATATTTTTCAAATGAAGCAATATAAAATCACACTTGTTCTCTATTCATACTATTATTCTTTTTCACTTTTGCTCTCCTTCATTCTCTTTTGAGTAAAAGAAAAAAATCCTACACACTAATGAACATATTTAGCTAAAGCCTTGTTTTTTGGCTGCTGAGAAAAGCAACATTTATAAGCATATATGCTTGTTCTTCTGAAATAAAGTAGTACAGTTGGATAGAGTAGGTACGCAGAATGGAGACAATGAATGGCAGGCATTACAATGATATTCACCAGCTGGTAAAATCCAGCCTAAGAGAAGTAAACAACGAATCACAGAACTGAAAGTTTGTTATACCTGTACCATCTTCTCTTCAGGACAAAAGCAGATCTTGGGTTTACTGCAGGCATGGTCCTCCCGCTGTCAGCCTGAACATCTGCATGGTCAGTCACAACATGACAGAGCAAGCCTGAAGGACATGTGGGATAAAGTGCCTGAGTGCACATAGGGTGTAGTCAGTCCTTAGATATCACCCTGTGGGGTAGCAAGGCAGTCAGCCATTTACCCTGAGGGACAGCAGGCAGGTGGCTGCCACATATTGCTTGGAATATCTTTTGTGACTGCTCATCAGCTGCTGCAGAGCCAGAGCCATTAAGTCACAGTCAGCTTGTACTTCTTTCCCTCCATAAGGATGCTCACAGTGGTCAAGGCTGGAGTAAATATATCAATGGGGAAACACAGAAGGCCATATCATCTGCCAGAATCATGTCCAGGGCCCTTTCATGATGTAAAAAAGGGAGAATGGGTACAGTTATGGATCAATTACAACTGTTTTCCCCAGCAGCGAAGTTATTCGCAGGAAAACATTGTTTTGTCTCAAATAAAATATAATCAATTGTTATTATAGTGCTATACCAAATGCTAAGGAGGGGGTACGGAGTAGGGTATTAAAGGTAATGTTTAGCTGCAGTCTTGTGTTGGCTAGGAGGCAACCTGTTTCAATCTGAAAGAACCAGAGAAACTTTTTTTCCTACATGTTTTTTTAATGTTGTGATCCTATTAGAAAAAGCACCGCTTGAGATTTTTAATGTTTTTGCTGTGTCTGTTGACCTTTCCATAAATCATGAAAATTCTGATTCACATACAATAAATTTCCATGTATTTACTCCAAGTTTCCAGGTCTGCAGAAAATTTAATAAACTGCTTTGTGTGTGTTTATACTTTAAAATGTGTTCAAGTATCAATGACATTCATGTAACTTAGGCACATAACAACTTCTTCACTGCATTGATCCTGAAAGTCAAAAAGCTACTGAGGGCAGTTGGAGCTACTGCATTCTGATTCAGCTTGAGATTTACAGTACCATGCAAACCAGGTTTTATTTTATCTGATCCAATTCAGCTACTATCCCAGCACAAGATATCATTTTAGTAAGACGGTACTGCGTCCTTACAGATGAAAAGCAGCCAGAAGTATACCAGAGAACTGGTGAACAGAAAGTACAGGAAAGAATAGACTCTACTTGCTGACACAATTAAATAAAAGTCAATTGTTGAACCATTTTATGTGTCTCACCTCTCTGCATGAGAAAGCCATAAATAATGTAAGGAACAGAACTACTTTTTTTTCAAAGTGCTGCACAATAGTATAAGTTGAAAATGACATGCCCAAGACACCATCTGTGAATAAATGCTTAGTTTGACCTTAAGTTCATGTGTGAAGGGCAATAAAAAAATTAAGTAGAGAAAAAATTAAGAGAGAGAAAGAGAAAAGGAACAGTAGGCAAAGCTTGTATCTCTATGAGTTTATGTAAAACCACAGAGAGCCAATAAAAAGCCACAGAGAGCCACAGCAAGCCACAGGAGTCAATATTGGTAGCTTTAGTATTTTAGCATTTAGCTTTAGCTTTCAGTATTTTTAGTACAAAATACTCATGATGGAACTTCTGAAGTAATGTATTGGAATTTAGAATCCAGGTCCCAAATCTAATTCCAGCCCCTTAGATTAGTCTGGACACTCCTGTCTCTCTAAGCTGTGCTGACAGATATTCAGTGTGAGCCAGAACTGGATGGCTGATGCTACAAAGTACAGTAAATTTTCATCAAAACTTTAAAAAAAAAGAAAAAAGAAAAAAAAGAAAACAAAAAGCATTTGCAAACAAATCCAAAACATTATATATGGAAAATCAGGCTATGCAAAACTGTTTTTTAAAGTTAAAGCTAAACATTCAGACACAATATGTTACCCCCAACAATTTTCCACCTGAGAGAGACCAGGATGCTAAGCACACTCCAAGCACACTCCCTGCTGCCAACATTATCTCCACTTCAGACAATGCAGTGTGGGAGATAGGTCACCCTAATTCTCCAGTACAGTGGACAACTCTCCAGAAAACTGGTTAAAATGGTAATTACTGCAACACAGCTTTGAGGGCAGGGGGAGAGTTTCTGCAGCACAACTTAGTTATAGGTAGAGGCCATTAAGAATTTGTCCTGCTCTTCCTAGATCTTACATGTCTCTTTGTGTTCACAGCACCCTGCTTTTTATACACACACAACCCAGGAAAAGAGCTAAGGCTCCAAGAATCCTAACAGAAATCTCCCTTACTAACTCCCTATAACATCAGTACTTTGTTACATCTCATGCAGGATCCACAGACATATCCAAACGTTGTCCCCAACTCATTTACAATAACCAGGGGCATATCTGACCGAGAAAGGAGGCCATTTGTTTGTCAGAGTTACCATCATTTCAGAAAAGAAAATCTAGCAAAATATGCTGATACTCAACCACTGCACCCTGGACAGGAATTAAAGCCATCATGAATGGATTTCAGCATGTAAAGTGTATAATTTCATTTAGTTGTGGTGAGACTCCTCTCATCCTCACCACTCATATGCTTTTATTCGCTCTCTGGTCAAAAAATGGCAGATCCAAAAACCAAAACATATTACATACTACTGACAGCTTCCTGCTAGAAGAGGGAAAGAATGGAACAGGAAGATATTTTTTATTATAAACCACTAAAAACGGAGACAAGAGCATGACCTGTGGGGTCTGAGATTTGAGTGTCTTCAGTATGTGAAGAGGCCAGACAGAATCTTCTGACTGGTTGCACATGGCTTGAGATGTCTGTGAAAAGAAAGCTCAAGCCTCAGAGGAATTAGGTAGTTGCACTGGATGACAAAACAGGGAATCTTCCATTCATGCTGGCAGATGGGCACCTGTCTTCATTGGCAGCCACTACATTCATCCTGTAAGTCTGTTGACAGCCACTGTGACATATGCATTGCCTCAGAGTAGCTAATATTTCCAATTCTCTATTGACCTCCCCCAGCACCATAAGAAATCTTCATCCAGACCTTTATAAACTTGTAACTGTTCAATTTCATAAGAAATGTATTAGACTGTTTGCATTCCTGAATCTCCTTGCAGTGCAATGGAGTAGGTGATACCAGTCAAGGGCGTAAGACATAGAATCATAGAATCATAGAACCATAGAATCACCAAGATTGGAAAAGACCCACAGGATCACCCAGTCCAAACATCCACTCATCACCAACAGTTCTCACTAAACCATGTGCCTCAACACAATGTCCAAACCTTCCTTGAACATCTCCAGGGTCAGTGACTCCACCACCTCCAGGCAGCCCATTCCAGTGCCTGACCACTCTTTCAGAGAAGTAGTATTTCCTAATGTCCAGTCTGAGTTTCCCCTGGTGCAGCTTAAAGCTATTCCCTCTAGTCCTATCACTACATACATGAGAAGCCAACCCCCAGCTCACTACAACCTCCCTTCAAGGAGAGGGCAATAAGGTCTCTCCCGAGCCTTCTCCAGACTGAACAATCCCAGCTCCTTCAGCCACTCTCACAAGGCCTGTGCTCCAGACCCCTCACCAGCTTTGTTGCCCTTCTTTGAACCTGCTCCAGCGCCTCAGCGTCTTTCTTGCAGCGAGGGGCCCAAAACTGGACACAGTACTCAAGGTGCAGCCTCACCAGAGCTGAGAACAAGGGGACAATCACTGCCCTGTTCCTGCTGGCAACACCGCTTCTGATGCAAGCCAGGATGCCATTGGCCTTCTTGGCCACCTGGGTACACTGCTGGCTCATGTTCAACCGAGCATCAATCAATACCCCCAGGTCCATTTCCTCTACAGTCTTCCAGCCATTCCACCCCAAGCCTGTAGCATTGCCTGGGGTTGTTGTGGCCAAAGTGCAGGGACCAGCATTTGACCTTATTGAACCTCATCCCATTGGCTCCAGCCGAGCTATCCAGCTTGTCCAGATCCCTCTGTAGGGCCTCGCTATCCCCAGACAGATCCACACTTCCAGCCAACTTGGTGTCATCTGCACTCAATCCCCTCATCCAGGTCATCAATAAAGATATTGAACAGGACAGGCCCAGCACCGAACCCTGGTGAACACCACTCATGACTGGTCGCCAGCTGGATGTAATTCCATTCACCACCACTCTCTGAGGTTGGCCCTCCAGTTAGTTCCTTACCCAGCAGGAGTGTACCCATCCAAGCCTCGGGCTGCCAGCTTCTGCAGGAGAATACTGTGGGAGACAGAGCCAAAGGCTTTGCTGCAGTCTAGGTAGACCACATCAACAGCCTTTCCCTTGTCTACCAGATGGGTCACCAAATCATAGAAGGAGATCAGGCTGGTCAAGCAGGACCTGCCCTTCATGAACCCATGCTGGCTAGGCCTGATCCCCTGGTTGCCCCGCACAAGCCATGTGTTCTCCCTCAAGACAGTCTCCATAACCTTCCCTGGCACCTAGGTCAGGCTAACAGGCCTGTAGTTCCCCAGATCCTCCTAACAACACTTCTTGTAGATGGGAGTCACATTGGCAAGCCTCCAGTCTTCTGGGACCCCACCAGTCAAGGAGAGCTGATAGATGATGGAAAGTGGCTAATGACATAAAATATTAAGATCTCCCTGCACTCTTAATGGTCAATAACTCACTATATGCTCTAACTTCCATTACTTTTTTGGTCTTTCCAAGTTCAGTACGTACTCTTTCCTAGCATATTACAAGGATGCATTTTTTGTATTGGAAGGATAAAGAAGCTGATGCTGCTTTTAACCACAGATTCACCAAATCACTGAAGGTTGAGATTGGAAGGGATCTCTGAGAAACCTCTGATCCAAAATTCCTACTCAAGTAGGGTTCCCTGGAGTACATTAGTCATGATTGTCCAGGTAGTTTTTGAATATCTCCAGGGAAGGAGACGTATATATAAATGACATATATGAGGGAAAAAAAAGAAAAAGAAAAAACAAGCAAACAAATAAACAAACAAAAGAACAACAACAAAAAAGCACTATGGAAAAGATTACAAGGCTTTTAGATCTTTTAAGAATTGTCATTGGAAGCAATGTTAGAAGTCAGTCAAGACTTGAAATGAAGCAGAGTAACAGAAAGGCCTGAGCTACAACCTATTTTGTACAGGGCCCAGAAATATTCCAATGAGGTCTGTTGTGAGAAAATGTTACCTGTTAACTTGTGGGATTTTTTTCACTGTGTAGTTGCAGTTGTATTTAATGAGCTGGCTGAATCTCTTCTCAATTTCAGTTGCTAGTGTACTCTTGACTCATATTTTCCGTGCTAAAGAACCACAGGATAACACTTGTTTGTGTAGGAAAGAGATGACATAGGAGCTAGGTCATCTGTCTGAGTGACAACAGAAGTATTTCTGCTGTGCTTCAGCAAGTAACACGGTCCTCAGACTGAACTGCATCTTATGCCTATTTTACAAAACTTTAACCAGTAGGGTGACCGGAGCACTGGAGCTGGGATTTGTGGGAAGGTGGGAGGAAGAATAGTGTACAAGGGAATAAAGATTGAGTATGAAAGCCACAGCAACAAAAGAAGTGATAGCATGAATAAAATCAGCTGCACATAGCAAGGGAAGACTACAAACTACCAGTATGGGAGTTAGAAACTGCATGTTTCCTTTAAAAATTGCATATGGGAACTACTATTATTTGGTAAAACAGAGACACAGAAAAAGGTGTCCTTGTTTCTGAGAGCACAAAACTGACAGAAGCAGGCACGAAAAATGCCTGCTGAGTTCTGTCTTAACACATCTGACCAGATGCAAAAAGGAAACGACAAAAACCACAGTGGTGGATCAGAGCTAAAATAAGTCAGAGCTCAAGCACTGAGAACGGGGGAAGGAGAGGAATCTTAACTGTCTGATCTCACAGGCAATTTACCAGATCAGAACCTATAAAGAGGCTAATTCTGACATACTCACATCCATGAACATATCCTTCAGAGCAGCTGACACACATACCTCCCAGATGCTTTTCTTCACCTCAAATGTTGCTTACACGATGTCACTTGATACTCTGTTGGACAGGAAGCCTGCCTGCATGATAACATAAAAATACTTGTACAATCGAGTTAGGTGAAGCCTTAGTGTAATGCAGGATTAATTTATACGTTATGCAATAATGTAACCTGAAGCATGCTTACATGTGCTTCTATGTTTTTATGGGGTGCTTTGGTTTTCTTCAACTCTGTGATGATATCTACAAAGACCAATGTACTAAGTTGCACTGGTATACAGCACAGTGACCTAAAGCTTTGTTCACCAAAGGTTATGAGATTCACCCATTCTAAGGTCAAAAGAAACCACAGCAATTGTATCCCCTCAGATAATTGAAGAAATGTAATAATCAAAGCCAACAAGATACATTCTTGACCCAAGACAAAAAAGACACATAAATGCTTTTACTGACCTTACCCTGGCATCTCCTTAATTTTCCACTAAATTATTTTATTCCCTTTTTCAGCCTTCTTATTTTATCATGTGAAGCTAAAATAACTCCACATAGATGAAACACATAGGGAAACTAGAATGACTGCAAGGGGAGAAAAATGCTCAAAGGGACTTCAATATAACAAATGAACAACCACTGCTATTAGTGTGTCTCTGTGGTCCTACAGTCCTTTCCCACAACGTAGGTGATTGCTGTCAAGCCTAAGGAAGTGTCAATTATGATTTATCTTTTGCAATTTATACAGTAGCAACTAAATATATTTTATTTAACTATTTTCAGAGCAAAGCCATCTTGCTTAGAAGAACATCCCCATCTTCAGTAAAACTGCTGAAACTTAAAGCCTCCCCTAAGACTGTTTCTAATATTAAGTCCATTTCACCCTTTAGCACACCCCTGGCACAGGCAGAAAAAATGTTCACTACAGTTCTTGAAATGGAGGGCTGCTGTAACCTAACCTGTGAACAACCTTTCCGCTTTCATGGCTAAATGTTACAACTACCCTTTATTTCTTGACAGCCTGCGTTCTTGGCTCCCAGGTGTAAATTCTTCAGAAATCTGAGATGCAGGGCTTTCAACTGTACGCTGAAAGCTCTAAATATCAGGCACAATTTCCTTTTCTTTTAATGGGTGGGTTGTCATGGAAACTTTGCAGTGGACTCTGGGCTTCGTACTTAAAACTCTCGAGGTTTCTGGCAGTTCCCTGATGGGTCCTGTCAACTGCTCTTTTCACAGGAAGTGGTAATAAAAATTCACTTTCCTGTTCAGTGAACCTTGAATGAACTGAAGGAGAACAACCTCAAATCCACTTGTTTCCTCTCACTCCAAATTTCATATGCATGACTGATAGCATGCTGCTTAACCCTTTCTGTAACTTTGTAAACAGCTGAGATGGGTGAAAGTTAAAAGTTCTGTATTATTACATGGTCTTGAAAGTCACTAGATTTTCCCATGAAACACGTATAACACCTTCATACAGATTTATTAATGCTGGCCTCTCAGATTGGTGAGCTAAAAGGGACAAAAGGGACAAACCCTCAGTAGTTTTAGCCAGAATGTATTTTTTCTTCATCAATTTATTTCTTGAGGTAAAAAAAAAAAATTCAAAGAACTGGCAGAATATGGTTAATTTCCTGTTTTCTGGCTTCTAATATATTTTCCTCTGTAAATGTCATACTTATGTCACATTAGTGAGACAAAGAAAATAAAAAAAACAAAGCATCCTTTTCCAGTACATAATTAGGTAATTTTCAGCAAGGGTCATATACTCATAAAGTTCTCTTGCTATATATTACTTCACTGTTATGAAATGTTTTTGGTTTTTCGTTTTTGTTTTTTGCTTTTTTTTTTTTTAGGATTATCCAGTCAAGGCTCCTTTTACTGCTGAGGGCAGAAATGCAAAAATGCCTTCAAATAATCAGGCACCTATGTTGATTTTTATCCTTTTCCATTTTTTTTCCATATTTCTCAATTTCACAGATGTCGCTTTTTAATGCATTGACCCAAATAGTGTATATTAAGCTAGTGTCCTTCTCATGACCAACCTTAGATATGTCTGCAAGGGAAAGCAAAGAACTACTTGAAACTGGTGCTGTTATTGAGAGTTTGTTAGCTTAAATCACCAAGTCTTTGTAACAACTGTGGGACAATTTTGCAACTCTAGAAGCTCCAGCTTGTGCCCAGCCTCCCCGAAAGATGAGCGACACATACTGTGTGTTAACTTTTGTTCTCCCTTGCTATCAGACAGGTTTCTACTACATTACATAGAGAGGTTCTTAACTTTACCATCTCTCCCCAGTGTTAGGTTCACTGAGGAGAACCCTAATAGATTTAGACAGACAGACACACAGATAGACAATAAATGTTGTAGATCCCTATACAGCAATATCTGAGTCCACTAATGAACAGAACAGATAAATTTGCTCACTGATAGCCATAAATTCAACATAATACTATGTAATCCTGCTGATAAGTTTTGCATGATTAAAAAGTTAGAAATCTCTGCTTTAAGTATTTAGAAAGGATCAAATGGAATAAGCAGAGAAGAAAATGACGAGGCATTACCTGTCACTGACAACTTATAAGCAATGTTTACAGGTCATTGTCCAAATAGACAGAAGTAAATGGGCTCAGAGTTACTGCTTCCTTTTCTCTGTCAGTTTACATAAGAAAATCCCACCTATGCATCATTGTATGTAAAAAGGAAAAAAATATACCTATATCTACTTTATTTTAAGAAACTCTGTTATCAGAGAATAACATTGCCTGAAACACTGCTGACTACACTGTCCCTGAAAATTTTGCAAGGAATATTTTTACTTTTATGTGAAACACACTGTGGTATATGAATGGGAACTGACTGAAAATCTGAAACATACAGCCTGAATGAACAAAACTGATCATAACTTGAGCAGACTAAAATCCTGATCCTAATTAGATACTTACTGTTTGGAAAGGGGCAGTTTCCCAGAAATGAAAATAGTTGATCTAGGCCAGGCCATCTGGAAGAAAGGAATGGAAACAGAAAGAAGTAAGTGGTCACAACCTGGCCCAGAGGTGCAGAAAAAAACCACCAGCTTCAGTGAAGGCCTCTGTTTAGAAGACTGAACAAGAGCCAGAGAAGGGAAGCTCGAGTAAGATGCAAACAATATAAATGAGATACAAATATCTAATATGAAGAGTTTACTTATAGTTGTGATGCATTTTTCTCTGCTACCTTTCTAAAATTCAAGACTGTCTACAAATTGAAAATACACTTGCTAGATAATCCATAGCTGGTATCATTGAAGGCAGTTCTAGTGGAAATACCATGATCTCATACAGGCAGTGTGACTAGATGATGAAAAGTTTTCTTCTGATGTTAAAATCTAAGAAAGTGTTATCACTGTGTGAACCTCAAAACCTTCAGATTCCTTCTTCAGCTTCACACCACAGTGGATGTTTATTCCTTCATGAAATTTCCTGTGTCTATAAACTGCTGGATTATGCTTTACTGACTCTATAAACTGCTGGATTATGCTTTACTGACACAACTCTCCTTGTTCAAGTACAGTGTCTGCACTCAGATTTTGCAGTGGAGTTGGTACATTTTTGTCTACACTACTGTCTCAATATGAACCAACACACAAGCTGATTTCAGATTCAGTGACATCACTCTACTGTGTGGATATAAACCTTTTCTAGATCAATAGCACCAGTGTGTCCACTACCTCACTTCCCTAGGATCTGTGTAATAGCCTTCCTAAAGCAATGCAACTGGACATGCTCAAAAATGCAAAATTAATTCACATTTTACATGAAAAAAATTGTGCACAGCTTTTACATTCCTTTTTACAGGATTTCCACACTGAACATTGACTGAGATTCTTTTCACTTTGAAAATAAATATTAAAATAACAATCAGCTGCACTGGGTGAATAGTTTCTGGTTTCAAACACTGTTTCTTCAGGATACTAATGCTTTAGTGGTTGCGTTTTCCATTCAGTGCTGCAGTCCTTTCTTCATGTTAAATGACATTGTAATGGAGCAAGACTTCACATTTTGTCTTTACACAATGTGAGTATTTCCACTGACTTTAAGTGGCCTTGTAACTTCAAGCTGTCACAGACATAAGTCATCACAGTGCCAGACTTTAAACAGCAACCATCCGGTCTAGCTACTTCTACAGAAGAATTCAGTCATTTACATACTGCACTTTTGAACCCACAGATCCCATGCTTTCTGCCAGAGGTTTACAGAGGGATAAAGACTGAAACTAAACCAAACCATTATACGCTTAGTTAGGATCTTCCACAAAATTCAACCTGCTTTATGTTTCTATCAACGAAGGAGTTTTAATAAAGTTATTAGGAAGCATGGAGTTGTTATGATCCAAGTGCAGCTTAAAGATTATTAAAATTAGGGATAACACTATTAGCAGTTTAACAAAACATTTTTCCATTTCAGGAAACATAGATCTTTGTTTTTGTTCATACATCTCAGGCTTCTGCCCATTAAATATTGTTTATGTGGTAATTCTATAATCTCCTCACACTTCTATTGTATGCATGAAAACCAAACAATTGCTATGGCAACGTACTGTGGCTGTATTTATAGTGTTTCACATAAGTAAACAGAGGTTGGCAAATAACAGGGAGAAAAAGGACGTTAAATTATTTTAACTGAAGAAAAAAGTAAACCCACAATGATGTGTAAAAAAAAAACAATACTGCAAAAGTCTGTTTGATGCCACGTCTCTGCCAGTTGTCAGTTAAATGCTTCTAGTTTGTACAAAAATAGAAGAAATAAGCATGGTTTAAAATTGTCTTAAACTTCCGATTCTATTTTTAATACTTACAGCATAATTAAAGAGATATGTATCTGAATTCATAAAAAACTAATTTAATCAAACTGAAGACTTTTGTTTTTACAGATACCTAGAAGTTCAGAAAGATATCAAATCAGACCCAGTGTTCTTCATACATAGATTTTAAACCATATTTATTCAGTAATGACAAAGTCAATCTGCAGTTGGAATTTATGCCATACTATGTTACTAAGTTTGAAAAATGGCTGATGACATTGCCCAAGATGGTTTATGTGACCCAAATGATTGAAATAATACAGATTAATAGACAGATTTGAGTCTTTTCCTTTCTGTTCCACAGCTGAACACAACCTGTGAGCTGAACCTCACATGAATGTCCAACATTTTTACTTGCTTGGAACACATTGAGAGAAGAAGAATTGTCTTGTGCCACATATAAAATAGTCAGTGTATGTAAGTAATAATTTATTTTTTTTTCTAAAGGATAAAAAGTTAGGGCAACAAAAACACAAAGCTACTGGGTTGGACATGTATGCACAGTTTTCATCCAAGCATGATGATTCAGCAAGGTATTAAGAACTGTAATCCAGAACTGTAAAATCATCTAAATTCAAAAAGACTCGCAGGGCCATTAAGCCGAACTGTGAACCTGAGCTATCAAATCCCATCACTAAACCACATCCCTCAGTGCTATATCCATACATATCTTAAATACCTTTGGGAATGGAGTCTCCATCACTTCCCTGAATGGTCTTTTCCAATTCTGCATCACCTTCCCCATGAATAAATCTTCCTAATGTCTAATCTAAGCCTCCCTTGGCACTGCTCAAACAGCCCCAACTCCCTCAGCTACTCCTCATAAATCTTGTTTTCTAGTGCCTTTACCAGCTTTGTTACTTTTCTTTGCATATGTTCAAGCAACTTGATGTCTTTCATCTAATGAGATGCCCAAAACTGAAAACAGTGCTCAAGGTGTGCTTTCATCAGTGCCTCATACAAGGGGACAATCACTTCCCTAGTCCTACTGGATACACTACTGCTATTACAAGCTAGGACACAGCTGAGTTTCTTGGCCAGCTGTGCACACTAATGGCTCATTCTCTATGAGCTGACAGCCAGCACCTTCAGGACCTTTTCTGCTGAGCAACTTTCCAGCCGCCCTTTCCCAAGCCGATAGTGTTGCATGGGGTTATTATGACCCAACTGAAACACTCATTTAGCTTTGTTGAATGCCACACAACTGGATGTAGTCCATTGATCCAGCCTATCCAGATCCCTCTACAGAACTTTCCAATCTTTAAGTAGATCCTGCTTAACTTGGTGTCATCTGCAAATGTATTAAGGATGCATTCAATTCTCTCACCCAAATCACTGATAAAAATGTTAAAAAAAAACCTGACCGCACAACTGAGCCCTGGTGAATGCTTTTGGTGAATAGCTGCTGCTGTACTGAACACCATTTCTAATGATGATTTGAGACCGGTTATCCATCCAGTTCTTCACCTAGCAAATCACACATGTGTCCAAGTCTTGAGCAGACAGCTCTTCAAGAATACTGTGGGAAATGGTGTTAAACAACTTACTAAAGTGGAGGTGAAAAAAATCACAGCCATTCCTCATCTACTAAGTGGTTTATCTTGTCATAAAAGAAATCCAGTTAGTGAGACAGGACTTACCTTTCATAAAGTTATGCTGGCTTCTTCTGATCGTTTGATTGTCCAGTTTGTGCCATATGAAGATATTCAAGGTGATCTGCTCCATAACCTTCCTGATGGGAGGTCATCATGACAGTTTTGCCACATTGCTAGCTGATAAATGTCTTTCATTAAAAATTGCATTCCTCTAACATTATCAGTTTCACAGTGCCCACACTTGGAAGAGTAAGGAGTTCCCATCATGTATCTGTGGTCCAGCTGCTTCTATGCATGCCATCCCACCACAGAATCACAGAATCACAGAATTGTAGGGGTTGGAAGGGACCTCCAGAGATCATCGAGTCCAACCCCCCTGCCAAAGCAGGTTCCCTACACCAGGTCGCACAGGTAGGCATCCAGGCAGGTCTTGAACATCCCCAGAGAAGGAGACTCCACCACCTCCCTGGGCAGCCTGTTCCAGTGCTCCGTCACCTCACTGTAAAGAAGTTCTTGCGCACATTGGTGCAGAACTTCCTGTGCTGCAGTTTCCAGCCGTTTCCCCTTCTCCTGTCTCCACTCACCACTGAAAACAGTCTGGCCTCGCCATTCTGCCCCCAACACCTTAGATATTTGTAGACCTGGATCAGGTCCCCTCTCAGTCTCCTTTTCTCAAGGCTGAACAGACCCAGTTCACTCAGCCTTTCCTCGTAGGAGAGATGCTCCAGGCCCTTCACCATCTTCGTGGCCCTCCGCTGGACTCTTTCCAAGAGATCCTTGACTTTTTTGTACTGGGGAGCCCAGAACTGGACACAGTACTCCAGATGAGGTCTTACCAGGGCAGAGTAGAACACATTCAGGCATATATCTGTTTGTGGGGCTGTAGGGGCACCAACATCACTGAACATATCTGGCTTGATGACAAGTTTTTCTATTTTCCCACTGTGCTATTTTTGACCTGGGTTAATTCATCATTTCAGCAGAGAGCCTCATGAACACTTCTGCTGGTACAGCTGAGGGGTGAAGGGTTGGGAATGCTTTAAAGTGTCATTAAGCTGGTATATGGTGAAGCTACAACATGAGTGGATCATATGGAATTTTCTCATATGAAACCAACATATCATCACATTCTGTATCTCCAACAGTACTATATTTCTGGTCATTGTAGTCAATAAGAATTGGATTTACACTGCTCACAGCAAACTTTAGCTAATATTTGCTAAAGAAGAAAACTACAAAAAACACACTTAAAATATTAACTGGAAAGTCTTTTTTACAAGGAAAATGAATCATTTAATAAAATAATTTCTATTTTTTCCCCCTATGTTTCATTTGAAAATTTCTATTTCACACAGAATCATAGAATGACGGGGTTGGAAGTGACCTCTGGAGATCACCTAGTCCAACCTCGCTGCTAAAGCAGGTTCCCTAAAATAAGTTACACAAGAAATCATCCATGCGGATCTTGAATTTCTCCAGAGAAGGAGATTCCACAATCCCTCTGGGCAGCTTGTTTCCATGCTCTGTCACCTTCACAGTAAAGAACTTCTTCTCCCTCTTGATCGTATGGAACTTTAGATGTTCCAGTTTGTACCCACCGCTCCTTGTTCTGTCTCTAGGCACTGTTGAAATTAGACTGGCCCCATCCACTTGACTCCCAGCTTGTAAATACTTATAAGCAATGAAAAGATTTCCTCTCAGCCTTCACCTCTCCAGGCTGGACAGCCCTACGTCTCTTAGTCTTTCCTCATAATGGAGATGCTCCAAGTCCCGCATAATCTTTGGGCCCTCCACTGGACTCTTTCTAGAATTTCCTGTATTTCCTGAACTGAGGGGCCCAGACTGGGTGCAGTACTCCAGATGTGGCCTCACCAGGGCAGAGCAGAACATGAAGATCATGTCCTTCAACCTGCTAGCCATGCTATTTTTAATGCACCCAGCATATTGTTAGTCTTCTTGGCCAAAAGGACACACAGCTGGTTCATGGCTAACTTTTTGGCTACCAGAACATCCAGGTCCTTCTGTGCTGAGCTCCTCTTCAGCAGGTCAGCCATTAACCTGCAGAAATTACATGTGGTAATTCCTTCCCATATGCAGGACTTTGTACTTGCCCTTGTTGAACCTCATCAGGTTCCTCTCCTCTCAGATTTCCTATCTGTACAGGTCTTGCTGAATTTATCTTAATTTAAGGTACATAGTATGAAGTAAACAATATTTATAAGGTATAGTATTTTGAAAGAGTAAGGGAAGTCTGATATAGGAATCAGCAGAAAGAAAAGACGGATGTGTATATACTTAAGGTAGATCAAAATAGCTGTTTGGAAAGTGTATCTTTTCAACTTACTGTAATTTCTCAGCTTACATATTGGCGAAAAATACATGAGAAATACTCTTACATTCAGTTTTTAATTTTTCATCTACCTCAGCATTGTATAACATGAGCTGTCAGGAACACTGGGATTTAACTTTGTACTGCATAACATTGATATTTTAACAAAGAAATAAAAAAACACTGTAACAGCAAGATGCCTGTTTGTTTATGGATAAATTTCTGTATGAGATCTTTATGTAATGATTGTCATTTCCCCATCTTATTCATTACTTCCATGAATGATCAAGAATTACACACAATATTGATTTTAATGTACTTTGCAAGCCACTCAAAAATAACAGAAATAATTTATGGATCAAGACAATCATTTAGATTATTTCTGTATTACTTGATAAATTTGTAGAATATATTTAAACAGAGACAAATGCAAACAAATTTTTAGGAAGAGGCAAACCATACTAGCAGAATGAAAGACTGTATCCTGGAAATGTAAGATTCATCTAGCTAATGATGGCTGAGCAATCTGACATACATTCTCAGTGGTCTGTGTAAAATTTTTGCACCACAGCAAAAAAAAAAAAAAAAAGAAAGAAAAAGGCATAATTATCAGACTGCATAGTTAGCCTATGTTAGTGCTGGAATGTAACATAACATTTTCTTCATACTAGGTTTTATAAATGACATTGACAAATCATACAGAGAACAAGCTATAAATATGCTTAAAGGTGGAGGGAAATGCCTCACCGTGAGAGGCTGTTTTGTTAAAAAAAGAAAATTGAAATGTTATTTGACTGCATTATAAAACATTCTTGTGGAAAAATATACTAAAGAGGGTCTTAATGCAGTGGAGAAAAACTGAAAACTGACAAAATCAAATGGGAAATTAGGAAAAGTCTTTTAACAATGCATGTGATAAGCCAGTGAAGGAAACAACCAAAGGAGAATTTGTAATCTGTAACTGTTGATGTCTCTGGATGATTTTTGACTGTTCTGCTTTAACCCAGCGGGCAGCACAGCACTGTACAGTAATTTGCTCACTTTCCCCTCTGTGGTAGAGGAGAGAACCAAGTGTTGAGGTAAAAACTATTTACTAAGACAGAAAAGGAAAAGAAGAAGGGAATAAAATAATAATGATAATAATACAAAATATATTTTTACCAAAAACATGATGCACAAAGTCACCACATGCCAACAAATGCCCAGCCAGTCCCTGAGCAGTGGACTACCCCCAGCCAACTCCCCATAGTATTTAAAGTTTTTTTTCACGTGATGTCATATGATATAGAAAATTCTTTTTGCCAATTTAGGTCAGCTTTCCCAGTTCTCTCTCCATGCAGCTCCTTGTGCCATTCCAGCCCCTTCGTTGGCAGGGCAGTATAAGAAGCTGAAACGTCCTTGGCTCTGCGGAGCCACTGCTCAGCAACACTAAAACATCATTGTGTTATCAACACTGTTTTTCTCTGAAAGCCAAAACATAGCATCATGCCAGACATGAAGGGAAAATACTCTGTCTGAGCTGAAATCAGGAGATTGACTCAAAAACAATGAATGGTTCAGCAACACCCCTAATTCAGCCTGGAGGTTGCCATTTCGCTGTCTGTCATATCAAGGTAAAACAGATGATATTTTTTCTTTAAACTGTAAAAATGCCCTCCTTTCAGTTCCTGGGGGGGATACATACCATCACACAAGCATAAGAATATCTGTTGTCCAGTGGTAACTGAACTGTTATACTTAACATTGTTTTGAGTATTATTCTTAACAAGATGCAGCTCTTAAATCATTTCTCACTAAAAAGAAACATCTGCAGCTTCCTTTACTGGAGGTCTGAAATTGTTGGCTGGCAACAAAAAGGCAACTGGCCCAATCTTGGGTTTACGTTTTCATTATTTTCTCTTATTTAGAAGACCTATGATATTATTATTCTTAACAGCAATGAAACAATGCCCTACTTCTTCAATAAAACTCCATGCTTTTGAACACTGGCATGAATATTTCATGTAGATTTCTAAAACAGTTTCTATTACCTCCATTGGGTAAAAATTCTACACGTGCAAACACATTTATCTCTACAGTTTCTAAAGCTTAATATTTTTGTAAAACGGCATAATTTCTAGAAAATATATTCTTCATATTTGACCATTTAAGTAAATTTAAAAGGTATAAATACAAAGCTATGTACTTTAAAAGAGCAGTGTTGCAAGCTGGGGCCTTTAATAGTTGTGCACTTGAAACCTACTGTCACTGACATAGCAGTCAGTGTTCAGATCAGCCTCAGAAATTTGTGTTTGGGACAGGGTGACTCAAGGCCTTGGGTGTTGTCACAACTGGATTTGGAGTCACGTCTCCAGCCCTAGAATTTTACAGAGGCTCCTGCACGAAACATGCAATGAAGTCTGGTTGGGTTATAAGCTGGGAACAGGACTGTGACAGCCAAAACAAAGAGCAGAGCAGAGGTCTGAGTCAATCAGTGAGAAATATTTATGAATGACTGAAATCCTGCCCTTCCCACAGTCTTCTGATGCATACAAGCTTTTCTGGCTGTCATTTCTGAACGTGTCCACATTTTTCTTTGGGAGGGGAGGACCAATGGCTCTTTACTGTGACAAGTCCAACATGTTCAAGGTGGAAGTGATGCTGCTTACCTCTTGTACTGCAAGGTTGTGTGCCAGTCACATTCTGAGATGAAATTGTATTGTATTGTACTGCAAAAAAATTAAAGTACAATTTTAAGAAGAAAAAGAAAAAAGGGTAAGTTGACACCTCCTAATGAAGAATCCAGTAACTAAGGAAGTCCTCTGTACCAAGGGCTGAACTAGAGGAACATATGTCTAGGAACACTGCAGGAATGCTGGCATGAAATAACAGCTATTTGAGGCAGGCAGTACAGCAAAACCTTACATCTTTGTCCTTAGACTTCGCAATTGTCATGGCATTAGGCTGTAGGCTGCATATATCTGGAATTTATGTATTATTATTATATGTGCATCCCAAATAGCTGTTCCCTAGGCATACTGCTTAGTTTCAGCCCCACTCAGAGCCTGAGCTGCATCCAAAACCTATACATTGTTTCAGTACAAATTTAAGTTTCTTGGGTAACGTGCAGTGACAGAAAAGATTTTTGGCATCCTTGCCTGCCTCATACTGTCAGAAAGGCTAATAAGATACATGAGAATGGCTAGGGTCCATTCACACTTCAAATAAGCGCACCACAGAGTGGCTGCAATGTCCCAAAGGTCCTTGCTTCCCTCCCTTTTTTTCTCCTAGATGGTGATGAAGAAAACTGATTCTGAAAATAACTGGAAGCATTAATTCACACAGTGGGAAAAACGTTTTATAAGCCTTTAAGCAAAGCAGATTGACAACTTACTTGAAAAGAAGAATTTCTAAATGCAACGCTTCATTAACCAGATAAAACAATAAATTCCTTCCTCAAATAAAGTGTTATCTCCTTGAGAATTACATTCAAGAGAAACAGTTCAGTTGACATTGTGAAAAAAGGAACGAAACACTTTGCTTTGTCAAAACCTAGAGAACACTTCATTTTACATTTCTGAGATTTTTACTCATGGGTTCATATTTTCAGGCCCCAAAGGTTCCATTAGATGTCTTGTTGAATTAGAACTCCTTATTCTTGCTGTTTTCAACAACATCTGTTCTATGTAACATTTATCTTTCACAGAGGCACGTATTTGTTTTCTTTCACATTCTTCATTTTGGTTTGGAAAATTTGTGACCAATTTCTCATTTTGTAGATTAATCTATTTTTATAAGAATTCAAAATGTTGGAAAACAGACTACTTGATGGTGTATTAAATGGAATAGTAGCTATTTTTTTAATTGCGGAAGGTTAGTGATAAAGACAAAAACAAGAAATGTTTGTAGATACACCTGGATTGTAGAACGGTTTGGATTGGAAGGGGCCTCAAGGATCATCAAGCTCCAACCCCCCTGCCACAGGCAAGGCCACCAACCTCCCCATTTAATACTAGACAGGCTGCCCAGAGCCCCATCCAACCTGGCCTTGAACACCTCCAGGGACAGGGCATCTACAACCACTCTGGGCAGCCTGTTCCGACATCTCACCACTCTCTCTTTAAAGAACTTCCCCCTGATATCCAACCTAAATCTTCTCTCCTTCAACTTAAAACCATTTCCCCTTGTTCTGTTGTATCAATCCTTTCAAAGAGTTGATTCCCCTCCTGTTTATAGGCTACCTTTAGGCACCGAAAGGCTGTAATTAGGTCACCCCACAGAGTTCTCTTCTTCAGGATGAACAAGCCCAGCTCCCTCAGCCTGTCTTCATTGGGGAGGTGCTCCAGCCCTTCAATCATCTTTGCAGATCTCTTCTGGACCCCCTCCAACAGGTCCCTGTCTTTCTGGTACTGGGGGTTCCAGACCTAGTCACAGTACTCCAGATGGGGCCTCACAAGAGCAGGGTACAGAGGGACAATCATCTTCCTTTCCTTGCTGGTCACTCCTCTCCTGATGAAGCCCAGGATGTCATTTGCTTTCCAAGCTGCATGAGCACACTGCTGATTCATGTTAAGCTTTTCATCCACCAGGATCCCCTGCTCCTTACCTGCAGAGCTACTCACAAGGATTGCTCCTCCTAGTCTGTATATGCCTGGGATACCTCTGGCCCAAGTGCAAAACATTGCACTTTGCTGTGTTGAACCTTATTAGATTCACCTGGACGCACCTTTCAAATTACTTCTGTTTGAATTAGCTATCTGTTCAGGCTTTTTTGTTTGTTTTGTTTCTGTAGATCTTACACAAATAATTTACGAACCAGCTTCTCAGGCAGGCCCACCTTATTTTTGTGATTGTGAAAAATTACCTATCCCTTCAGATTCCCAGTTACATGTTCACACTGAAGACATTCCTTACATAGACATATTTCAAACTAATCTGTGGGGACACCACAGTTAAATCTAATTGCTTAAAGAATATTATAGCTGTGGGTATAGCTGTGGGTGCAGTGTGTTTGTTCTTTCAAATTAGCACCTTTATACAGGAAATTGGACAAAATTTAATGTTTCTGTTAGTCAAATGAGCATAAACCTTCATGTGCATAAAATGAGGATGTGAGCTGAAAGACAACCAAATTAGAACATGTGAATTAAATTAGGATCTGGACAAAAACTGTACTGAAACTTCTGACCAGTAGTTAGAGTAGACATAGCCAAAGGATTTTTAGTAATGATATTATGTGAGGCAAAAAAGCAAATTGACATTTCTCATTAATTTCTCCCCTAACATTAATCTGCTGAGAAGCTCAAATAAGTAATTGATGTGATAACATAATTCATGTATCTTTGTCTGGAGTAAAAGTTTTATGCTACATAGGAATGCAAATAATCTGAGAAATGTTTTGGATAACTTCCTTACTTATCATAATTTGTGACTCTAAATAGTACAATGAGAAAATGTTTAACAATAGCTGCTTTAATATGGTTTAAATATTTTCATGTATCTCATCCAGGATGTGGAATGTAAGGAATTTCTGTACTGACCTTCTAGCACTCAGTGGAAGGACTGAACAGAAAAACATTTACAAACAAACATGCACAGTCATAGTCCACCAATATATTTTCACAATTTTCTGTCTGCTAGTAGATTCTTATCATCTGTACGATGGATGAAATTAGACTCTGAAAAGAATTATTATTTTCACCAATCATATGTTAATGTACCAACAGAATGAAATGCATTATTTTTGTCTTTATTTTTATCATTATTTTTCTGCACAATTTAGTTTTTTGAATACTAAAGCCATTTTCTGCAAAGTTATTTCTATTTGTTCCAAGTTCATTATATCATTAATTATATCAAAATGAAGAGAGAGAGTGATAAGGTTTAGAATTTAAAACACATATGTCAGTGTCAACTCACTTCTCACACACAGTATCAAGAACAGAATGTTGATGCAGAAGAAAGAAAGCTGATTACAAAGAATTTCCACCTAGTTTGTCTCACTACCACAAAATCACTGGAATTATTTACCCTTTATTTTCACATTTGACATCAGTTGAAGTCAAAATCAATAAGAAAGTCATTGGCAAAAATTATAATCATATTTTCTCTGAAAAAGGCTTTAGGAAATTCAGATTGTTTTAATAGATTATGTTTAGGGTCCTAAATACTGTATGGGTGTCCCTTAGACTAGATCTGTTCAGGACAATAGATTACTGTCCAGTTTACAGAACAAGTAAAGTTTGTCATAGTTTATATCTACTATTTTAACCATTATCTCAACTATTATGTTTGGAATATGGAAAATATAATCATATGGGAAAGATTAACATTTTAAAATGTAAGAGATCATGTATTCTGTGTTTTACACAATACTTGGTTTCATTAGACAACAAAACTAAAGGAAGCCACACACACACAGTAAAAATGAAATGAATATAAGGTTAAATATTTTGGATAATTTAGACATAGGAGCATATGCATGCACAATCACTGCAGTTGTATGAACAAATCAGATATCAGACACAGTGAATTTGTGGACACAATTATCCTGTCTGTACATCTGTTAAGGTAATTGCATATGTGCAAAATTTTTGGACATAATTGCCTTTATATTTTAAACATGTATACATATGGTTAAATATGTAAATTAAGCTCAAAGCCCTTAACATGCGAGAGACATTAGTGACTTTAGAAAAAATGAAAAGTTAGAATGATGGAAAGCACATGGAAGTTCATTTTACTCTATTTGCACATCTTTGTTGGCCTTAATAATCTTTGCCTTTGTGAAGCAGACAAGTAGGCTTCTCCATTTTATACAAACGTATATTATTTTCCACACTATGTCACAGAGAGAGTTACAATTTGAATTAACCTTATGAGCTCCTATCTGTCTCTTGCTTTTACCACTGCAACTTGCCATTTTATTTAGCTGTATTTTACTAGGACTTCAGGACCAGCTTTCTGCTGGTGCTGTTTCAAGAGGATGGCAGATTGTGCTTACTTCTCTCCCTCACCTCCCAGGTCACCCCAGATTTTTGACTCATATCAAACCTGCATGGAGTCATGAATTGGACTCAATGATCCCTGTGCATCCCTTCCAAGGATATTCCACGATTCTTTTTTAACTATTAAAATTATGTGAAGGTTAATAGAGGGAATTACCTCTTTGATGTGATCATAAATCAGGCTTTGTAATAAAATTTATGATTATTTTTCCATAATTCTGGTCTCACAATTAAAATAACCTTTTTGGTTTTGTGTTCCCCCAGCCAGCAGATGTAGCAACAGATCTCCAGAAAATTAATCTTTGTCTTTTTTAATTCACGGTCTTTCTAATACTATAATTACACCTTTTGCAGATTGTGCCTGAGCATCTCCCTCAAAGGAGGAGAATCACACGGGCTTCTGATCACCTCTGTGATGAGAATGGACGTTTTTATTTTTTATTTTTTATTTTTTTTATTTTTTCAAAAATTACAAGGTAAGGAAAATGTAGATCTTAAGCTAGAAAACAGGTGGACATAATTACAAACTTTTCATGAAAGCTTTTTCTTTGAAAATACTGAAAAAATGGAACACACAGCCCAATTAATTTTATATTGTTAATTAGAAAAGAACAACTGCTTTGGATTTTTCTCTTCCCATTATCAGTTCTTTCTTGTATCTGGGGAGGAGAGGAAAAGATGATTTAATTCTTCAGACTAAGGCTAGAATTCTTTGGACCGGGCTAAGATTTCTGAAAAACTTGAAATATTTTTAAACCCAGACACTGTTTTTAGTCATTACTCTCACACATGTAGATCTTAAATATTTATATGTTTTAATATAGGTTTTAGTATGTCTATCTGGAAATACATAATGTTTCTAAGGATTTGCCAAATCTATAAAGTTACTTACAATAAGTATTATATTTGCAAATAAGGTAATGGAAATCATAAAAACAGCCTCAGTCCAAACTATATGAAAGGTGTTTGGAATAGACAGAAAAAGAGATGTATGAATATAATTTTAAAAGCATTGCATTGCGTTTACTAATATTTGTGTTGTATCATACCTCTACTTTGTTATTTTGCCAGCTCATGAAGAACAAGAGAGGCCCCAAGGGGCTGTTGGCGCACACTGAGTGGCAGAGCAATGCTCTTGCTTTGCTGTTCTTTCTAAAACACTAAATTATGAGGACAGAGGCTAGACATTTTTACAGTTAAAGAGGAAATAAATGATTAAGCTTTTACAGTAAAGGTCAGTGTCTTGAAGACAATGCCAGACTGACAGCACTGAAAACCAAAATTGTCTTTTAGCCACAGAATAGATCCCATTCAGCCACAGTTACAGAAAATATTTCAAAGTTTTTTACTGGTTTGAAGAGGCATGTGATTTCCGGCTGATGCAGCAAAGAACCACATCATCCAAAGCATGGGAAAAGGTAAGGAAAAAAGGAAAAAGGCAGAATCATAGAATCATAGAATCACAAGGTTGGAAATGACCTATAAGATCATCCAGTCCAACCATCTCCTCATCACCACTGCCACCACAAGCACTAAACCATAGCACGCCAAAGGCAAAGAAAGGCAAGACAAGGAGAGGAAAAAGACAGTGCTGATTGGTCAGAATCCTAGAAAAGACGTATCTTTCTCTGAGTATAAAAAGTTAATTATACAAGTTCTTAGACTAATTCAGTTTTATACTGTTTGATACAAATAGGACGTGTGTGTCTATTCTTACAATATTAGCAACCATAATTGATTTCATAAGCTTTTTTCACACTCCTTTTTTTTTTTTTTGGGGGGGGGGGGCGGCGTCATTTATTTCCAGGTAATATTCTGCCTTGATCTTATCCTTCCTCTAGAAGTGTCGACAAATACTACTAAATCCAACACCAACTGAAAAAGTCATATACCTTCTTTTTACCAACAAGCTAAATCTGGTGAAGGTTGATCATTGCTTTCTCTGCTCTGTTTGCTTCCAGAAAGTTCAATGCTTGATAAAGAAGATCATTAGAATCACAGAGGCCTTCTGACTCATGCAATCTAGCAGTCTGCTATTACAGACAACCATATCATATAATCTCTTTCATAAACTAAATAGGCTCTACCTTAAAATTAATTAAGCTGATTCCATTACTTTTATTAGAAGAACATCCCTCATTCCTCTGATAGTTCCTCTAATTTCTAACCTAAATTTTATAATGACTCTTTGTTTTTGTGCCAACAATGTCCTTTAGATTAATTAGTTCTTCTCCCTCCCTGCTGTTTATTCCCCTCTGGTGCATTTGCAGAGAGTAGTCATATGTCCTCTCAGCTTTCATTCTGGGAGACTAACTAAGCCAAATTTTTGATTTGCTATTGTAATATGTGCCCTCTATTTCACTGATCATCTCTGAACAGAAATTCCTTTTAGCTCCTGAGTGCAGAGTCTTCTTTTTGCATTTTAATATTTTATCTTTTTTCTATTATCTAAATTCTCATTTGTGCCAGACATCTATTTTTTCCTACAAGAAATTCCAACCCACATCTGGATTGATGTTGCATACCAGTTTTGTGTCTTCGATGATATTTAATGAGCATTCAAGATTTTTTGCAAAAAATAAAAATTTGGTGTCACATTCTTTCCAATCAGGCTATTTGCTTTCCCATTTGCTTAGTATTAATCTTTACCGTTGGATGGCACTAGGAAATTTTTTGCTCAGATTATGGTGAGGCACTGGAACAAGATGCCTAGAGAAACTGTGGGTGCCCCATCCCTGGAGATGGTCAAGGCCAGGTTGGATGGGGCCCTGGGCAACATAACCTAGTGAGCTGAAACCTGTCCATGACGAGGGGTTACTTTTGAAGTCACCTATGTAGAACTAAAGCTGTATGAATTGTTTTGCATTTGTCCTAACTATTTCCTCCTTCCTCTTATTGTTATATATGTTATATTGTGTTTACTATTTTGTAGTCAGAGTCTCTTATGCCACTATATTGTGCACTGATTCTTTCAGTGTTCTCAGCCAGCAGCGGGACATCAGTATAAAACACGGAGTTGAGAGGCCTTAGGCACACAGTCCATCTCTTTTTCTCAAAGTATTAAGATAGGTAATTATATGTCTTTTTAGCTAATTTATTCATAAGACTTAATTCAAACATCCTTAACTGAATAAAGATGGATTCAATTTCTCCACAGAAATGGTATTACAACACAGAAAGAGTATTACAACAGCTAATCTACAGTGCAGATACCACCGGTTGAGAATTTACCTGCTGCTTAATGCATACTATGTTTGGTTATTTTGTATCTTCATTTCTGTTATTTTTCAAGAGGAGTGTAACCACATGTTTCTTGACTGCAATGAAGGGATTACCCAGCTAGTGCTTCAGGTAATGTAGATAAACGTAAAGCTCTCGCCATCAGCCACCCTCGAGCCAGAAAAAAGAAATCACTTATGAAAGCTGATTTGTAATGCGTCTTGCTAACCCTTAACTTTCAAATAAATCTCAGAATCACTGATCCAATTGAGACCAGAAACAAAATTTATAGAGCTATGCACTTGTTGGTCTCAACAGTGATGTGTGAGTTATTCTTTTATCACAAAGGTAAAAAGCTAATCCTTCAGGAGGAAAAAAAAAAGTCCATTAACAACCCACTTCACACTTCATTTAACAGCAAGCATCAACAGGCACTGGTTGTAATGGAAGTCACACTAACCTTTCTTGCTGTCAGACATTCTTTTCATGACTTGGTGAGAGAAGGAAAAAGAAGTGAAGGGAAGGAAAGGAATTGACAGAATGCATAAATACGTGTGAAGAAGAATGCTGTCCTGCTAACCCATGGATCTGTGCAACTGCATACTTCCAGAGCCTTAAATGACAACCGATATTACATATTGCTCACTGTAAAACCTGCAGAATGTCTAAAAAAGCTTCAGCCACAGCTGTTTCTTCAAAATTTATTTTATAACGAAGAGGCTGCCTGAGGGTGCCCTCAAATAAACTCCTTATGTGTGGGCTGAAAACAAATCTGATGCTGTTGTATTTATAGATCATTTCAGGAGTAAGTCTTCAGGAGCTTGCATGTTCTACTGCTTAGAGCCAAAGGGCTGGGAATAGGCTCTCAAAAGGATACAAGGTGCTACTCCCAGTAGTGCCACTGGCTGACCTCTTAATGCCTCAAACTGCTCAGCTGTAAAATTGAAATCTTTTTTTAAAAATAAAATCAAGAACTCAGAAAAACCAACAATAGCAAAGTTTTGGGCAGATCATGAAGTCAAGTGATGGAAGTTCTATTATGGTCTCTGCCAATGTATTTAGCTGATTCTGGAGAAAGTTATTTAAGGCAAACCCATACCATGCACCTCATCAGAGAACACATAGCCATCATAGAGCAAGGCAAGAAAAAGAACCAGAAACACAATAGCTGGATAGCAGGATATTGTTCCACCCTAGCTAACTCGTTAATTAGATCTAATTTGGGATAACTAATCCAAGCATGCAGACTTGGTTAAATGAAAAATTTTGATTCATACACACAAGCTAGTCTCTTTGAATGACATCGCTCTGTGTTGAACAGCAATATCGACCAAACTGGAATCATTCAGGATTTCCTATCACATTTATTCTGTACAATGCTCTTTGAAGTCACTGGACCTTTCAAATGTACCCAAATTACTTTCTTTCTGTTTTGAGTTCTATTGGCCTGCTGAAAATACTGAAGTGTGCCTTCAAACAAGTTTTGTACACATCTCTTACAAAACAGCAACAGAAATCTCAAACAAACTTATCCTTAAATGCCACTAAAAACCACATGTTGATTTTTCTTGAGAGGTGAAATTATCATAAATTTAAGTAAGAGCAACTGTTCCAGTTGTAAAATTAAAAAGTGGTAAATGAAAAATGTAATTCTGGAGAACACAGATACAATGTAGGCTTTTGAGCCACTGTCAATAATTGGAAGTTATGACACAGATGAAAATGCGATTTTTATTAAAAAGAATTTCTGTATTCTGTCAAGTCTTCATCAAGATGAAAAAAAATAAGGAGAAATTTGAAGGACATCTTTTTCAATGCCATATCCTTCTTACTGAAACCGTTGAGATCAGTGTTGTCACTGCAATCCTTCCTGGTTACCTTAAGATCTGCTCATATTAATTAGACATTTCTTTGAACAATATGGCTTAAAAGAGCAGAGGCAGCCAAACACAGCATTTTGTGCTCTTGCAGTGTTCTTATGCAAGTCCTGCAAGCAGCTGAGAAGCTAATCCAAAGCTTCCCATGCAAATCAGCAATTGGACTGCCCTTTGCAGAAACATTTAAGGCACTTGCAATAGTGGATGACAGAAAGATAATGGTGTTAAGATACTGACTCTAAGAAATTTTGTCCTGATGTTTGTCACAGAAATTAGATTAGTCACAGGACATTTAATAGTGTTTTAGAGTCACCTAATAAGGGATCTTCCACTTTTGCTTAGATCCAAAAACTCACTCTTCTCACCTGCCCATGTCCCTTGCTTGTCTTTCTCTCCTTACTGTTTGCTGAAAGAAAGGAAGGAAAATGCAAATCTGTTCTTTAGGACATTTCATTTAACTTTCAATAGAGATATTTTCTATTAAAAGCATCCAGCAATTTTTAGTTGATAGCAAAATACGTGTTCCATTATAGATGAGCATCAGATATCAGTCATTCATTCTAAGGCTAAAAGGTTACAAAATATTCCTCTCTTATTTTGATTCCCAAGAAACTACAATGATTTTGAAAATCTACTGATTAAAAATGTCAGTGTTAGCATGAAACTCTTGTGTTAGTGGCAGCCAATTTAGTTTTGGAGTAACCCACATTTCAGCAAGGATTTTCTCACTGTCTTCTGAAAGCAAAATGGCTGCTGGATGCTCTGTTTAGATATAAAAGCCTAGAAAAAAAGAAACAGATTTGCATTAGGAGTTGGAGTTGGAGAAACAAAGTTGTTAACATCTGCTCTTCAAAAAAAAATTGAACGTGGGAGAGACATGACTAGAAGCTTATCTGTAGAGAGATTACTTTGCATTTTATGTTCACACAGATCAGGGAAAAAAGAAAGATACAAGCAGAAAGTGAGAAAAAGGTAAGAAAAGAGATGGAGAAGCAAGTGTATGGTCTGAAAGAGAAAAAAATCTGGCAAAGGGAAAATTTGTGGTACATTGTACAGCAATAAACTTTTAAGAGAATTTCCTAAGACTTCTCCAAAAGGTAAAATGAAATGCATAGCAACCAGAGACAAATTCTCAACTGTTCTAGAATACTGTCTAAATTCATGATATCTCTTGCACTAATAAAAGGAAAAACTACTTGTATAAGAACAAATTCACTAACATATACAAGGAGCACTGTTTAATATGACATTTACCCAGACTAAATCAGGAAAGAGAAAAAAGTGTTTGCAGCCTTCCAATCTTATAATACCCAATTGGCATCAGGTCTCATGTTAACACAAATATTTTTTCTTACAGAATCTAATCTGCTACATCAGTACATGCAGAAATACCAGTTTATTTAACAGTTAACCTGAAACTCAGGTCTGTGCTTCACATGCTTTGATTACCCTTTGCAAAACCCACTGTAGTTGTGTACTTTCCCTAAAAAATCATTCCTAAAAAGTTGAAATCATTATCCACAAGTCTGCAAAAGCTGAAAGCATTGATATGCTGCTTCAGTACAGGTTCAAGAAATAATCTCCAATTAACATATCCGAACAAGTTCAAAAGGAGAGATGATAATCCAACTGACTGCGCTCAAGGGAAATGTCAGAATTTCCCAGGGCTCACAACATGTTCCCTCACACACATAGTAATAAAGTGCATCTCCATAGAGGAATCCTCACCCAGTGCTATGCTACAAAGAGGAGAAATGCCTCAGATCTGAGACTGACGGCACTGACTGTTCACATTGACACCCAGCTGTCACAGAGAGCTCAGCATTTGAATCTGCATGGAAAAAAAATAGCTATGTGGTTGCTTTGACATTACAAAAGCAAAGGAACTATTCAAAGCTAGCACCAATTTAGAAATGGCACAGGGCTTTGGGCTTTGAGCTGCTCTTGTATTTTGATAGCAATTCTGCATAACAAAATCCAGAAATCATAACACTTGGTATTCAGTTGAAACATGAATCAAAATCCATATAAAAATGCCTTGATGTTTTTACTCTAACTCGTGCTGGCATAAAATAGTGCAGAGTTTACGTGCTGTAGTTGTGCTAACATCGAAAAACATTTGTCCATAGAAATACTTGCCAAACACAAATATATGCTTACCCATATATTTATTTCAAAAGTATTATGCTTTAATGGGATTAGAGTTGGTTAAAAAAAAAATAGAACAGTTTTTTGAAACTCCTTACTATGCACAATTCAGCAATTTTGATAATGTGTTGGAAGAGAACATGGCAAGTAGGGGGATTTTCTAATTAAGCAAAAATTCATTAGAGTGTGATGATTTGATGAACCCAAACACTTCAGCCAACACATCTCCAGACTGAGAAACCTCAGAGGATTCCCATCTGAATTTCTTCAAGGGTACCAGCCTAGAAACTGAGGGCCTGCTGCTGCTGGTGTTCCTGGCTGAAGACAAAACAGCAAAGTAAAATCTTGTCTTTTTGCCAGACATGTAGCAATATGTATAAATATATAAATTTGTAATGTCCCCCAAACAACAGAAAACAGAAGTAGCCTAATTTTTCTCACAGTATTATTTTGGGGACATAATCATGGTTTTATATGGTAGACACACAGCAGACGTTCTCTTGGCCATATGTAGATACTGCTCACTTATTGAAATCTTACCAGATGAGAATCATCTTCCATTATTGCAATTAGTGCCATAAGCATTCTTTAAGCAACCAAGTCACTCTTCTGCAAAGGACTTGATAGCTCAGGCCCAGCACTATAGAACTGATTGCAGCTGATTACAAAACATTTTAACCATTTGCCTGAGCATTCAGCGTTTTTTAAATACCTTTTCCTAATTTTATATCTACTGCCTGTAAGGTATCTACAGTCTTTCTGATTATATTCCAGGCTCAAAGATTTTAGTAGCCCGTGACCTGTGTTGTAGGGAGACTAGAAACAATATCATGTGTCTAAAGGCCATTCACAACTAGCCAGCGGATTTCAGCCTGTGAATATCAGGTATCAAATATTCAAGAGAGCTTATAGACAACCGACTTCTATAAAATATTAGAATTAAAATCCAGTACTAAGTAATTAAAGAAAACTAGTCTATGTTCAGGCATCTGGGACATAAGAAAAAGATGTTATTCACTGTAAATTTTTCTTTTATCCCCTATATATGTCTTTGTACATACTTATCAAAAGGCCATAGGTAAAAAAACTAAAAATGAATTTAGTAGGCTTTGTTGGTTAGTGCTTGATCCAAAAATGATAGATGTTGAAGGAAGAATTGCACTGACTTCAGTAGGTTTTACATCACTGCTTTGGTGATGAAGTTGTACTGAAGATCTATAGGAAATGGAGACGTTGTTATGCACTTCCTAGAATTCAAGGTCTGAAAAGCTAAATTAAAAGCCATTCAGACTGAAGGAGGAATGTTCTTCAAAGACTGTAAAATGGAATTCAAATTGTGAGTATATACAAAAGCAAGTGATCCTATCCTTTTGAAATAAGAAGAGTGTTCCTATTTACTCAGTCAATTACAAATGCAAGTGAATCTGATCCACAAAGACATGTTGTTGTTCTATTCTTTATTAAATTCAGGAGCTTAACAAGCTTATCATGACATGTTCTCCTGTTATCTCTTCCTGTCCTTTACCTCCTATGTGTTGTTCTGAAGAAAATAATAAAGGAATGGAATATGCATAACTTGGCTAAACATGACTAAGAAGTCATCAGTCAAATCTTTTATCAAGTTTCCAAAGAAGACAACAAGCAAGGAAGAAGTCAACCTGTTTAGTCTAATCCAGGATTAGTAACATGAAATGTACTTAATACGATTTTCTGCTTTGATCCTAAAAGCTTAGATCTGCAGTTGAGAGGACAGTGGTATTAGATAGTAACTTGACTTCAGGAAGGCTTTAGATACAGTCTCTCAGGGTATCCTTTCACAGATGTGTCGGGATGCTATGTTTTGAGTAGATGGGTGATCCACTGAACACCAGTCCATTGGGTCAGCCTGCAGATCACTGTTTTCAAAGAGTAGTGGCTGATGGTTCATACTTAGAGATTATAAATGAAATTTGTTGGGAGTCTATACTGGGATTGCCCTGGTACAGAGACCTTATCATTTGTCCGAAAGAGAATTCACCCTCATCACGTCTGTGAATGACTCTGAAGCCAGAGGTGCAATCAATACACTCCATGAGTCATTGGGTCACCATTTAGAGGGACTTGTCAAGATTAGAGGAATGGGACAGCAGGAACCTTAGGAAATTCAGCAGGGATATGTCCAGACTCCTTCATGTAAGCTGGGATAATGAACTACATGTGGACAAGTTAAACTAATTGGTCGAGGAGCAGCTCTGAAAAAAAGACTCGGGGGCCTCAGCAGACAGTGATCAGGGCTCTTGGTGCCCTTCTGAGATCTCTGGGGGTTTGGCTCTCTGAGCTGGCTGCATTTGAGGCCAGTTGTCTGTGCAGAGAAACTGTAGAGAAAAAAAAATGTAGAAAGTCTTATCTGTAGGGCATATGCTGGCTAGTGAGACCTTGCCCTGCCAGTCCTGTCACTGTACTTGGCTTCCAGCTCCTTGACACTTAGCAAGCATCTGGCCCTCACTGCATATTGCTTTGCGATGGGTTGTACAGCAAGAGGACAGAGACAACCATAAAATGGAATAAGAAGATTCTAACCAGACATACAGAGAAACTTTTTCCCCATGAGGACACTTGCATACTGGAAGGGAAGCTGTTTAGTCTCTTGCAGATTTGCAAGATCAAAATGTGCAATATTGCCTGCATTGCTGCTTTGAGCAGAAGGTTAGACTGAAACCTCCTGAAGTCTCTTCCAACATATATGATCATATTTTCCTTAGAAAATGCTCCCTATATGACAAGAAATGCCATGAGTTAGAAGTCCTCTGCCTCTGAGTGCTCCACAAGTTTGCAGTGATGTTATGAGGGCCTCATTCATTACCATTCATATTTCATTAAACAAAAATGTCCATCAGAAAATCACATGGAAGTCTAGAGCTTGAAACACCAAAATCTAGAACACTCTTGAGAAGAAAACTGCTGAGTCAAAATTTCCTGTGTGACCTGCCTTACTGCAGCACATAGCAGCTCAGTATATCTGGTCTGGAGAGATATGCATGTATCTTTCGCACACTATAGTAAACCTCACACTTTTAGGACATGTTGAAACTCCCAATCATGAACAGAATAAATCACTTTGCACATCTGCAGATGGTTTTGAATCATGCGGATATAATTTGCAATATTTTGAGGTATTCCAGATGTATGGCTTTTAATTGGCAGGATATAACCTGCTAGGGCCAGAGACAATAGAGAATCTTGGAAAAATACACGAAATCTTAAAAATCCTCGTAAAGAATCTCCATCTTTACAAACAAACAAACAAACAAAAACAACAACAAAAAAAATCAGACAATGTCCAAGAAAAATAAATATTTTTTAACACTTTCGTATAAATTTTAGCCACTGCCTGACTCTCCCTTCCAACATCCAACAGTGTCATGTACTTAGAGTTGGCCACATAGCAAATTAAAGCTATAACATTTGTATATGTGCCTGACATTCCCCCTGTCACCATGTTCAGCTCCCACTGTTCACAGCCACTTAAGTGAAGAGGAATGGCTCTCTATCCGTGGGTGATCTAAAGCCTAGAAAAAAGACCGGTTAAACCCTAGGCCTTGGAAACACTTGAGTGAAACTGTACTGTATTTCTGTCCACATCCTTCAGCAGTCTTGAGATGTGTACTCTGTCACCTGGTGCCAGTGTCATTGCTTCCTGTTGCTAGCTACAATTCCCGCTTTTGCACTCCTTCTTTCCATTAGTTACTGCGCCGTGACAGCAAACAGCAAACCCAGTGGCAGACATCGGAGGTTAGAACCAGATAGTACTTTGAGTGGCTTACTGAGAAACCTAATTAAAAAAAAAAAAAAAAAAAAAAAAAAAAAAGATTACTTCTACAGCTGTGTTGCTACATACTGAGTCATGAACAGGGAATGGTATTTTCATACGTAACTGTAGTCCTAGCTAAAGCCACCCTGATACTGTAGAGAAAGGAAATAGGAACATGAAGTCACTGCAGAAAAATAAATACTTCTTTTTTTCCTGAAAAGGCAAATAATCAAACTTGGCCATGCCAGAAGGTATTGTCAAGGCCTGTCATAGGACATATCCTTCTGTGAGAGAACTCTACTACAAATGAAAAACAACAGCTTAACCTTCACTAATTTTAGAGAGTTCTTCCTTTGACCATAGCCAGACAAGGAAAGACAGGAACTGAGGTTTCTGTAATAATCTATTTCTTCTGAATTTTTCAGCTCTACACGTGCAGCTACGCATAGCAAGATCTGGGGATTTAAAATACAGCTGTTGTCAACTGTGAAAAAGTAAGGGTTTTTTCCTCTCTACAGTACAGGTCATATATTTAAGGAAGAATACTGTGGCTCCATGCAATTAAAACATATCATTAGCTCACAAGACAAGGAGTTAATTGCCATGAAATCTACGTGTAACTGTAATTTGCTCCAGGCTCCATGCACTTTTGCATGCATGGCATTTACTTTCATGCTGCTTTTGTTTTTAATGCTTTGAGAAATAAGCTTTGTAGTGGGTTCAGATATTCACTGTGATGCCACAAATCTGACATGCATTCTACCATACAGTCTGCTTTAAAGTGACAGCCAATGCAGTACTTGCTCCCCAGCATATCCCAGATCACTCTAAGAATTAGAGAAAATTATCTAAATCCATGTAAACACATCACCCATACTCTGAGTGCAACCCTCTCCAAGGTGATAGTGAGGCACAGAATGCTGGAACTGGTCAACTGGTCATTCCTATTCTAAGTTTTTTGTTTGTTTTTTTTTGTTGGTGGTGGTGGTGGTGGGTTTTTTTTTTTTTTTTAAAGTTTTATTTATTTATTTCACTGTGCCATTTACAGAGTAGAGCTTACATTTAAGAGTGGACTTCTAACATCTGAAAAATCAAATAACGTAGGCAAAGTTGTGTCTGGAGACACTGCCTAGAAGCAGTAAGACCATAGGAAAGGGGGGGAAATGCCCGCTTGCGCTGAAGGATCCTTTTGTTCAGCCCTTCAGAGAAAGGATGACCTTAGACAACCTCCAGCTGCGGGCTGCGGAACCGGATTAGAAGCCTCAACGGAGGACCTCCGGCGCCCCCTGGAGGCCGCTGCGGCGGCTGCAAACCGCGAAAACCCACCCCTTCCTCCACAGCTCCTGGAACCCTGCTCTGCTCATCTTCATCCGCCTTGATGTCTGGATGAAAGACATGTTTTATTTGCCATTTATCACGGTGGGGGTTTCGGCGTGCAACAGTAAGCCATCCCTTTAATGATGCGTTCAGCTGGCAGCACTGTTCAGCTTAAGTAACTACTTGCCAAAAAAGGAAAAGAATTTGTTCTCTCTCTCGATTTGTTATTTCATTAGGGTTCCTTAGGAGAACTCCAATAAAGGATTTGGGGCTATTAATCACCCTCCACAACCTTCTCAAGTAATTAGTCTTTAAAAATTTGCCACCTCCCTTGTACTACATAATGTGACAGTGCTGGGTGAACCAGACAAGGTTCAGCCCCACTAACCGTCAGAGGTTGGGCTGTCTGAGCCCATCAGTCTGGGCCCCAGATGAACAGAAATCAGCACTTTTTTCATTCTTTATGGCAGGTTTATAGCACAGCCCCGCTGGATGCCTGCCACGAAGGAAAACGCAAAACATATAAATTCTTCATAAGACAACAGTAGAAGGTGGCACTGAGAAATAATGTGCTCGTACTGTCAGAGGCACAGTGGGGAGACTGGGGGGGAGGGAGGAGGAGCATTCATTCTGAGACAGATGTAGCAACACTTGCTCCTGTTTAACTCCCTAAATGGATAATCTTACTTTATGGGACTCCGGTGATGGAAATCTTGCTGGCATTGCTCAGAATTTTTTTTTTTTTTTTTTTTTTTTCAGTGATTATGAGTACTCAGGAGAACACTGCAAGCATCTCACAGTTTTAGATGCAGATCCCCTGAAATAAGAGTAAAGTGCAATTTTATATGAGAATGCACTCATTTTAATGGCATATTCCGTGGTGGACATAGCTAAAATAATTGCAGTTTATTCCACCCATAAAATGGACAAGGAGACAGCTTTGTATTGGAAAATCCAAAGTCTCTGTAAAAATACATTTGGCACCACCAGGTAACACTGTTCACATGCCTTGTTACTTTTCTTGGCATTCCCAGTTACATTGGCCTTGTTTCTGGTAAATTAAGAAAGTGATTACAGATTCATAGATTGCTTTGGGGTCATGCCAGGGTTTTGTATTTGGCGTAACAGAGATACTTGCAAGGCACCTGAGCCAGAGCTGTTCTGAACATAAGGATTTCATTTTGCTGCACACTTTGAGGTTCAGATTTCTAGCAGCGACTTTGTTCTGACCTTGTTCTGGTAATGAAGGCCTTCAAATGATTTTGCATTAAGGTGTTTGAGCCAAAATGTCCATTTTCAGAATATATCCTCCTGCTTTTTTTGTTGTAGTTCTTTTTTTTTATTATTTTTCTGATACTGGACAGATACACTGACACTATACACTTTGGAGACCAGGTCGGCAACAGAAATAAAGTTACTAGCTCAAATCTAAGCTCTTCCTCTGTCTAAGTGCAGCTTTTCATCTGAGATCACATTAAATGGGTCAGGAAAATCTATGCTAACAGGACACTAATGTTCTAAGCCAGCATCCTTTAAAATACAAAATCTCAGCCAAATGAATTCAAACTGACTCATTTCTTTCGCCAGAGTGAAGTATGCAATTGGGAAAAAAAGACATTTTGGAATTTAAATACAGTGAACAGGCATGAATATATTTTAACCTAGTCCAAACTAATTTGGAGGATGAGGGGCAGGGGGAATAAGGACTGTGTTTATCTGTATGATCTCACCCTTTGCCACTGAAAATTTACACTGAATATTTGCAGATGGGAGCACATCTCTCCAGACAGAAAAATTTGTCTCCACTTCCAGAAATGGTTGCATTTGTAAGTGGTTGTGGGCTCTTCACACATAATAGGCAGTACTTCCATTAGCAAGTTATCCTGCTAAAATAAATGGGGAGGAAGTTCCCTAAAGTCAGTAAATGACGATATATTATATCTCAGTATTTCTGGTGATTTAGTATACATACAATTAAAAGATAGTTGGATGTGTCTAACACTTCACCAGGAGCTGCATGCTTTCATTTTCAGGCCAGAAGCAAGGGTTTCTGAAAGGTAGACTTCTCACACAGTAGTTCTGTCCTGCAGATACAAAAAAGTAGAAGTGTTTATTAGAGGGCATTTATAAATAATTTATAAAGAGTGAGCTGATCAGCACAGAATCATAGAATCATAGAATCACCAAGGTTGGAAAAGACCTAAAAGATCATCCAGTCCAACCATTCACCTATTTCCAGTAGCTCCCACTAAACCATGTCCCTCAACACAACATCAGCCTTTCCTTGAACACCCCCAGGGTCAGTGATTCCACCACCTCCCTGGGCAGTCCATTCCAGTGCCTGACCACCCTTTCTGAAAAGTAATACTTCCTAAATATGTTGCCACATACCTAAATTAATGTCCCTTAGGAAAATACAAGTCCTGAAGTCAATTCTACTGCACATATCTGCTAGAAAGCTACAGATTGGCAGGATCTATAATGAGTTCTCTTTATTATAAACACTTAAATGATTTTTTCATGTATACATGTGTTTGTGGCTATTTGTACATATAGTACACACCACAGCATGTCATTACATGTATCTGAAAATAATTGGTAAAATATGCTCGAAAACGTCATTGTCTCCATCTGCTTCCCTCAGGTTTTAGCATGAGAAGGCATCCAGAAGACACTGACAATGTCACTTCTTGCATGTGCCTAAAGCACTGCTGGATGAGTGCTGCAGATCTTGCTGGCAACTGCAGGACTCCTCTACCCTATTTAAAGGAAAAAAGGAAAAAATAAAAAGGAGTGGAATGCTATAACTTTGTGTTCTTTTACTCCTAGACCAGGAATCTTTAGCAATTATGATTCCAGCACATTAGTATTCCTTTAAAACTACTCCTCATAGTGATTGAGAAGGATTTTAAGTAATCTTACAGCTAGTTGTAAAATCTCAGTGACTGAAGTAGACATAGGAACTGGCAGACACTGGGACGCTGAACATTTGCAACATTTTTACTTACCTCTGGCACTAATAACTCTTCAGAAGACTCGGGAGGGAGAAGGAACAATACAGAATCTAACATTTCTGCTTCCCTTTATTATTCTTTTCGTCTTCAAGCAGTGAAAATAAAAGCTGTTTGTTGATGTCCTGGTTCTCCTGGCTCACTTAAAAGGGCAGGCAGATAACATCTAGTAGCTGTGATGGGGTACTGTACGTACTTTTTTCACTCTAAGGTTTAATGCTATTGGGTTTAATTAAAAAATATGTGGTGTCATTTGCAGTGATATTGCTTATGAAACGGTTCTGCAGTACACAATGATATTGACTGTGTAGTGAATCAGACAAACTACGCCAGCCTCCATCTGGTAACGCCTGTGTTAAGCTTCAAGTACTCAAGTTTGCAGAACACCTCATTTTGGAATAATGAAATTGTCCTGTAAGGACATGGAAACAGAACCTGGAGAAACCAGATGCTGAATTCTCCTTCCATCAAGGACCTGAAATTGCTGGATGACTTTGTATGGTTGGTACACATGAGCAGATGTGAAACTGGTCTAGAAAAATACTTACAGAGCAACTAAGAGCTGCCATGATTGTAGATGCTTTGTTCCTGAGCTATCGGAAAACCTGCCCTAATTTCTGCAAATGTAATTTTTCGCAAGTGTGAAATTCATCTCTTTGATAAACTGTGACTGTCCCCTCTGAAGTATTTTCCCACTGCATGCTGAAAACTAATCTTGCTGTGACTGGTTACCTAACTCTTGCAGTATTTTTTTTTTTTTTTTTAGTTCCTCAGTTGTATGGTGATTAGATTAATAAATGGAAACCAGATAATCATGAATGCACTTTCAAGTGGATAACCACTCATACCAAACTACACTCAGCTTTACATTTTCATAAGTATAGTAAAATATACAGCATGGAGGATCAAATACCTATAATATGTAACAATCCACAAATGAAACACATTTCACACTTATTCAGAAATATGTGTGTGAGTAATTTTTCACCTTATGCCAGATTTATAATTTTATACAGAGGAACTATGAAATGTTTCAAAGCTAATTTTAAGCATTTATTACTACCAATAAATGCACACACAAGCTAGGCTACTGCTGTAAATCCTTCTGATGTAATCTGTACTTGCACAATATTCTTACATGTGTACTGCTACATACAGGGAAGCTTCGTAAGTGGTTGCAATACCTTTCTGTTTTAACAGTTTTAAGATGTTTGCTTAAAAGAAAGTGGACTTTCAAAGCAGATTTAACCACATTTATTCCATATTATGTTAGTTAATATACCAGTAATAATGAAATTTTACTTCCTTTTAAGAAAATCTTATCTGAATTAAACTGTTTGGCAGTTTTGATCAAATTATGCATTGTTCTCGAATCTTAATGCATACACATAGGCTTATCCAAAAGTAATGCCTCCATTCTATTTCCATATAACAGCCACAAAGAGCACAATAACAAATACTTTTAGATGGAACATGTTCTCAGGTACAACACAGTATTTTTCAACTGAGTCACCACCATTTGCTGATGGACCCATTTCTCATGAATGAGCTGATTGAGACACTCTTCATTCCATGTTGTGACAGCTGCGCATGGCCATTCTCAACTTGGCTTGTTGTTCACATCTCTGTCACCACTGCTGAAATGCACCACCTACCACCTCCCTGTGCTCACATCACCTATTTGGCATTACTTTTGGAGCAGCTCCTGTACTTAAATATAATATTTTTTTCTGAAACTTCAAGGTCTTTTATTGATAAAGAAAAAAAAAAAGGAATATTCTCTCCAGAAAATATTTTAATTAAAATGAACTAAATTAAATCTAGGTTGGATGGGATCCTGGATATCCTGATCTGGTGGCTGTTTCAAACCATGGCAGGATTTGGAACAAGAAATCTTTAAGATCTCCTCCAACCTCAGCCACTCTATGAATTTACAAGAGAATCTTACTCCAGCAGAAAACCTATAACTAGTTCTAAACCCTTTGCCTGCATGCTGCATGTTGAAAATGAATCTTCCATGAGTATAATGTAGTGACATATCTTCCATCTGCAAGAACTACTTACATTTTTTCATCAGCCATTGCTTTGTTACATGCTAACAGAAAATCTACCTCAATTCCAGACCATGATATCTCTGACATATAGAGACAGGATACTCATATTTCAACAAAAAGTGAAATAAGCAAGGAAGTTTCAATGGAGATAATTAATGTCATGGTGTGGAAGGACATTTAGTTCTCTCATGTTAGACCTCTTAGGACTGCTAAAATTGGAATCACGGGTCAGTAAATCATCTTCATCAAAGAAACAGTGCTCAGCATTTACTAAACTGCTAAAATACAGAGCTCTGTGGGGGCCAGGAGGGCAAAGAGACCTCTGAATGCTCTTTTTTTAATCTCAGTGTCATCTAAATGCTTCTAAAAATGTCCACGGGAGTTTGTGTGTGGTTCTGAAGCCTACCTCATTTGTATTGAGAGCACATCCAGCTCATGTTCCTAAAATGTCTTAAGCAATAAAACCTTTTGATAGCTCTAAAAATAGCAGAGTATGATAAAAGCTATCATTCTGAAAAGTAGTGTTTCAAAATCCACGATGAAATATGGAAAAGGAACAGATTCTGGTGAAAATAATGATTATGTTGACCTTGTCATTGGTATCGTTTTCTGCTGTAAAAGAATACTTCCCCCTTCAAATTCCATAAAAACAAAGTCTTTTCTGTCAAAGTAAGAAGTTAAAAAAAAAAAAGCAGAAGTCTCTTTGAAGAAAATTTTAGCCTTGGTCTTATGCTTTTCTTTCTGTTCAACACCTATCTAAGGAAAAAAAAAAAAAAAAAAAAGAACAAAAAAACAACCAGGACAGTCCTAATCCACCTGGTCTTCAGTGGTAGTTAAATTCTCCATGAAGTGCTGACCAGGGCTGTGGCACAGTACTGCGACCCTAGCTCACTGCTGTGGAAACCTACAAAGACACAGGATGCTTGCGAAATCAGACTGTCTAACTTAATAAGTAATTCTAATGCATTTACAGTAATTATTAATGTATCAATTAAGAACAGATTTTCTGAGGTGCAGTTTTTCCTTACCCTGAGTGTCCATAAATTGAGGATGTGGCAGGCACAGTGAGTGTGGATAAGTGAAGTGGTTTCCCTAGAAACAATAACAGCAGAAACTATAAAGCAGAACATCCTCTCAGCTGATGTGACTGTTTAACAGTACTGATAACATGGAGAACAGACGTAAGTAGCCTCACTGTTTGTACACAGCACACAGTGTAGTTCTCCAAATAGCTGAATTACTTTCCATATAAGATCATAAAATCTAGATAGAATCTCACAGGGCTGCCATTAAGGACAAGGGCACAGCGATGACGTTCCAGTATTAGTATTATAAGTTAAATATAGCAGCCAGCATTTCTGGTGCCCACTTGTGCTCATTTCTTCTGTGGTAAGTAATTTGTTTCCCTCCTTATAGTAGCACATTTGCATTGGAAAGGCTTGATCACTGTAGTAAGTATGCTTTTAGGAAATCAGACTAGAGGACACCCTAATCCTTAGCCCAGATTTTCAGACCAAATTTTTGAGTCCAAATTAAGTATACAAACAAGAAATTCCCAAGAAAAGCACTGAACATCCATCATCACTTAAGGATGAGGAGATGGGGAAGGGAAAAGAGAAGACATACACAGAGAAATCAGTTCAGTGAGAAACCTTCATACCTTGCTCTTCAAGACACAGGAAATAAGGAATCTGACATGGTTTTGTTTTTTTTTTGGTTTTCAGTATTCCACATCATAACATCATGTAGTGCACTGTGAGTTAAAGTGTTAATACTCTAATTTCAGTTACCTATCCCTGTACTTTACAGAAGTCATGGGACCCGGCCCTTCCGAGTGGGGCCGTCTCTTACTGCCTTGCAATGGATGCTGCAGCATGCTTTCCTAGATGTTCCAGGCTTTTCAGGTTTGACTCAGTCTCAGGAACTCTCTCCTATTTTATTTGATTTATTAGTCTCAAATTCAATTAGATTGTATTATATTGTGTTATCTTGCATTCCGATATCATAGTTAGTAAAATAAGTTTTCCTCCATAGATCGTTGCCACTTTTTTTTTCCTTCCTTGAGCCCAGTTCCATCTCCCTATCCCTTTCCCTTTTCCCATTTTGTGGAGCCAGGAGGGACCCAGGGGCCTACTGCCCCCGTCACAGGCATAGATTGACCTAGTTAACTCCATGACAGTTTTTGGTGGAGAACGCAGACATCAATCCTGCTACCTCTCACACACAAGTAACTATACATCGTCCTTAGTGGGCAGTGACTGATGCTTTATTCCATAAATGCACTGTTCAGATTATTGAGTTGGAATTAGGACTATTCTGTTTCTGCACCCACGTGCACAATAAAGGTCACAGTGAGTCTTCATAATCTCCTTTACAAAATATTCTGATACAGTAAATATAAACTGCCATCTGTGAGGAAAAAAAAAAAAAAAGGGGAAATATCGATTTAAAAACATGCTACTTCATAGTTTTTGCTGTTTTCCAAAACTACTTTTTAAGTTCTTTAACACTAGCATACAGAGTTGCACGTTTCTAAGAGAGAAGAGGCAATGAGGTAGGTCTCTGCCAAAACCTTTGACTCAATAGGTGCACCGAAATTGGCAAAAACCATGATTGCAGCAATTTCTGCCTTTGGTTATAGCAGACACCTTCATTACAGGCAAAACTCTCAATGTATGTTATGATAATACCGATGGATCGTAAGGGTAGTATTGGAGACACAAAGTCAAATAAAAGTGCTAACAAACATCCATGAATTGTACTAGCATGGATCCATGTCCTAGATCAGCTTGCAGAGATTAGCTGTAACACAATTTTAATTGAATTTTAGAAAAGGCACAAAAATTACTATGGAACACTTCAGATTCTAATATATCACAAAACCAAACCACACAGGCAAGAAAAGATATCACTGTTTGTCTATATATAAAGCAACCTTGGAATGCCAAAATAATTTTAGAAATGAATAAAATTAATCTAAATGTCACTCTGAGGATAAGAAAATGGTTAATTTAGTTATTTAAAAATAGATTTTGGAGGGCATTTAACTTTTGCTGGCTGTGTATCTAGACTAGACATTAGATAGCATCAGTACAGGAAAAATGCACTATTAGTGCAGAGAAATAGTTTGTAAAGCTCAGATACTCAAATGAGCAACTTCTGGCCAAGGTATACAATGCAGTGTTTCAGCTCCCCAGAAATATAATCACTGCTGAACAAGATTCTTCAAATTGCCTCCTGTCTTTCTGTCTCACAAATCAAGTCATCCGTTCTCAACGTAAATTTTGAGAACAAAATATACCCCACTTTTATATTCAAATATTTTGTGTCAGTACACAGTTTCCACAGAATATCCTCAGGTGGAAAGGACCCATAAGGATCACTGAGACCAACTCCTGGCTCCCCAGAAGACCACCCAAAACTGAGACCATATAACTAAGAGCATCATCCAGACACTTCTTGACTTCCAGCAACATCAGTGCCCTGCGGAACCTGTTCCATTGCCCAGCAACCTTTTCTTGATATCCCACCTGACCCTTCCGTGATGAAGAGCCATGCCATTCCTTTGGGTACTGTCACCAGAGAGCAGAAATCAATGTCGGCCCCTCTGCCCCTTCTCCTGAGGATACTGAATGTTATGTTGAGATCTCCCCTCTCCTCTTGAGTAAGCAAACCAAGGGAATTCAGCTGCTCCTCATACACCTTCTCCTCAAGACATTTCACCATCTTTGTAGCCCTCCTTTGAACACTCTAATACTGGGGCACTCGAAACTGCGCACAGTACTCACGGTGAGATCACACAGTGTAGAGCAGGAAAATCCCTTCCTGTAACTAGATGGGAATGCTGGGCCTGACGCACTCCAGAATGCAATTGGCCTTCTTGGCCATACTGATGGATATGATTCAAATTGCTGTTGTTCAAGACTCCCTCAAATCCCTTTCAGTGAGGCTGCTCTCCAGCACCTTAGACCTTAGTTGAGTGTCTATGGGTAAGGATTAAGGGGAAAGCCTGTAGGGGCGACATCTTGGTGGGGGTCTGTTATAGACCGCCTAATCAGGATAAAGAGTTGGACGAAGCATTCTTTGAGCAGCTTGTGGAAATTACGCGATTGCCATCACTTGTTCTCATGGGAGACTTCAACTTCCCTGATATATGTTGAAAATATAATCCAGCACAGAGGAAGCAGTCCAGGAGGTTTCGAGACTGCGTTGAAGGAGACTGGTAAGGAGAGCCTACCAGGGGTGGTGCCCTGCTCGACCTCGTCTTTGCTAACAGAGAAGGACTGGTGGGAGAAGTGAAGGTTGGGGACTGTCTTGGGCAGAGTGACCACAGAACTGTAGAATTCTCCATTCTTGGGGATGTCAAAAGAGTGACCAGCAAAACTACTTTCTTGAACTTTCAGATGGCGGAGTTTGATCTGTTCAGGACGCTTGTAGCATGGGTCCCTTGGGAGCCGCTTCTCAAGGGTAAAGGGTCCAGGAAGCCTGGACTCTCCTCAAGATGGAAATCTTAAAGGCACAAGAACAGGCTGCCCCTGAATACCGTAAGGCAAGCTGTAGGGGAAGACGACTGGTGTGGATGAGCCAGGAACTGCTGTTGAGACTCTGGGAGAAAAAGGGTTTATGTCCTCTGGAAGAAGGGGCAGGCTACTTGGGAAGATTACAAGGGAGTAGCTAAGGTATGCAGGGAGCAAGTTAGGAAGGCGAAAGCCCAACTTGAGCTCAGATTGGCCTCTGCAGTAAAAGATAATAAAAAATCCTTTTATAAATATATCAACAGCAAAAGAAGAACCAAGGACAACTTTCATCCTATACTTGATGCAGCAGGGAATGTAGCCACTGAGGACAAGGAGAAGGCTGAGTCCTCAATGCTTTCTTTACATCTGCCTTTAATAGCCAGATCAGTTATCCTCTGGGCATTTTACGCCCTGATCTGGAAGCCTGGAATGCTACTCAGAATACACCCCCAGTGATTCAGGTGGAGACAGTCAGAGTTCCTCCTCCATCTGGACAGTCACAAGTCCATGGGACCAGATGGGCTACACCCTCAGGTGCTGAGAGAGCCATCGGGGGTGATTGCCGAGCCCCTCTTGGCCATCCATCAGCACTCCTGGTTAACTGGAGAGGTCCCAAAGGATTGGAGGCTTGCTGATGTGACTCCCATCTTCAAGAAGGGTCGTAAGGAGGATCTGGGGAACTACAGGCCAGTTAGCCTGACCTCAGTACCAGGGAAAGTAATGGAGCAAATCATCTTGGGTGAGCTCACACAGCAAGTGCGTGGTGTCCAGGGGATCAGGCCCGGCCAGCAAAGATTCATGAAAGGCAAGTCGTGCTTGACCAACCTCATCTCCTTCTATGACTGGGTGACCAGACTGGTAGATAAGAGAAGGGCTGTCACTGTAGTCTATCTAGACTTCAGCAAAGCCTTTGACACGGTCTCTCACAGGCTTCTTCTGAGGAAACTGGCTGCCCGTGGCTTGGACAGGTATACTCTCCTTTGGGTAAGAAACTGGCTACAGGGCTGTGTCCAACAGGTAGTGGTTAATGGAGTTAAGTCCAGCTTGTGACCCATTTCAAGTGATGTCCCCCAGGGGTCGGTACTGGGGCCCATCTTGTTTAATATCTTTGTTGATGACCTAGACAAGGGGATAGAGTGTACCCTCAGTAAGTTTGCAGATGACACCAAGTTGGGAGGTGGTGTGGATTTGCCTGAGGGTAGGGAGGCCTTTCAGAAGGATCTAGATAAGCTGGATTGCTGGGCTGAGATGAATGGGATGAGGTTCAACAAGGCCAAATGTTGGGCCCTGCACTTCGGCACAACAACCCCATGCGCGTTACAGGCTTGGGGATGAGTGGTTGGATGAGTGTGAAGAGGAAAGGGACCTGGGGGTGTTGGTTGATGCTTGGCTGAACATGAGCTGACAGTGTGCCCAGGTGGCCAAGAGGGCCAACAGCATCCTAGCCTGCATTAGAAATGGTGTGGCCAGCAGGAGGTAATCGTCCCCCTCAGCACTGGTGTGGCCGCACCTCGAGTACTGTATTTAGTTTTGGGCCCCTCATTACAGGAGAGACATTGAGACCCTGGAGCGTGTCCAGAGAAGGGCAACAGAATTGGTGAGGGGTCTGGAGTGCAAGTCCTATGAGGAGCAGCTGAGGGAGCTGGGATTGTTTAGTCTGGAGAAGAGGCTCAGAGGAGACCTCATTGCACTCTACAATTTTCTGAAGGGAGGTTGTGGTGAAGAGGGGTTTGGCCTCTTCTCCCAGGTAACCCAGGGAAGTGGCCGCAAGTTGTATCAGAGGAGGTTTAGGTTAGACATGAGGAAAAACTTTTTCCTCTCAGAGAGTGGCCAGGCACTGGAATGACTGCCCAGGGAGGTGGTGGAGTCACTGCCCTTGCTCTGGACGACGAGCTGCGAGATCTGGTTTAGTGCTTGTGGTAGCAACGGTAATGAGAAAACGGTTGGATTAGACTATAGGTCATTTCCAGCCTTGTGATTCTATGATTCTATGACACCTGGTCTGTATATATAGCCACAGTTGCCCCTTCTCACATGCAGAACTCAGCACTTGCTGTTATTAAACTTCATGCATATGGTGATTGTCCAGCACTCCAATTTGTCTAGGTCTCCTGGCAAGGCCTTTCTACCCTCAACTGAGTCAACAGCTCCTCTAAATCTACAATCATCGGCAAGCTTGCTCAACATACCTTCTAGATCCTACATTCAAGTCATTCACAAAAGCATTAAAAAGAACTGACCCTAAAATGAAGCCCTGGGGAAACTCACTACTGACTGGCTTCCAACATGACCTCATTTATATTTTGTCCCCCTTTAGACCTGACCACTCAGACAATTGCTCACCCACTGAATTTCTTTTGTCTAGCTACATGCTGAGCATTAGTCCAGAAAGACAATATCAAAAGCTTTAATGAAATCCAAAAAGTTGACACCAACTGCCACCCCCTTGGTGAGCCAGATGGGTGACCTTGTTATAAGAGGAAAAGACCTTCCTCTCACAAACTCATGTTGGCAATGACTGCATTGTCCTTCAGGTATTTTTCAAGAACTCGTGGCATAATTTTCTCCATAATTTTGCCAGGAAACAAAGACAGACCTGTAATTGCCAGAGTCATCTTTCTTGTCATGCCTGACAGTTGGAAGATTTGCCAGCTTCCATTCAACAACAACCTCTCCAGATTTCCAATGCCACTGGAAAACTGAGAGATGTCTCTTGACAACATCAGTGAACTCTGAGTACCCTAGGATGAAACCCATCAGGCACCACGAACTTACATACATCCAGCTAAAACAGAAAATCCCACACAAGTTTAGTGTTGACTGGGAGTTGGTTGTTACCACAGCTATAATCCTCTAAGCTGAGTCACCTGGAACATCAGAGCACCATGAGTGCTGATGTCCAAGGCAAAGAAGGCATTAAATGTCTCTGCTTTGTCTATATCTGTTTGTAAGGTGACCATACTCATCAAGTATGAAATGTTCTCTCTGATTGCCCTTTTGCTGTTAACATATTAAGAAAACCTGGCTATTCTGCCCCACAGTACTGGCCTACTTAAGCTGTAGCTGAGCTTTAGCCATACTATTTTTTTCTTCTACAAAGAGAAACAGCATCCCTGTGGTCCTCCCATCTTACCCGATCTAGTTTCCAGTAGCCAAACACTTTTTCTACAATTTTGTACAGACGAGTTTTATTCTAACAGTTCTTTGTCTGTTTCATCTAAGTACTTAAAAGTTCCTCATAGAGTTTCAAACCCTATAGCGGATACGAAACATAGCTATTAAAAGCAAGATAGGCTGTCATACTTAGCTCTAAACAAAGAAAAATACTTAAGAAACTTCAGAATGAAATCTGGAAGAACAGTATTCATAGCAGCTATAATTGGAAAAATGTAATTTACACCTATGCACATGAATGCTAGAAAAGTTTTGAAGAGTGTTTGTGTCCAGTGGTACTTTCACACAATTCGCTTTCATAAACTACATAGTTTAATATCCTCTTCACACTCTTGCAAACTAACAGGTCTAACTTTATTACAAAACATGCTTGCATCTACAATTCATACTCATGTGGGCTGTCAAAAGTACCTCCTTAACAATAGCAATGTATATGCCACCAGTGACTTCACCATAGACAAATTTACTGACTGAGGTACTTAAGAAAAAGGCAAAATACTGATTAAAATTTCTAAGAGTAAGACTGTTATTATCTAGATTTTTGCAAACACTGTACAGAAAGAAGTATCATACGGCTGCAGTCATCCATGAAAGCCTTATCGAGGCAAATAAGAAGACCTAATTTAACCCACTTCACTTTTACTCTTGGGACTCATCCACTGCTGCCTATCACTTATATCATTCCAATTCCAGCTGCGTAAGGAACAAAGAAAGGTACTTGAATACTACATGTCCTTTCCTCAGATAAGTAAAGGAAACTCATGGAAAGCAAGTTCCAAATCATTTAAGCATACACATAGATTTAAAAGGGCTTTTCCTTGCTTCCTTCCATGCCACTGTGCAGCCAAATCTATCCTGCAGTTTTTACAGCCCTCTGTATGTGTGCACATATGTCAAATTTCAAGTCTAATTAAATTAATCTAATTAAATTTTCAAATATATACAACTGAGTAAGATTGCCAGCATGAATAAGTTTAAGTTGTTTCACTATTAAATCAAGTTGATTTCAAGTTGATCTTCTGATTTTTTTACTTCACTTTTAAGTCTATCTTATCAAAATTCCCATAATGCACAAGGAACTGTAGATTCCTAAAAGAATTCTGATTTGCTACACTGAACTTCCATCTGAGGTGATAGGGATGATGGTCTCTATGCCAGCAATTCTAATGAAAGTTAGATTCTCTGAGTATTGTTATATCAACTAACAAGTGTTCAGATGTGGGTAAGCATTCTATCTATTCTCATCATTGTAATCTGCTTTGCCAAACTCTCTTGTTTTGTTTTTTTTTTTCATAATTATAACAGCCTTATATTTATTGATTATACAAGGAGAATCACCTCTTGTGTGCTCTTACACCAAACACTGAAAATGAGAGTTATCCCATCTAACTTCAGGCCTTTATCAGTCACCTGCAGATTTCAGCTACAAACCCAGATATCAGACCCTAGGTGTAAGTTCAGAGTCTATGCTCCCATCATGATATTTGACAACTGCCCTGCTCAGAAAAAGGCAAACCTTCTTCTGACACGTTCTTAGTGACACCAGTAAAAGCATTCAGAGATAAGTCAATAATCATATACTGAAAGAAAATTTGAACTCATCTACCTGGTGAAAGAGATCTCCAGCCATACAGCATTCCATTCCAATAAGCAATCTAGGCCCAAGAGATACTCACCCTTCAGTGGCTGGCCTTTATATGAACCCAGGGTGGCTGCATCCAGGACCCACTCCTTCTGGTAACCTGTGGAGCACATGTGCAGACAATCTGCCTCTGCTCCCTGGGCCAGCCACACGCCTTCAGTGGGTGCTCAGTCACCAGCTCAAGCCCTGACTTAACAGTTCCCTTGCACAAATCTAGTCAGCTGTGTTAAAGCTACTGAGATAGTCAAAACTGAATGACTGTTTTTGGATTATCTGAATAACTTTCTTCCTCCTTCTAGTTGTATTGACTATATTTAAATCAGTTTTCTAACTTTTGCTGTTTAGTATCATTATATTCTCCAGGTGTCCAAGATGTCAGCTTAGGGTTTCATATGTGACATGGAACCTATGGGAGACATGCACCCTTTTGGCACAGCAGTGGGAAACCCTGTTGGATACCCCAGAATGATTCTGATGACAGCTGTGGTAGGCATCTGAACTACTTCCTCATTAATTAAAATGGAAACCTAAATATCTGTTTCACATGAAGTCACCTTTCTCTATGCATGTGTATTTAGTGACTCAGTTTCTCTCAACATGGATGTATAATGGTGTTTGAGAAATGTATACCTATGCTCTTGCTCATTCATCAGAAGTGCCTGGATTCTCTCAAGCCACCAGCTGTATTTACCATTATTGACTTGGCCTCCGTGAGCAGGCATCCATTCATCTCAGTACGAAGATCTTCCTGACCAGAAACAGAAAAAAGTCTTGTCAGGGAATGTAAGTACTAGTGAACTCTGGACTGTTATTAACGTACAGTCAGTAAAGGTACCTGGTACATAGCATACACAACTTAATTCATGAATCGCAGAAACTCACCCAAAGATGTTTCATTGAGTGCAGGTTCTCTCGAAGAAAATATTAAGGTATTACAATGTGTTCCTGAAAAAGTACTGTATTTTTATTTACCTCATTTGATTTGTATTGTTTCCCATATTTGTGTGAATGAGTGAAAACCTTTATCTCCCAGATTCCTATGCCCACTTCAGGAGATCATTTTGCAGTTGAGCCTTGGCCTTACACAATGCACTGTAAATCCTCAGTTCACTGTCTAGACCTGTGCTTGCTCTGCTTGCATTTCATCATGACAGGAAATGTATAAACTCTGAGTACCATAAACCTAAAACAGCTTTATCATAACAAATTGAGCAAAGACCCTTTGGGTCATAACTTGTTTGTATCATCTGATTAGGGGCTGAGACAAGGTAAGTTCAGGTGTACTTAAAAAAAAAAAAACTATAAAAAGACTATGTACAAAGGTCACTCTGAATGTAATGCCTTCTACTTATTTCCATGGAATAACAGATACCAAGAGGAAAGAACACTATTTCATAGAGAAAATTCTCAGCTACAAACCATTCTTTTCCAACACAGTCAGCACCATTAGCTATGCCTTCTTGACAGCAGTGAAATGAACCTGCATGCCACAGTTGTAAAAATCTGCACCAGCAAAGGTGACCCACTGTCTCTCTTGCCACTGCTGAAACGCATCACCCACTGCCTTACTGCGCTCACATCCACTGTTTGGTCTCCATAACTGTTCATCAAGTGTTGATGAATATCAATAGGTGCAGTTTTGTCGCACAGAGGGATTTGATGACACCTTTGCTTCATACGCTGTTCTGTGTCAGATGCCCTTTTGTCAGACTGCCTCTCTGCTGCCATCTGTCACACAGCAACAAGATGTAACAGAATGTTGGCAAGAAGGTTCAGCATCTACCACCATGCCACAAACATTAATCTCTGTAGGACAACGTAAAATAGGAGACATTACTTTAGAGCAGCCCTCATAACTAAATTTTCTCAATAGCTTTAGCCAAGTTTCATCTAAACTTCATTTGCAGTGTAACTTTAAATACAAGAACAGAAAAACTCTGAAAATTTCATTGCTTCTTGTTTTGTTACAGAAGCCCCAGGCACATTTGACTAGCATTTCATTACATGAAAAAGTCATAACCATGGACTCTCTCAAAAAAATAACTTGAGCTACACAATAATGTAATATCTCTAAGGTTGCAAAGCTATTGCATTCTGTTCTGGTATTAACGTAGTATTTTTAATTCAACCTCTGCAGCAGTTTGAGAGAACAACCAGACACGATGGACCAAAACTTCTTTACCCAGACGGAATTGTATCATCCTTCAATTAAGATGGAGAAAATACTTTGCCTTATACCTATGTGCCTTATCTTATTTCATAAGGGAACATTTATCCAGATCATAAAAAACACCTAACAACTTCTTGTAGCTGATAGGATTCTTATTTTTTTACATCTGTAGAGGTAAAGCTCTGTAAATTACTGAAGAATCTTGAAGCTCTTTGATTACATTTTAACAGGGAGGTGTCTTTGGACTGAAGTATATTTGGTCTCATTTTCAACAAATAAAGGACTATATCAAAAACATTTTAAAAATGATTATGTAACTAACTTCAATTCTAAAAAGAAGATAATAAGTTGAAAGTGAAGTCTCTTTCAGTCAACATTTTAGCAGAAGTTTCATAGTTCTATGATAAATACTGTATTCAAATTTAGTAATATAAAATCTAATCACATCGAGCTTTCACAGATATGTCTAATAGCCTATTTTCCTATAGTTTGTCAGGGCACATACTGCACAAAGGCAATGAAAAATAACTACAATACTATACAGCAATCAAAAAAAAATGAGAATCAAATTAAAATATGCAGTTACATTATTATATACTTTTGGCAAGTTGACTTGGTCAGCATTTTAAGATTAATGTTTATTTATATATTATATGTTTTAAGATTAACATTTATAACTGTAAATGAGAAAATCAGATTCAGAGCACATTAAAAAAGAGAGGAATCATGATGTTTAGTGTGCATGATTCTCTGAAGTGTGGTGACTAGGAGGTTCTGTCTTGTAACCTGAATTGCGCTGAAGACAAAGTACTTTTTATACTATTTTCTGTCTTTCTCCTCAGAGACTTGAGACCCAAACCTCCATGCAACGCAGATGAATAGAATTTTTAGCTATTTTTCTGAACCAACTTTTATACAATTATTAAAGATGTATGAACTGTTTCACGAACAGTGAGATAGAAACTGGTTGGAGGAAAATAAGCAAAGGAGCAAAACTGAGATAAGCCTGACCCTTTTTATGAAAATGATTTAATATTGTAATCCGCGTAGCTTTTATAGTAGGATCTTCATCCACATGTCAGCCAATACATCCCAAATAAATCCTTTCTGTAGTTTTTGGGCTCAAGCCCACACAGGTCAGTTAAATCACATTATTGCATGCAGATGCTGAAAATACTGCTGATCTCAGCACTCTTCAGTCTCATTCTTCATTCTGCTTATCCTGACGGAGAGTGTACACATAAAAAGACTTGAAGATATTCAAACTCCAGAAATGCATATTCCTGCTGTAATGAGTAATTGGACCACTGTCTAACTCAGTGGACAGAAGATGATTTTCCTATAGGAAAAAATAAATTAAATGATAACGATCATTTCCAAAGAGTGCAAAAAATAAAAATAAAAAAAGAACAGAGCATGAATTATTTAACCTCTGCAAACCAAAGTAATCATCCATTAATCCCTATTGCACATTTGCTCTCTTAATTCCATTAAATTACTTCAAATCTTTCACCTCACCCTGCTCTTTCTTCAGAGCCATTTTGCCTCAAAAGGAAGAAATCATAATGTGAATTCAAGTGCATTTGGTTATACTATACAATTTATAACCGTAATTTTGTTAAATGATACTTGGTGATATTTTCATCAGTAAGAAGAATTTCATTCTATTAATATGTCAATATTGTTGAATATTACCATACATAAAAATTATGTGCCAGCTAAGAAAAGGAACCATCGCATCTTACAAATAGTGGCTTCTTTATGGAGACCAGTGATAGGACCTGAAGGAAAAATAGGAGTTTGTGTTGGGCTGGACATTAGGAAATGGCTCTTCACCAAGAAGGATGTCAGGCACAGGAACTGGATGCCTGAGGCAGTAGTCATGGCACCAACCCTTCTGGAGTTCAAGAAACATTTGGACAATGCTCTCAGACAGATGGTTTGATTTTGGGGCACTTCTGTGTAGTGTCAGGAGTTGGAATCAATGATTCTTGTGCGTCCCTTCCAGCCCAAGGTGTTATATGATGCTACAATTCTATGAAATATTGAGTTATAAATGATTTCAGTTCACATTAACTGAATAGCTGCAATAAAAATACTATGATTTCTATGGATCTTTTTGAAACAGCAGAAAATCTGAATAACTCACCGTGAAAGTAATGCCTCCTTATTTATATTGTATTTCCATGGAAACTACAACAAGGAACACAGTAACACTAATTGAAAGAGCAAATCCTCAGCTACAAAACATTGTTTTTCAACATAGTCACCATCACTGGCCAATTTGTGTGAATGAGCTGATAAAGATGTACTTCATTTTGTGATGTGCCAGCTGTGCATGGCCATGCTGAACATGGCTTATGTTCCTCACTGCTGTCACCACTGCTGAAACACGCCACCCACTGCCTTACTGTGCTCACATCCACTGTTTAATCTTCATAACTGCTCAGCAACTGTCGATGAATGTCAGTGGATGCAATTTTTCCCACATAGAATAATTCAGTGACACACCTTTGTTTCATGCGTATGTCCATGTCAGATGCCCTTTTGTCAGACTGCCCCTCTGGTTCCACCTATTGCATGGCAACAAAATGCAATGGAATATTGGTGGAAAGGTTGAGCTTCTGCTGCCATACCTCCAACAACCACCTCTGATATCATGGGCCAGCATAATAAAACAGGAAACTGATTTTGGAGCAGCCCTCATATGTTTCTTACAAACAACACATCCAGTCTAATTCACTGCCACTAATTTCTTGATATGCTCGTATTCAGTGCTTTATTCACAACTTTTTCATTATCCCTGTAAAATATCTTAGTAGAGGCAGGTAGGTCTCAATCACACAGACTAATTTTATTACATTATCAAGGGAAAGGTCAAATCAGAATAAATATTTGGGAAGATTAGGAAGGAAAAGGGGACAAAAGGCTAGAGAATGGTTTGGGTCTTAACTGCAAACAGTTTGATTTTGTCTTTTATGAAAACTCTCTAGTTCCTCACCTGACTTGCCTCTGCAGTTGCTGTAGCTACTGTTACTTTGAGAAGCATTCTTCTTCTCAAAGAAAAACTGTGGAAGTTGAGCTTTGCAATTTTAAAAAATAATACCGAAAAGTTGCTGAGACACTTCATATTATATTTTATTTTAATGTGCACATGTGTGCATGTATGTATGAAAAGAAAGCATGCATGTATGTATGTGTAAAAGAAGAATGAATCTAAATTAAATATAAAACTTGAAACACTTATTATGAGATGCCTCTTATTGGAGGAGCCAGTAGTTTTTGAGTAGTTTAAGACTGCAGCTTTGCAAAGATAGAAATGGAAAGATAACTGAAGGAGATCTTTAAAAGAAGATTGTTTGAAGGGTAAACTAATGTCCTAGAGGGAAGAGGTGACAAGACACAGTGTGACAAAGTTATAAGGATAGTCTCAAACTGGAAGCAAGATCATTATTCTTTCAATCTCCCTCGACTTCCCTGATTTTGATTGTGACCTCAGGGTATGTTTGCAACATACACAGTAAATAATAAACAATGCAATAGGTCTTCAAGGCATTCTCTATTTCAGTAGAGCTCTTGACCTATGCACATCCTGGAAATAGTTTTCTTGGCACTGTCATAAATAAATTGGGTCATTTATTGCTGGAGGGGACCATTCTGGCAAGTTTTTTCAGGACACAAAATAGGCTATGGTTGTTGGCAGTCATTCAAAATGCCATTTTGCATGCACTGAAAAGACATCAAAAACCCAAATGAATGGGACTGGGGGAAGAAAAAAAAAAAAGAAAAAGAAAGAAAAAAAAAAAAGCACATATTGAAAAAAAAACAATATTTATATTCCTCTCATTCATCAAGTGTATGAAGTATTCTAGAGAAATCTTCTGACTTAGAATCACACAGAATCACAGAATTGTAGGGGTTGGAAGGGACCTCCAGAGATCATCGAGTCCAACCCCCTGCCAAAGCAGGTTCCCTACACCACGTTGCACAGGTAGGCATCCAGGTAGGTCTTGAACATCTCCAGAGAAGGAGGCTCCACCACCTCCCTGGGCAGCCTGTTCCAGTGCTCCGTCACCTCACTGTAAAGAAGTTCCTGTGCACATTTGTGCAGAACTTCCTATGCTGCGGCTTATGTCCGTTTCCCCTTGTCCTGTCCCCCCTGTCCACGTACCACTGAAAAGGAAACCCATGCAACTTTGATTTGCACATTTCCTTCTTCAAATGCAAAAACTCCATATTGAGAACAAAAGTAGCTTATAGATTGCCCCACCCACTCATCTTGACTACTTGGCAGATTGAACTGAAGCTGGAGATCCAATAAACACCAGAAATCTCAGCTATCTGACAATTTATCAGAGCAGTTATTCAAAAATCACAGAATCCAAGGACTCCTGTAGTTGATGCAATAGCCTTCTCAATCAATCATGTAAAAAATTCAGAACTTTGTTCAGAAGAATGTTAGCCTGCCTCAATGTTTTCTAATGGAAAATTTTCATGAAATGACAATTCCCTGACATACACAAGTTCTGCGGGAGCATACAAGTTTCAGTGCATGTTTACTTGTTACTGCAGCCAATATTTGTATTCCCTGACATGATTTCCAAAGAATGGAGGTACTCATCCAAGTAATCCCTTTTTTTTTTCTTGTCTAGGAATCCAACTAGTCACCCAACTTCAGATATGAAAGCTTGTGTTTGCTTGCTTGGCTTAGACATGCTACCTTTCTATGTGAAGGTCCTCTTTGTGCAAGTGAGACTGGCCTCTTCATCCAAACTGTATTTTCCAAAAGTTCAAAAATCACTTGTTATAGCCTACAATACAGCAAAACACCAAAATCACATTGTTTGGCCATTCCTTTGAAAACTTAGCACGAACATGTGTCTCATGAAATTGATAGTGCTGCTCAGAAACATCCCCTTGAAACTTCTTTTAAAAATCCATAGATTCAGTATAATTAGAAAATTTGCAGAGCAGACCAGCTTCACAGAGTACTTGCCAAGTCTCCTGCAGCAGTTTAGTTCAGAACTGGGGATTCCAAGCTTGCCAATGTACATGTCAGCTGGAAAAGATATAAATATAACATGTTGGGAAGGATGGAAGGAGGATGGGAGAAAGTTGCTGCTCCTTTCTTGTGCATCCCTGCAGTGGCAAGCACACAGAAGTTTGTTTTATTGGTTCTGTTTTTTGTTTTGTTTTGTTTTGTTGTTGATTTTTTGTTTGTTTGTTTGTGCTATGCTTTCTAGGACGAGAGAAGTTTCGGTATTTATAGTAACAGAGCAGATATGAAATTGCATTCATCATACAATTAGGAACATTTATGTACAGCGTAAACTGAAATAAAAGTACTTCACTTGTGCACAACCTGGGTAATAAACCTACTACCAGTAGCAGTGAATTTAGACAATGTACAATGGCTAGATGAGGATTCAGAACTCTGCCAAGCACATTCTTCCTAATCAAAATATTCAATATTATTGGAATTTACTAAACTTTACCTGTTTTTCCTGCAGCATTCAGTGCCAGGTATCTGCTCAAATCTGATTCATTTCAATGTTTCTGCAAAATTGGCATGGTCATTTCTGAGAATAATAGCAGAGGAGAGAACATATATTGACTATTTTGAAAACCTCTTACATCTCTTTCAAATAGAAGTAGCTCAAGCACACATTTTCTTGGTAAGTGATGTACAAAATAGAATAGGAGAATAGAAATGAGGAGGAAAGAAGAAGCAGACCTGGTGGAGGTGCTCACAACTATTTTCAATAATTTATAGTAAGTCTTGGTCAACCAGAAATGTTCCAGATGACTGGAAACTTGCCAGTGTGATGCCTATCTACTGGAAGGGTCAGAAGGAGGATCTGGAGAACTACAGACCTGTCAGCTGATCTCAGTATTGGGTAAGGTTATGGAGCAAACTATCTTGAGTGCAATCACAGCATGTGCAAGACAACCAGGAGATCAGGCTTAGCCAGCATGAGTTCATGAAAGGCATGTTCTGCTTGACCAACTTTGTCTTCTTTGACCAGATGAGCTGATTAGTGGATTTAACCTACCTTGTCTTCAGTAAAGAATTTTACACTGCCTTCCACAATATTCTCATGGTGGAGTTGACAGCCTGTGGCTTGGACAGGTGTACTCTTTCTTGGGTAAAAAAAACTGGCAGGATGTCCATGCCCAGAGTGTGGTGGTGAATAGAATTAAATCCAGCTGGTGATCTGTCACTAGTGGCGTTCCCCGGTGATGAATATTGGAGCCTGCCCTTTTTAATAACTTTACTGATGATCTGGATGAAGAGATTGAGTATACTCTCAGTAAGTTTGCGTGAGACATCATACTGCAAAGAACTGTTCATCTGCTCAAGAGTAGAAAGGCCCTACAAATGGATTTGGACAGGCTGGATCAATGGGCTGAGGTCAGTTGTATGAATTTCAAAAAGCTCCAGCTTCTGCACTTTGGTCACAACGACCCCAGACATTGCTATAGGCTTGGAACTGAGTGGCTGGAAAGCTGCATGGAGGAAAAAGATGTGGAGGTGTTAGTCAATATCCATCTGAATATGAGCACTGAATAAAGCAGTGTGTTCAGGTGGCAAAGAAGGTCAATGGCATCATGGTTTGTATCAGCAATATTGTAGTCAGCAGGCCTAGAGAGGTGATTTTTCATCTGTACTTGTCACTGGTGAGGCAACACCAAGGGTAATGTGTCCAGTTTTGGGTCCCTCATACAAGAAAGGCATTCAGGCCCTGGAAGGTGACCTGAAGGTCCCCAAATGTTCAAGAAACATGTGGTTGTGGCACTGAGGGGCATAGTTCAGTGAGCATGGTGGTGATGAGTGACAGTTGGACTAGATGTTCTTAGGGGTTTTTTACAACCTTAAAGGTTCTATTATTCTATAAAGAGAAAATAGTAAAATAAAATCTATCTTCCTGTTCTAGATTATTCTTTTTATATATGGTATTCAATATATTAATTCCCTAGAATCCATGGCATAAATTTATCAGATCTTTAAATACTATACAAGAAAACAACCTCCCCAAACTCTATTTTATTTTCAGGAAGATGTATTTTCACATTGTTTTCTGGTAGTATAAGAAAATTTGCGTGATGTGATCCTACTAGAAATAGTGTTATGATTTTATATGCCACTTGCATATTAGCCCAATACTTAACTGGTTGATAAACAGATATACTCACTAATCATAGTGGACTGTGCCAAACTACCAGTGTTTGTTCTATAAACATATGCCGGCAATTAATAATGATGATTTAATACAAGTATCTATTGCAAGTACTTTTCAGTTGCCTTGAATTTGTACAAGGTGAGAAAGTACATTCATATTTTCAAGGTCTTCTGCATCCAAGAGAAAGGAAATGGACCAAAGAAACTGACATAACACGGGTGTTTTCCCTTTATCAAATGAAAAGAATGAAGAAAAAAAAAACCCAAGCAAACACAAGGAGATCTGTCCAGCTTTGGGATATATTGAGCCATACAATTTCTATGATAACAGCACTAAGAGACTGCATTAGCACAGTCAGAAAATACAAGGAGATAATCAAATGACAGTGAAAATGGCAGGGTGGATAAATCTGGTCCAACAGGGAGTCTTTATTCAGAGGGGCTGATGCTGCTCTGCTGTGACGCAGTTCAGCGGGCTGCAGCGAGGCCAGCATGTGGCTTGGTGAGAACAATAGCGATTGACTACAGATGGGCACTTCCTCTCCAAGAACACTCCTTGCAGCTTGCTGGCAGTCAAGGATATGCAGACATACGCTCAAATCTCCATGGCAACGCCTTACTTTGGTGTGACATCAAGCCCAGATCAAAACTCCATAGGCGTCAATAGTACATGCTGGTTCTTTTCTTGAATTAATAATATTGATTTAAAAGGCAGGTTCCATTAACTGTTTCCTCTCTACACTGGGGATAATTACTGTCTGTGGTGCCTGTATTATTACAGTGATTTAAAAACAGGAAGTGCAGTTTCGAGTTAAATAATTCATGCTGTGCTGCTGCTCAGTCTGTTCTTAGAAGCAGAGTTATTGCCAGCTGGGCAAGGTAATTTCGGCGCAAGGGTGATAGGATTATGAAATGTCTAATTACCCTCTCATGTGATAAGATTACTTTTCTGAAAATCTTTTAATTCTTCCAAGCAGAGGCAAACAATCCAGATAAGTGACCAAACAAAAAAGCCTTCATGCATATTGCTGAGATTTTCTTTCTGAATGCGAGGAAAATTGCAGTCTAGGCTCCACTTTCCTTTACTCCCCTGAAAAAAAAAAGAGCAGCGTGAAGAAGCTTTTTTGAAAGTAAACATTCAATCACGAGACTCGGGTGGTGAGGAAGTTCCTCATACTACTCCCTTGTAGTACCCCTTCAGTCAGTTTTAAAATGCTATCAGTCACTGTGGGATTCTCAGTTAATATTTCAAAGCTACAATGTTGGTAGATGCAATACAGTGTCTCAGGATGGGCTTGCTTGTAACACTGGAGGAAAATGGAACAGAAATCCTCAGGTTTCTGATATGCGCAGAATGCCTCAAGGAAAAAAGCCTGAATAAACCAGGACATTATCACTTCTGAGCAATGGGTGGGAAGCAATGATCTTTTATTAACTAGGCAGAATATTTTTAGCAGCTGAACAAGTTTTTTTTTGTTCACAAAGGGAAACAAACTGCTTTGAGGATATATTAGGAGGCTCAGTATGTGATAGCGTTCAAGAATGTCAAAGTAGCACACATCTGTCTGGAAAGCAGGTCAGCTACTCCTACTCTCCGTGAAAGGTGTTGATTAGCTAACTTACTTGGAAATCCTGAAGTAGAACAGATTTCTTGAAGGAGTTGGAGTCTTGTTTAATTCTAACCTTGCACTGGGAAAAGACATAACACAATGAACTTCCATGTCATGCTAGAAGATACATATAGAACTTATATTCTTACAGGATAAGCAGTTAAAGAAGTCAAGAACATATGTATTGCTTCAAACCAACATTTCATCTAACCCACTACCCTGCTTACAAGAATATCCAGAAGCTTAAGTCAACAGAACAGAAGAAGAGAGCATAGGCAAGCACCCAACTGTAAAAACAGGGAGATAGCATTTTCCCCATTTTTTCCCACACAGATTTCTCTGCTGTGTGCTAATGGGGAGCTGTTAAGATTGAAATACTTTGTCTAATATTTTTGTACATTTTTATTGTCTTTCCCTGTAACAGCATTGCAAAACTAGACAACCATATATAAGAAGCTCATGACCAAATACTTCAAACAAACAGGATTGACCTATGAAATGATACAGTAGGAATAGTTCCATTTATTTGAAAGGCAAGGAATAAAAATTTAAAAATTGAGCATTCTTAACTATGGAAAGCCAGGACCACTTTAAGAATCAGAATATGTTGAGACACTGGGTGCCATGTCTAATTTAATGATACCTCAATCTGTATTTCATGAATGATCTGAACTGTGCACACATGGAACATAGCATGTAACCCATCATGGTGTTTTCCCCCAGTTACGTGTAGCATGAGAAATTGTCTGAGCTGTTGGCATTGTGCCTGTTATGTGTTGGCAGCTGTTAGTCATGGCCATCTTTCAAATTCAGAATTTGGGTCTGAGCACTGTGAGGGGCTGTTTTCTGCATAACTCAGAGCAATTGGCATTTCTAAAAATGGATTGTTGAAATGTGCTAGTCATAACATTCTGTTTTCTTCTCCCCAATATCATGAAGCACATGCTTAAATCAGCCACTTAGTCTAAATGAATTTTACTGTGAAGATCTGTGTCTTTCTCCCAGCTGTCTGTCAGCAGTACTAATTCTGTTTACACAGCTTTGGAATGAAAAATCAGAATAACAGTAACTGATCTCAAGGAAAAGTGAAGGATATCAAGTATATTTTTCTCCCTTACATACACAGGGGTATATATGCACACATATATCTTATGTATTTAATTTTATGTATAACATACAATGTATATACCTATGTATATGTGTAGATATGCCTGAGAAAAAATGGATGAGAATTTTTCTATCTCTTAACAACACTAGGGTTTCGATTTTATCCTATCCTTCTTTTTCCACTATCACATGCTGTACTCATGGACTGACATATCTATCATAGACTAAACCAAGGCCTATTGTAATGAGCAATATGCAAACATGAGACAGAAAGATGGAGTGTAAAGAGATATTAATATATACAAAAAATAAAAGTAGATGAGATAAAAAGGAAACTAGAAAATTATTAATTAATTTTAAAGACAGTTTAAATACAAACATATCTTCTGACAACCAGAAATACAAGAGAGAATCACAGAACCATAGAGCCCTAGAGTTGAATAGTAGGATATCCTGAGTTGGAAGAGACCCATAAAGATCACTGACACCAATTCCTGGCTCCACACAGGATAACCCAAAATTAAATCATATTGCTGTGAAAGTTGTCCAAATGCTTCTTGAACTCCGGCAGGTTCGGTGCCATGACCGTGACAGGCTCTGGGGAGACTGCTCCAATGCCTGACCACCCTCTGGCAAAGAAGAACCTTCTACTAATACTCAACCTGAATTCCCCTGTTGCAGCCCCATTCCATTCCTTCAGGTTGTATCACTGGTCACCAGAGAGCAGAGCTCAGTGCTGCCCTTCCATCACCCTCATGAGAAGCTGTAGTCCACCATGACTCCTCCCCTAAGCCTCCTCTTCAGTAGGCTGAACAAACAAAGGGACATCAGCTGCTCCTCATACATGTTGCCCTCTAGACCCTCCACCATTCTTGTAGCCCTCCTTTGGATACTCTTTAATAGTTATATGTCCTCATATCGTGGTACCTAAACCTCCACGGTTTGTTCAAGGTGAGGCTGCACCACTGCAGAGAAGAGCAGGACAATCACTTCTGTCACCCAGTTGGTAATGCTGGACCTGATGTACCCCAGGGCTCACTGCTGATTCATGTTCCACTTGACATCAACCAGAACCCACAGACCTCCTTCCACAAAGGTGCTCTCTAACTTCTCATCCCTCAGTCTGTACGTATATCCTGCTGATGATTACCAAGCCTTCTAACAGACCTTGTCCCTTCCACACAAGCAACTTATCCAAAGGGTGGGTTGCAATACAAGAGTGAATAAAACTGCTTTTTCAAAAATATATGCACTGGGAAGAATATGAATTTGGAGGAAAGCTCAATAGCTGTTTTGTTGTGAAATTTTCATCTTCAGAATAATTTTAAGTGGTGCAATAGCCATCCGAAGCTACATCCAACCTTGGAAATCAGGAAAACAGTTAACCTGTTTCCCCACACAGTGTAGCATAACTTAGAACTAGACTGCACAGACAGACATCAGACATTAGTGTTATAGCCAAAACAGTTTTAGATTTATGAGAAGAATAGTCTTTGTAGGAAGAAGCAAAATATTTTCTCAAACCATATTGTATATGGAAATCAAGCTAAGGAACATAAAACCTTTCAGAGCAGGTGAGCAGACTGCACTGTCTTTATTCATATGGAGCTTCTCTTGTAAGATTTTTATAGCCCCTATAATTTCAGGCAGTTAGCTAATGAAATATTTATATAATGTTGATTAATAGCATATTAAAACAATATTAACATAATAATATTATCATTGCCTAAAGTTAAGTGATCTGCAGTAGAAGATCTAGGAAGTGGATAAACTTTCATAAAACTGCATGAACAACAACAAAAAAAAGCCATGGAAGTAATACCCCAAAACAAAAGATATTGAATATCTTTTCAAAACCAGATTGCTCAAATCTTTCCTCTCAGGTGTTTCAGGAATCATATAAAAAATGTATTTATATTCTTAGCAGCAATGTAGAATACACCGACAGTTAGGAAAAAGTCTCTTCCCTACATTCCCTTTTCAATCTGTATTTTGACATTGGTTTCACAAGGCTTATACCATTGATCTATTTTGGACATTTATTTGTCAGACTATCATATTTTCATTATAGATTAATTGAGCACACTGTAGAGAAGATTTGAAGTCTCAAAGACAATGAATTTCCTGCAAGTTTCATGAAGAGTGTTGGCTGACTAAAGGAGAGTACCAAGAAGGGAAACAGGCAGAATTCATCTGTCATACATCCTGTTTTGGCAGCAGAATACGTGTACCTATTGGTCAGCCAAGCATACTGACTAGAAAACAAAAATGTGCACAGCTTTGGGTAGTCACAGCTAATGACTAATTTCATCTGCTCTGTAGTTCATGGAAAAACCTACTCTTATAGCCTTAAATGCAGAAGTGTCATAATACAAAAATTTAGCAAAATTGTCAGTAAATAAATGTTTAAAACATATGTTATTCTCTACTGTCTGACTGATGTATCTTCACTTTACAGATAGACATGTAAATATGGGAGAGGTCCGTTTTATATAGAGTGACATCTTTCTAAATACATTGCTGACAGGCTACAAAGGTATATTCAAAATACAAATTTTACTTCATCATGAAATGAAAACTAAGGCTCAGATCAATGGAGAATACAAGCAGTAATCATCCTGTGCCTTCACTTGGTGTGTTAGGAACACCTGAGTGCTGGAAAAGTACAAAAAGAAAAGTCTGAGGGTGCAGTTGCCTGGTGCTGGAAGCTAATCTGAAATCTTTGATCCAGACTACTCTTCATCATGTTCCTGCCCATTTTTCTGCTCTCTGTCCCCAACTGTATCTTCAAGCAATCAGACACGTCACGGACTGTTCTACTAAAATCAGTTCTCTTTCCTTTGTGGATGGCTTTTAATGAGATGAAATCTGTGATTTGGTTGAGAACCACACACTATGTGGAAGTTTTCATCTGGAAGGAAACAGGGAGGTGATCCAGATTTAGCTAGTGAAACCATGTCTCTGACATACTTCACCAAACCACAGCTTGTGGTATTTGCCATGAGTGCTTTGCTGATGATAATTTGCCCTGAGTACCTTGTTAAAAAGGCATATTGGAAAGCTAGGACTCTAAAAGAGGTGCTAAGAGAATTTATTTGCCCTGATTTATGATCAAACTAGAATCTGCATCTTATTCCCTGTGCAATAGTTGTCCTAAAGGGGCATTCAGTAAAGCAGAGCATTTTATTAGTATATGAGAATGAGATTAATGCAGGAAGAATAATTCTTTCCCGGACAGAAAACTACTTTGAACACACATTTACTAATATCTCCATTGCAGCAGATAGATGCAGTGATTTTGGATTTTTTTTTTGTTAGAAATCATAATTTGGCCCAAATGCTTCTTTGAAATATGCTAGAAGATGTGCTAACTTCATATACAATGTATAAAACACATATATATTAGTACTCATTTGACTGCATTAGTTATTCCTTTATATCTTAATTTATAATGTTATGTATATAAATTCTAACGCTGCAATAACAAATCGTGGCACTATAAATACACTGACTTGCAAGCCCTGATTTTTTGAAAGCACAGTTCTATTCTGAACTGGAACAATATGCTGCCCTTGGAAGCCTATTTTGAAGCTTTTCTTTCAGTACAGGTTTTCTTCGCTCAATGTTTTTTCACCAGCGCTCATACTGACAGTGGCAGCAAGAGCAGAGAAGGCTTTTTGTGCAGAAGGGCTTTTTTGTTTGTTTATTTGTTTGTTTGTACAAGTAAATAGCACTGAATGCCCGCAATTTCCTTTAAAGGACAGCAAGAGGTCTTCATCTCCTCACACAAAGTGCTAGAAAATTGTTGTTCTTATAGCACGCGCCTGTCTGCCCACTTATCTCTTACTCATTTTTTCCTGTTTTTATTCAGATTCTGTTGTTACCGAGTAACAGTTTTCCGTGATGGACGGGAAAAAAAAAAAAAAAAAAGATAAAGAAGCTCTGCAGTGATTTATTAGCTCATCAGGATTATTAGATAATACTATTTTCCTTTAATTTCATACTACATGTCATTCTCAAACAATGTAAGGAATAAGAAAGAAAGAAAAAAAGAAACCACCACAATTTAACAGAAAATCCCCCTCTTATGTACTGCATTTGCGTGAGGGTAGCCAGGACTTGCACAGCACAGAGGTCCCACGTGCGTGCAGTCAACATGCTTCCAGCTGGAGACATCCTGCTAGCCCTTTGGAAATGCCACCTGCATGTTAATGGGGCAGGCAGTCTCTGGAGGTTGCCTCTCCATCTAGGATTTTTACTTAACAAGAAGGGGGAGGGAAGGAAAAGCTCTGAATTATAAAAGCAGAACAGGAAGCCCCCGCAGTGACAAAACACTGAATTATTCATTGTGCAATTTCTAATTGTTCTTGAAGTTAGCTGAACCATTTGTAGCTAATTCAGCTCAATTTACTGTTTTCCCTTCCTCTTTTCTCTTCCTCAGGACTGGAGGAGAGAGACGGAAAGACATCCCTGAAAATGCTCCTATCAGTCCTACTGCAGCTACCCTCACATGCTGAGTAAGAACTGAGAATAAAATGCTCACTAAAAGTCAAATGTTGCCAGTTATTTATAGGTACAGTATAACCACAGTTCTTATACTTTAGATTTTCTCACTAAAGGTCATAGTAATTGCTGCTCTAGATCATACCAATCTAACACAGTGTCCTTCCAGTTTTTCACAGTGGATAGTTAGCAGTAGTGCTTCAGGTACAGCAGCAAGATACCAAGTGCTGAACAATTACAAAGTAAACTGTCCATGAGGAAAATATTTTCTTATTCTTCATGAGCTAGTGGCTTGTCAATGTTTACCTATACAGAGATGTGTAAAGAAGAAAATCAGCATTTACACACTTCACTATCCAGATTAACCTGCAGTTCCAGCTTGAAAGTGACTGAAGTTACATCAGACAAAAGATAATTCCATAAGTATCCAGCGTGTGAGGAAAATTACAATTTAAATGTGTTTCTATTTGTCTGTTGTTTTCTACATAAGTAGAACAGCTAATTAGGGACATCCAGTTGACATCAACTTTCCCTGTCATTAATACATACACATATTGAAACAACATTTCTCCATCTAATTTAACCATTACCAGCCTCTGAATCCCACGTTTCTGTTTTTTGATTTTTTTGTTGGTATGTTTCTTTTTTTTTTTTCTTTTGAATTATTTCTGTCATCTAGCTCTCAATTCCTTCTGGTTTTACTCTAACCTTTGAAACAGGAAGATTAGAACTCATTGATTCGTGTAATGGCATTATACACGCTAACATGTTGTTTCCTTTCTGACCACCAACGCGCAATGGCACAATGTGCAAAGGTCAATTAATCTGACACCACTGCTTATCCTTCCAATCAATATTGCTTCATTGTTTCCTTGTTCTTCCACATCTGCCTGTCTGTTGTTACACTTGGTTTGCAAGGCCTTTCAGGCTAGAGAGATTTTGCATTCTCTGTGCAACTCATGAGCATGGTAGAGGCCTAATCTGCATCTGCAAACTCTGTTGCAATACAAACAGTTAATACAGCCATAGCAAATAATGAGTTCACGTTTGTTCCCTAGTTTATATGTATATACATTATATACACACACACACACTTTCTTAGATTACTCCAAATATAGCACCTCCTACAAATTTCCATGGAAATTGCAAGAGATACTAAGAGCACAGTAGTATTATTTGATAAAGTAAGTTCTCAACTGTTAGCTAAATACTATTATTTAATATGGTCACCACCACTAGCTGTGCTTTTTTGCCAGCAATGAACAAGAGCTTGCACGTTGCACTCATAAAAATCTGCACCAGTGGAGGTGAGACACTAGTTCACAGCTGCTATGATGGCATAGCTGCTTGGAAAATTTACCCCATACAATCCATCCTTCATTGTCATCTGTCATGTAGCAACTTAATGTAGCAGATATTGATGGGAAGGTTCACTCTCTGCTGCCATCTCACTGATATCCACCTATGACATCATGGGCCAATATCACAAAGCACACATGTGTGTGTACATATATGTTATATATATGTATATATTCTTAGCAAGTCCTCAACTGAAGGGTTCTATGGAAGACTAGGCAAGGTAAATAGCTGTTTAATTTCCTCTATCTCCAAGGCAGCTATACCAAAAGCCCACTAATACTGTTTTGGGTCCACAGAGAGCCGTCTTGAGATAATCTATACCAAGGATGCACAGGCCCTCTAGGTCAGTCTCAATGGGCTGCTTTTGCTTCTCATTTCCAGTTAGGCTCACTTCAGCCTCCAATACAATCACTCTTGGGATCTCCCTGTTACTCCAGAAATGTTGTATTTGTATACATATATACGTGTGTGTGTGTATATTTCACACTTATTCCCTGATTTTATATATATAATTTCCCTCAGAGATGCTTCAATTAATTTAGAACTCACTAATTTGTACAAATCAAATTATTTACAGGAATATATATTAGATAGCATTTACTGAATTTCACATGTCATCAAGCTGTACATCCAACTCATTAGATTCCCTGAATTTTTAATATGCATAGAAAGTCTTAATGTTTTCCTTTCTTCTTAGTATGGTCTTTTCCTAAAAGTTTGTTATCAAAATTAAGTTACTGGATGAAGATTTTTAACAATCAGATCCATCATAGCTGTTCTTATTTTCTTCAGGGTTTTTCTAAGCTGATTAATTTGGGTAACTGCTGTACAGACAGACCTTAGAATCAGAGAATCATAGAATCCTTTGAGTTGGAAGGGACCCTGAAGGCCATCTAGTCCAACTCCCCTGCAGTGAACAGGAACATCCACAGCTAGATCAGGTTGTCCAGGGCCTGATCCAGCCTCACCTTTAAAGTCATCAGGGATGAAGGAACCATCTCTATGGGCACCCTGTTCCAGTGTCACACCACTTACTGTAAAAGCCTACTTCTTTCTATCCAATCAAAATCTCCCCTCTTTTCGTTTGAAACCGTTTCTCCTTGTCCTGTCATCCCTGGTGGACACTGCTTGTCACTGATCTCCATCCAGACACATCCAGTCACCTTGTTATTCCTTCCTGTTACATCAATATGTTTAGCTCTATGTAAAAGAAATTAAAAGGTTAGACAACTCAACTTTTTTTTTCTTTTTTCTTTTTTCTTTCCCCCTTTCTTGATGAAGTTTGTATTTCTTTTCTATCTCTTACCAGAGCTTTAAATTATCACACTTTTCCAGTAAACAGATCACTACTTAGCTTCCCTGAGCTCTTCCTTTGTAGTATCTGAAAACTAAATAAAGTGTTACAAGTCTTGTTTAGCTTAGTTTTTTATTCACTGGGAAATCTTTCAGACCAAGAATACACTGTACTCATGTGTGAAGTCCTTGCTCATAGCAAGAAATTTTATAAGTTATATTTTAAATATTGTTTCAATCAACATACCTGTTCTCCAAAGGATACTTGTCATTGTTCAATGTCCAAGATCTCCCTCAAAACAATGTTATGTGGACATATAGATAAATTTCACTACCTGAAATACTCACACAGGTTTAAAGACTGAAAACTGAAAAAGACTTTAATGAGCCAGTGCAAACCCTTGTCATACATAACTGTCTTCAGTCTTAGGCTCAAGGACTCAGATATTTGTGCTCTTCAGTGCTGTTGCTTCTTGCCAGTTTATTAATTTTTCCAAGTGTCTATTTTTCTATATGTCTTTATTAGTTTTTGAGGAGTGATCTTCTATAACAGTAGAAATCCTTTTTTTTTTTTTCTGCAGTATTCTTTTTAATTGCTATTCTCTGGTATTCATACAAACTTTCGAATTAACTCCCTAGAAGCCTTCTTCTTTACGGTTTAGTACAAAAGTATTATTTATTTTTCTCCATTCTGCTATTTGCTGTTTATAAGCCATCTTATCTCTCTGACTTTTTATCTTGTGCTTTATGTGTGCCATTAATTTAGTTCCATATTATGAGAGATATCTGACTGGAGTAATCTTGATTTTCCTAGTACCCACGCTATTCAAAATGTAGGCACCCAAATTTTTGACCATTTGCCAATGCTGTAGACTCTGCTGATTATTATCTGCAATTACCGCACATTCAGGTTGATATTACAGTCTTTCAGGATACTAGAATCATTACTGTTCTATACACAAAAAATGTATATTGATCATGGAAGAACGATCCATGCCGGCTATGCATTAGAACCATGTTCTAATACAATATCATAGGTATCTTCTTCATTCTCTAACGTGTTATTTATGAAAGTTCTTTAAAGCTGCATCATTTTGAGGGCTACTCTTTCTCAGATTTAAAGAAACATCTGTTCCCAACACACGCTGCACCAACAACGTTCATTGGTTTCAGTCTGGAAGGGCTGTTCTATTTTGTTGGTCCAAACAGTGGATAGCTTGAACAGAATCAGTAGATTTCATCAAATCAGTGAGAATATCTCTAAATAAGCATATTCTGACTCTGCAGGTTGTCCACTAACTGATTCATTCAATAAGGCAGAGCACTACCTTCTGTTGCAAAGCAGAGTTTATTATGAGTGCAGATAATTAAATAGATAAGTATAAAATCACTCAGAGCACCATAAAAATGCTTCCCTAGGGAGCTTCATTGCTTGGATATCTTAAATCAGAAGGGCAAAGATTATTATTTCTAACCTCAACATTTTATTTTCAAGAAAATAAGCTTTTGTGCAAATCTGGGAAAAAATGATTCAGAGTTGAAAACTTCAGTTGAAAAGCTGAAAACGTTGTCTGCTGAAACCTTTTTTCTTCACATTTTTTTGTGCTAGCCATAGCTGCATATGCACCAGTAAATTAAATGATCCATGGATCTTTCTATGGACCTGAGACCAGCTGGCACTGCACTGCTCGTATCAATTGAAAGATCTAAGCTCTCTTCCCTCCTAGAACAGGGTAGAACAAAACGGTCCAAATGGCCTATTAGGAATGATCTGCTGTCCCTGGTGGCCCCCCTAACTATGCCCAAACACAGTTGGCACAGATCAAAACCAAGTTAGGGATCATGCTAACAGTTAACAGTATAGTCAGTCACAGTGAGTGCTTGAACCCATGCCTGAACTGTTCAGCTTCCCAGTACAAACACTACCATTGTGCTTCCAACAGGACTGAACAAATGATGCTTTTAATATATTCACAGTTTCTTGAAGGAAAAAAAAAAAAAAAGAAAAAGAAAAATATTCACTTAATTCTTCCTAGGAAAAAAAAGAAAAATCCAAAAAGAGAGAAAAGGAACAACTTATCTGGTGTTATATCAAACAGGTAAGCTATCAGTTTTTCCGTAATTACTTACAAAGCACAGGCAAAACACTACAAGAGTGGCAATTGCAAAGCATATATTTCCTGATCCACAGTGTATGTTTGTATATTTTCTGCTGCTGCTACCTACAACTTTGAAAAATCTAAATTCAAACAACATTTCAGCTGGAAACATTTTCAAGAATTTATGGGAACAACAGGTCTACTAGATGTAAAGTAAATTACCAATCAGTAGATGATCTGCCAAAAGCCAGTGGTTGTGGAGACCAGAGGTGGGGTTTGGTGCATCAAAACCACAACATCTCTGCCCAGAATTTGCACGGCTATGAACTGTCATCTCCAGTAGGACATTATTCAGTAAAGTGAGCTATGCCTTAGGGCTTCTCTCAATTTCCATGGGGATCTATGTAAGGCTCTCAGAGGTGATCAAAGTACTCCATTTCAGACTGGTAACACACAAAAACAAGCAGCTATGGGTCAGTTCTTACTAGGATGTGAAAGAATGGAAAAAACCTGAATATTTCTCTAAATTTCATCATATTTCAAGACCTTCAAGAAAAGAACTTTATATTAAGGACAAATAAAATACTTGATTGCAAATGGATCTTGATGGGAAACAGCTCTTCCAGTCTGTAAAACACTGAGATGGATCTTTTCTTTTTTTTCCAGTGTGAACAAAGTGCAGAACACATTACAAAGCTTTAGAGAGGACAAAGCCTATGCATAAAAGAGCTAATGACTAGGGTACTTAGTCAAGATTTAAGAATGTAATATGATTCTGACAGAAGGAATTTCAGCTTGCATATCATACCTTAGGCATACATCACAACCATCAGACTACTGTTTTTTTCACATTTAGCCAAAATATGTTTCTCCATTAAAAAAAAAACTTTTTTCCCATGTAGCATTGAAAGTATTAAATTTCTGTTGTGAAATTTAATTTCTCTGAACTGGCACTTTTCAACCAGGAAAAATCTTGCCTTGTTCTAGTAATGGATCTTCATTATTTCAGATTGTTTGAAGAATTTCTCTATGTGAAGTATGTTACAGCTCATATTGTCTTCTGAAATGGTGAAAAAAATGTGATTAACTATAAATGTCAACACAGTTGATTCCTAATTTCTCTAATGTTGTGCAATATGAAAATAATTAGAATCGTAAGGGAATTGTTAGTTCTCTTAGTGTTCCCCATGTGCTAAACGCTATCAAAGACTGTGAAAAGAGAAGCAATAAAAGACTTAGGCTCTATAGTTCAGTGGAAGAAACATTTTTGAAATTATTCATGTTCTTCCTTATTCAGATTTCAATTTCCTTATTTCCTTTTTTTACTCACTTCTGCTTGTTACTATTGTCTTAGATTTCTAACAATTTGAATTTGTTTCTACTGACTGTTAATGCTTGATATTCTATCAGTGCTCTGATCTCTCCTTAACCTCACCTTTTTTTCCTGTATCTCTGATAGTCTTTCTCTGCTCATGATAAATGAAATCTTTGCCATCCCCTTCAGTAGAGGAAAGGAATAATCCTAAAACAATATCAATTCATAGTGAACTGCAAAGAGTCATTGTTTCTGAGTTTAATAGTATATATCCTAGTTTCCCAGGGCTTGTTTAATAGAAAGCTCTGAATATGCCTTAGAAACCTTGGAAAGTAAAATGAAATGCTTTTAACAGTAACTATTTAAACATTTCTATGTCTATCAAACAGCAGCTGTCACTTACTTGAGACAAAAAGTATCAGTCCAAAGGAAAACATACATATATCTCTCAGGAATTTTACAAGATGCAGAGCTGGCTGTACTTGCTTGACTGACTGACATAATAACAAGGTTAACAAAAAAAAAAAAAAAAAAAAAAAAGTTATTTTGTAAAGAAAGCAGTTTAAAAACATTTACTAGTAAGTGCATTTTTTAACTTTTCCTTAGTCTATGGGACAAGTTTAATGATATCTCATCTTACACATTAAAAAAAAAAAAATCCTAATTGAATAAAAACGTTTCAGATTTACATTTGAACCTGTGAATTTGAATTTGATAAAATTATTTACTTGGTCATGTTGCTTACTTTTTAATAATGTGAATGCTTTTTGTAATGATGAAACAAAATTAGTTGCTGAAGATGTGAAAAATAAAATCTCTTTCTTTCTGTTGCCAAATTGCTTTTTCCATAATGGCTCACTATTTCAAGCTGGAAAGCCTCGGATGCTGTGTTAAACAATGGTTTTCTTTAAAACACTTTGTATATGCCAGCCACTAGCATCAAACTGATGTCATTCAAATGACAATCAATAGTATGTTAACAGTTCAAAAAGATATCCCATTAAGATTTTACAATTTAATTGTTCTTTCAAAACTTACAGAATTTTTGTGGGTTTTTTGTCACTGTTTAAACCAATAACCTTGACCAATCTGTCTGTACTAAATGCATTATGTACCATTTCTACTCTATACCTACATTTACGCACTGGAACAGGTTGCCCGAGGAGGCTGTGGATGTCCCATCCCTGGAGGCATTCAAGGCCAGGCTGGATGTGGCTCTGGGCAGCCTGGTCTACTTGTTGGCAACCCTGCACATAGCAGGGGGGTTGAAACTCGATGATCAATGTTGTCCTTTTCGACCCAGGACATTCTATGATTTTCTGATTCTATGATTTAGTAGTTAGTGCTCCTGCTTGCAATATTTCCAGCATTACCAATGTCATCACATTTTTCATGTCAGTTATGCTGAGAGATAATGACCTCAATTAAGCAAATGAGGAAACATGAAAAGAATATCATAATTAGATTAAGTAACAGTAGTAAGAGAGTGAGTGGATGAGCATCCAACAGCTAAACCAAAGGTTTCTGACAGAATCAAGCATGAAAGACCAGCTGCGAATAAATATAACATGCTCAGTGCATAGGCAGGTATGCTTTATAAAAAAAATACCTGAAAGCGTCAATTTTAATCAGTACAAGCTCAGCATCATTTCTCCAGCAATGTATGTTATCATCTGATCGAGAATTTTTAAAAATTGAATTAAACACTAAAAGGGAAATGAGATAACTTTTTGTTTGAATTTTTATTATGCCATGTAAAGACTTATAACTCATGTTTGCTTTTGGGCTCTTTTGTTTATAGTTTCAAGATTCTCTTCCCCTAAAATTCATGTTTTCTTTTCAAAATTGTGTATCCCTGTAGTTAAGATACATCTAAATAAGTTTTCTAAAATGGCATCAAGTCATTTTAGGGAGCATCCAAAAGTTGTCAGTGTATCATTTAATTTAACACATATTCTAGCTCCTTGGATTTTAAATAGACCTGAATATTACCGTTCAATGCACATGAAAATATACATTTTTTGCTAGCGCTGAGTAAGTCTTCAGTCTCACAAGTGTGACATATTAAGCAAGATCTTTAATATCTGCCAGGCACCTGGCCAGTTTACTTCACTGTAATTACAGTTTAGGCAATTTTTTGACACAACTATGCGACCATGCTTAGATCTGACGTATAGTAAAGCTTCACGCTGGGTAAATTATTGTTAGTGATCAGCACTTCAGTAGCTCTTCAAAATCCTTCATAAACATTAAAAGATTAGTATACAGTATTTGCAGTGGAGTATAATGTTTTCACAGTAAAATCACGATGCGCTGCTAGAAAGTTGCACCATAATTATGTAGTGCTCATTTATATTTTTTATTTAACATGAACATCTGTTTTTCCCAACTGTTCCAAAACATAGTCAACACTTACTTGATATATTTGTAAAGCCACAAATTAAGAATAATCAATTTCTTCTATTTAAAGTAATTAATGTTAAATTCTTACAAACAGAAGCAAATGAAAAAAACTGCTACTGACTTTGAACAGTCTACATTTTTTCTCTAGGATTCCTTCTGGGTGTAGTCTCAGGAAAAAAAACACCAATTTTTTTTGCCTATTTTATCAAAAATTTCAGCCAGAATGTTTATCAAGTAGACTTTCCTGAAGGAATAAAACACTTTGTAACTGGACAGGTCGATTTGTTTCTCTAATTTTCTTTAAGACTTCAAATCTAAAATGTGATATTTTCTTCTTTTCTATGACTGCATATTTCTATAGTAATAGATGACATTTGCAAACAAAACAAGAAATGCAAAATCTTACAGACATGTCTATGTGCATATAACACCTGCAAAACAGATGCTAAAAAATTAGCATGATAACTGCAAAGTTAATCTTTCCAATTCTAAGCAATGCTGTAACTAAGGCTGCTATGCATTCATAATTCGCCTCTCCTTCGTATGTGTACTATAGTGAACATTTAGCTACAGTTAGTAAAATATTTTTCTATTCAACCAGATGGAGACACAAAATGGAAAGTGTTCACTTAATGAGTAGCTATTTAATATTTTGCTTTTTCTTCTTGGCCTTCATGAAAACCTGTGCTCTGTTTACCTCTGGCCATTAAAATTATCCTCAGTAGAAAGGCATCATGAGCTTTTCTAGCGATATCACCACTGCTGTATTTGAAAGTTGGTTAATATCTGTATACTTCAACCCAATATTGTGATCTAAATGGAGGGTTTATTATTATAAATAAGGAACTAAGATAGTGAGAGATCAAACTAAAAGTGTCAGCTAATTCTGCTTGAGAAGTCATGGATGGACAGGTCTATGGCTGCTCAAAATCTATTTTCCAATAACTTTCAAATAAAAGAATGCAGAATAAATATATTAATACAATTCCTTAGCAATTCAAAGCAATTTTATGGTATTGCCAAGTACTTCTGTAGCTCCTATTCTTGAAGATAACATTAGCTTTATTACTCATAGGACAGTTTTGCAAAGGCCCTGACCACACTTTCTACGTATGAATTTCTGCTATGAATGACACAACATTCTGCAGGCAACAGTATAACTCATTATTCAGCTTTGATTTGCCCATGAATTTCCAGCTTGCACACTGCATGAAAGCCTGGTAGAAAGCTAGCTTTACAGCTTTAGAAACTTTGGTTAAGATCCATGTATTTCAAAATTATGTTGTAGGCAAAGTAAGATTATCTGAGTATACAGTTTTACTTCCATCTGTGAATTTGATGGATATTATGAAAATATTTCATTTACAATAATTGCACGTTAAAAAAAAAAAACAAATTTTTACCTTTGGAATCAAAATTTTGTTGCATTATCTTTCAATAATCGTATCTGGAAACCGAAAAAACATGCAGCAAATTAATTCAGTTTCCTTAAAAATTTATTGCTAACTATTCCATAATATAATCTCTGTACATGGTCATACATGTAACAGTCAGTTGGATTATTTGTCAGAATATGGGAAAAGTTTAAGATCTTTTCTACAAGCAAAGTATTTCTTAACAGCCTTGCACTCCGTAAGACAATTTCTTTTCAATATCGCCAGTCACCTGCAAGTAAAAAAGAACAAAATGGAGGAGGGGAAACTGTTTAAGTCTGTTTAGCTTTTAACAATGAATTTCAGGTAGCATATGGTTGGTTAAATAATACTTTTTCATCAACTTTTTCTTTCATAAAAACATATGTGAATAAAAAATTAATTTACATGATCCTAATCTTCTTGGCTTTTGTTACTTTTCTCTTTTATACTTCAGCCAAACCTAAAATGAAAACTGTTCTATGATCACAGATCGTACCTCTGCCGTAAAGAGAACGAGTAAAGAAATTCCTCTCAAGTACCCCCACGCTAATAATCATAGTCTTAAATCCTGTGATGCGCACACAAAAAAATATATATATAAATAAACATAACAATAAAATCCCAAAGCTGTTTCTAAACATGCAAATAAAATGTCATGCAAGTGAAGTACTGAATGCATTTAAATTAAAGCACTCCCAGAAGGACGAATCTATAAGAATATTTTATGTATTTCATTCAGACAAAAATATATACTGGCAATCTGGACATAAAATATTTGTGAATTTGAATTAAATTTAGAAGAGCCAGGTTTCATGTATTTTTCCTTATTTGACTCCAAGTAGACTACAAGTTGGAACTGTCTAATTTCTGAAATATTTCTCCAGTTTAGGAAAGGAAAAAAACTACTGAAATCAGTTAATCTTGAGAATAGTTCTTCATATTAAGCATATGCTTATGAAAACAGTTTCTCTGAGATTTTTTTACATCCAAACCATCACTTGCAAATAGAATCATAGAATCATTTTGTATCAGAGGAGAGATAGATAGATACAGATAGATTAGACATAAGGAAGAACTTTTTCTCTCAGAGAGTGGTCAGGCACTGGAATGGCTGCCCAGGGAGGTGGTGGAGTCGCCATCCCTGGCAGTGTTCAAGAGGCATCTGGATGACGTGCTGCGTGATATGGTTTAGTGCTTGTGGTGGCAATGGTGATGAGGAGACAGTTGGACTAAATGATCCTGTAGGTCGTTTCCAACCTTGTGATTCTATGATTCTGTGATTTGAGTTCAAAGGAACTCTTGAAGGCCACCTAGTCCAACTCCCTTGCAATGAACAGGGACACCAAAGTGCCTTTGAATGTCTCCAGGGCTGGGGCTTCCACCACATCTCTGGACAACCTGTTCCAGTGCTTCACTATCTTTCCTGTGAAAAAGCTTTTTTCTTATATCCGATCTAAATCTTCCCTCTTTTCTTTAGAGACCATTTCCCCTTTTCCTGTCACAATGGATCCTGCAAAAAAGCCTGTCCCCTTCTTTATTACAACCTCTCTTTAGATATGAAAGGCCATTCTCAGGTCTTCCTGAAGCCTTCTGTTTCCCAGTCTGAACAACTCCAGGCCTCTCAGTCTGTCCTCACAGGAGAGATTGTTCCATCCCTTGGATCATTTTTTGCGGTCCTCCTCTGGATGCAATCCAACCGGTCCATGTCTCTCTTGTACTGAGGACTCCACATCTGGATGCAGTACTTCAGGTGAGGCCTCACATACCCAGGATAGATGATCAGGATCATGTCCTTTGCCCTGCTGGTCATGTTTCTTTTGATGCAGCCCAGCTTACAATTGGCCTTCTGGGCTGTGAAGGACACTGCTGGCTCACATCCACCTTGCCATCCGCCAAAACATGGGGGTGGGAAGAGAAAAGATATCAAAAGCTTTGGGATATTTTCATGAGTTTGGCATTTCAATTTATACAATGGCAGTAGTAGCTGAGGGTCCCTAAGCTTTTTAAGGTTCTGAGTATGGTCTATATATAGATTGAAGATTCTGTAATTCTACGATAATTGAGAAATCTGTGTAAAAAGACACTGTTAAAAGAACAACCACCTATTATGATCTTTTCTCTATGGTTTCTGCAGTCTACCCTGTAGTATATTTGCACTTGTGTGCAAGATTTTACACCCTGGGTATACAACAGATTATTAATTTTCTAGTTATTAACCACAATTGCCAGTAAGACCTACAAAAATTATAAATGAGTCATGAAAAACTCATGAGCCATCATTCTGTGCTATTGAATTTGTAGTGCTAAAAATTTCCTGCGCCATGAACAATGTCAGCTCGAGACTGAGAGCTGTGGTGCAGCTCTGCAGCAAAGGACAGTATGGTAGATAGAAAGCTGTCCATGAGCCTGCAGTGCCCTGGCAGCAGGGGTAACAATTTCCTGGGCTGCATTAGGAGGAGCAGAGCCACTGCATTAGAGGGAGAGATTATCGTCCTCCACTCAACCCTTGTCAGACCATCAGACCACAGCTAGAGTACCATGGTTTTTTTTTTTTAACTCCCCCTGTATGACAAATATGAATAAACTGGAGTAAGTTCAGTGGAGGGCTACCAGAATATTCAGGGGCTGGAGAACCTACTGTGTGATGAGAGGCTGAGTGAGTTTGACTTGATAATTATGGAGGAACAGCCTATAACTTTAGGACTTTCTTACTCTTTGGATAGCTAGGGACTAGAATGGAATGCCTAGGATGTTTGTGGGATTTCTAAAGAGTTAGATGAGAAAAGGAGGAGTTTGGAAAACAAAAATCTGCCAGGAATGAGGTGGATGGTTTTGTGCTGTGACTGGGGCATAGACCGCATAAGTCATATAATTATTATTCTATTTGCCAAGTAGAATCCTGTAAAATTAGGAATTCTAGGACAAATATCTGACTAAAATGACATTAAGGACAAAATACTCCATCAATCTAAATCACAAAATTTTCTTCTTCCTTAGAAGCCTGCAGAATCTATTCAATGTGTTGACCCTTTCCTTGCTTTTTCACAGTTTTTTAATCATATTTCAAATAAAATGTACACAATCGTGATTCTCAGCCTCATATCCATATACTGCTCAAAGTGCATAAGATACTAGAAGGTAATCCACAAAAGTTAGCAAAGATGTCTATATCTAAGCACACATACATATGTGTGCATGCATTCATATATGTATGCGCAAACCTACAATCTCTTTTGAGGAATGCACATTGACACTGCCTGGCCCAGCATACCTGAGTGCTTCCTCCAACCTGCTGTCTCAATCTGCAGGCAGGCACAGTAAGATAAACATGCAGGTCACATTAAATGCTTTTCAAAATCAATATTTCCAGCTGAAACACTTGCAACAATAGCGATTGTATTTTGACACTGAAAATAATAGAGAAGACATTTTCCTAAATGCTAAGTGCTTTATTCATCATTTCTTCCATATCTGCTGATTCATTAAATAATTCTCAGATGCAGTATAGTTTGCAGACGTGTTTCATAATATTTAGACAAAACTAAGAAATGTTGATGCATTTCTGTACCGTCTTAAGAAATGACTTTGAGGGCATTATCAATTTGTGATGCATCATATTACCATTACACTTACTAAAAATATTGTGTATCACTGCACAAATTGTTGTGTTTATGCTTTCAAACTAAAGCAGTTATCAACAGAAGACAAACACACATCTTGAGCTGTCCTTTGCTGTCTTGAATTCTTGAGGAAGCATCAACCGTTTTGGAGCCAGAAAGCACAAGATCTGAGTGGGTATTTTTACTTGCTTTGATTTGCATAAGAGGATGTTTTTTTGAGTAGTGTATTTACAGTTTGCATAAGGGTTTTTTTGCTTTCTGTTTTTTAATTATTATTATTTGTTTATTTAAGTGACAAGGAGATTTCCTCTCTTTGCTTTCAAACTGACAGGTTTTCCTTCTGTATGTTTGATACAGAAAGAATTGTGCACTATGCACCAACTTTCTCAGTTGCTTTTATCCTTTGTGAAAGTTACAAACATAAGATTTAGCATTGTAACTGTAGTAGAACATGTAGTATGTTATTCAGCTGGGATTCTTGAAGCCAAGTTGTTTACAGTTCTCTTGCACACTTATAGTCTCAGCCCATAGGTTTGTTTACGCTGAAAGTAATTCTATTGCTGCGCCATAGGCTTCTACATAAGACTCAGCATTGCAACAAGTTGAGTCAGTGGTATTGGCAATCAGCCAGATGTCATTGCTGCCTCAGGATTTCCAGCATCTACATAGAGTGCAGGTCAGGTTGCTATAAAGGATATATAAAAGGAAATCTGTCTAATTTTCAAATATGGTTTATTAAAGACAATATTTGCTCAGAATGTTAGATGAATATTTACCTTCATAACTGAAGTCATTGCCTACATATTAAAGTAAGAAATCCTTAATTTAGATGCCTCAGTGAAAACTCACATACGGATTTTCTCCTCATTGCTAAAGCTAAGAAAGGAAAAAAATAGGAAATGAAAAATGTAAGATTCGTTTCTAAGCTTCCTAATTATTGATTCCTTCTCTATAGAATAAAAGTTTGTGAGGAATCTCTAGTCTTGACATTATCACTGACTGTTATGGAATGTCTCTTACAGGTTCATTGTGCCTAAGTTTTTCCCTTAAGTTTAATAATGCTCATGCACTTCTACATATTAGTGGTTCCTACCAATTATATGAGCACCCTCCACGTTCACCTTCCTCGATGTTTCAGTCGATCTGAAAATTGTGACGCTTCTCCCAGCAAACAAAAAAGAGGTGCTAGCACACTTCCCTTTACTGTCTCTCACAGTGGTATTTGAAGTAAGAAGTTCAGGTTTCTGCCATCAAAGATTTTTTAAGCATTTTTAAACTGTTTTAGGTATGTTTTAAACTGCTAGAAGTTTAAGAGTTAAGAGGAAAGCCTTGATATAATCTTCAAGTCTTTGAAATTTGAAAAAGAAGACATTTGAAAAACAAGTCAAACTAATTAAAAAATACATATGTAAAAATCACCATTTCTTGGATCAAACCATGCTGGAGAGAGAATTAAATGTTTTCCTGAATCTCTGGTATATTCCAAATCAACTGAAGTGTACAAAGTGTTCGTATGCATGTAACAGAAACCTTCCAACTGTTGTGAGGCTGATTGCCTCATAGGACTTTGACTCTTCTGCTGACCAAATATCTCTTTTGGGAAATCACAAGATGTGCATTAGGCAAAGTACTGCTTGAACTACAGACCAACTTATCTCAGGAAATTGAGAGGGCAAGTGGGAGATAGAAGGGGTTACCTAGTTCTCAGTGTTGTTTAAATTGCATCCCCCTACAAAACACATACAAATTTCCATCCTTCCTTGTACTTCCTTTCATTTTCCAAATGCTACATGTTTTAAGATTTTTTTCTTGCACGAAAGCACACATATAAAGCACATACTAGTTCTGATGATTTTAAATTAACAGAGGCATAATGATGCTAAAAAATAAACACTCGGGGAAAAAAGTTAAAAAGTTAACCCTTAAGAGCCAAAGGTATTTACACTTAAGTTATAAGAAGACACATGCAAAGATGTACTCTTGATGGATGTGAATGTGTTTTTTACCCTCCTATGTGTCTATTTCAGATAAGAGACAAAAAGAGTATTGTTGGCTACTTTTGTTTGGAAATTCTGTAAAGCATTGTTCCCACTGACATTTCATCACAGATCTGTGTTAATAAATAGCTGGGGTGAATTTTTCCAAAAAGGAGTCCTACCGTGTTCTTTCCAGTTATAGCTGTGAAGTACAGTTTCATTTCAGGAATGGCATGTTCCTTAAGTACGATGTGTTCATAAATATTCAAATATAAATATACTCATCAGCAAAGGAACGCACAACAAACCATGTTAGGAACTACCTAAAACTTGGCAAGCAAAGTGATGCTGACAAAGGATGCCACTGCCGGGATGTAGTTAGGAAGCTGATCAGGATGGGGTTATGAGGAGTATCTCAGTGCTACACTGTACTGCCATAGGACAGTGGCATCTGTGAGGCCTTAAAGTTTGCTTAAGGAACATTGTACTCAAAGAAGGTAAGAAATCTTCAAGTCTGGAAGCCATGTGAATTGTAGTGAGCACTCTGATATATTTATTAGTCAAGAAGTGTCTTCTTTCTGCTTTCTTCCCAATCCATCACCCTTAGCTACTTCAGTGTGCTTATTCCTGAATCTAAGAAAGAGGGAGGAAAAACAGAAAAAAAAAACCCTGAATAGACATCCTCAACATCACAAAGCAATATCCAACAGCCAAAACACAAAGTGCAGATTAATCCATGCTAATTACTTGCTTTGTGAAAGTCTAATTGAGACCAGGAATGTCTGAGAAAGCTATTAACCATGGTGATGCATGGCCTGCAGTTATTGTCAGTGTCATTAATTAAACTTTCTGACACTTTTTTCTCTATTGGTTGACTACTTCTTTGTGTTTCACATACAGTTTAAGCAGATAATGATGAGATGTGAACTGTCTGCTATTTTTGCAAAGGATTACATAATCACATTCTGCTTACAGAGCCAGTTTTGTTGCCCTTTAGCTAAATTTCAGACACTCTGGAGTATTTGTAACTATCAATCCAGAAAGGCACAGATCTCCATAGGTTCTGTGACAAATCTGTTATATAGATATTTAATAGTATTTCAAATGGCACTGTAAATAAGCAGCAGAAACAAGCCCTCCATATTCAAATTTGATAATAAAGTTCCTAAACTGAAGCTAATCTTTCAAATTATCTTCTGTTATCTTACCATATACAATAGGAACTTCTGTACTTCTGAATAGACCTTGTGACATGAATCCCATCCAAATCCTACTGCTTTATAGCAGCACAGAGAACTTCATTTCTCCAGGCAGAGAATTACAAACACCTGAAGGGATCCCCCTAGAAACATGCATCTTTATTCAGATTAGTCTTAGAATTAACATAGGTTAGCCCAACGTACTCACTGTGATTAGGAATAAATTTGGGTTTGCAGTATATTTGCACGCTTTTGAAAATCAAGAGATGAATTTGAAGTGGACAGAAATCCTGCAATTTTAATACAAGCGGAAATTCTGCCTAGTTTACATACCAAAATTAAATCAAGACATTTGCCTAAGATTAGCATAATCTAATTTCTGCTACTGAAAAAAATTGTATGCCTATAAACAGCAGCTCATATAGTCTCCCTCTGTTAAATGAAACAGAAAGAAAAGGAGCTGGTTTGTATGGAAAGCAATCCATCTCACCCGAGACATTTTATTCGAGAAAAATCACTATCTGAAGACTCTTTTTTTAGCTCTTAGCTACAGAGGAAACCTAGACAAATAGTTCAGGTTAGACATCAAACCTCAAGATGGCTGAAGATAGATGAGAAGAAACTGCTCCTGTGTGTTTTATCTAGATGAGCATAGTTCCACACAAACAACAGCTAAAAAACCTGCATCTAGCAGTTGTTAAAAGGGAGAGAGTGAATATATTAAACTCAGGTAGAAGCTTTTAATCCAGTATGTGATTGTGTGGGTGAATTGGTCAGTGAATGACAGGGGAATATTCACCATTGCAGTAAAAACATAATCATCTTTCAAGGTCATTCCACTTCTCCTCTGTATATATCTGCATAGTTTTATTAAAATAAGGTCATGGAAAATAAATGACACTGTTTGGAATGCATGATAATTCCACACCTATTTCAAAAGTTAGAGAAGCATACATCTTGAATTCACTTTTTATCTATATTAATAAAGCATGAGCCATTATGGGAAAGGTGAAAAAAAGTCTACCTAATTAAAACAAAATTCATAATTTGCAAGGAGTCCAAAACAAGCTTACTTATAAGGTCAAAGACTTAATAAGATTCATATTTTTCTGGGATATTCAGATTTGAGGTATTTAAACATTCTTAACTTCCAATATCTATATGTTAAACTATGTCTACCTTCAAAGCCACTGAGATTGAGATTCAAGTGGCCAACCCATAGAATCCTATTGTAAAATAAAATACTTCATGATATTAGACACATCTGTTTAGAGATAGCACATAATAGAGGAATATGACTCTTGTAATTCTAGAGGAGCTGGGTACTTCATCACTCAACTCAATTTCAATATAAGCTGTTGAAAAACTATGACTGCAATGTATTTGAGCAAGAGCCTCAGAGATTCTAATTTCTATTTAAAGATAACCTAAAATCTGTTTTCAATTATACTACAACATAAGGAAAAATAAAACTTGAATCTATCTATTTTTCTCCTTTTTTTTTTTTTTTTTTTTCTGGAAAAGTAAAAGAAAAGAAAGAAAAAAAAAAACTCATTTTCTCAGTTCTTTAAATACGCTGTAACTTACCATCTAACAGTTCAGAAAGAGATGTTATAAACCAAAGCCTACAGTTTTACAGTCCTTTCTCATAAGGAATGAAGGAGATCATTATCTGTGAAAGGAAGCCTATACAATGCACACTGCCAAAAGCTACAGTGAAGTCAGAATGTAAATAGACTTTACAATTCTGTGTGGTTTTTAAGATGACTGCAGAGAACCCTCAAGCTAAAAAGGGGACAAAAAAAGGAAGACTTTCTAATCCCATTGGAATAGCCAAAAACTTCTGCCTGTGACAGAAAACATGTCTAGAATAAGAGGACGTTCTGGAGAAAGATACAATTTCCATAAATTTTTATCATTATTAAGAGTATCTATGAATGAATGTTGACTGCGTGGTTACAAAACCATTGCTACAGAATTCAAGCAGGAATAATAAAACAATAGCATATATGAGGAATATACCATCAAAAAACAAAGAAATCAAACTTATTAGATACCAAGTGTCAATTATACTTTTGCTCTAGACTTAGCAGTATGGACCTCCTGACAAGGCAAAATATCTACCAGCCTTAGGAAATGAGGGAGGAAAATTCTGAATTTCTGCAAGCTGATTGAAGTGATGGAGAGATACAGCACTGTCATGGTTTTATGATTTTTGCTCATTGGTATTCCACAACATAACATCATGTAGTGCACTGGGAGTTAAAGAGTTAATGCTCCATGTCTAGGTACCTGTCCTGAAAGAGAAGAACTACATTTCCCAGAGGACTGTTCAATGTGCTGTTATTATTTCTACTCAGGGGGAACTAATAAAAGTCACCTTTACTGCCCTTTTTTCCAATCGTCTGGCTCATCTGTTGCGGGTACTGTCTCATCTCAGCATTAGAGTAAGGCTTTGAGCCTTGAGACACTCTCTCTCATTTTCTTTATTAGCTCCAATTCTAATTATATTGAATTGTATTGTAGCATATTATCTTGCACTGAGGTATCTTATTTAGTAAACTAGTTTGTTTCTCCTCAGATCACTGCTGCTGTTTTGTTTTAGTCCCATCTCTCTATCCTATTCCGTTATCCCTTTTCAGGGCACAGATCCACGGGTTCCTCCACTCCACTAGTCATAGAATCAGGACAAACAAGCCCATAAAACATTGACAAGCACACAACAATTTCAAAGAGACCATGGATTAGAAGTTTAAAAAAAGAGTTTGGATGAGAAAGTGTAGTACTTTCTGTATAAATTTTTCACTCAGATGGTGTTTATTTTGGCAAATAAAACATATTTCAGGCAGAATTATTCTGAATCAGATGAGAAATACTGTGAGATTCTGAGACTGATCACAATATTGTGTTACATCACAATAAAAATAAATAAATAAGAAAGTGAGAGAGAGGACAAATACTTGGAATAGAAAAGAGATCACTTAGAAGAAAGACAAAGAGGCAGGGCTAGAGTTTTATGGTAGTTATGGTTAAAAAAGTACGTAAAGAATAAGGTGTTACAAAGACAGAATTGAGATCGGGAAAAAAATGACAAAGCTCTGAGAGACAAAAGGAGATTCTTAGGAAATTCTAGAGGAAGACTTAATGGTACTTATTTAAACCCTTTTGATGAATCTTACAAAGATCTTTACACTGTTTGTAACAGATTGGAGGTCATCCAGGATATGATAACTTTGTATACACTCAAATTATTCTTTGGAACTTTACAGGTATAAGAATGATATGAACAGATACAAAAGGAAATAATTTCTGAATCAACAGCTACCATAAGTTACACAGTATGTTGTCAATTGGACTGTGAGATTGTAATTGGACAGACCGATATTTCCCTACCCTGTATACCATCAACTTTTTAGTGGTTCATTTATTTCTCTTTTGAGAAATGAAGTTATATGAAATGGAAAAAAATGCCAATCTTGTATCAGGGGATAAAAAACTTCCTGAGCTTTGCCCAAGAAACATGGACTATGTTTACACTGCCTATTTAGCCTGGGTTCTCAAAACTTACACTCCCCTTGCAGCCATATTGCACAGATAGAATGTCATGCATGCTTGAGGAAATCTCGAAATACACCAAGACTTGATTTGCAGTGTAAGTAGACCTTACACACCTAACACAATCTATCCCATCTATACTTTGCTACTAATTTGTCCAACATCAGGTAAAACAAGTTCTTCTGTTGTTGCTGCAGAAGCATCATTAAAAAACCAATTGCTCCTAAAGTTTGAAATCAATGTTAGTTTAGTTGGTTTTTGTATAGGAGGCATGTTTCACCAAGCTACAAGTGTTCTGCTTCCTAATAATTCGTCTGTATGGTCCTGGGTGATAGACTGCTCCAGGGCTTAGCCTACCCTTTCACAGAATCACAGAATCACAGAATTGTAGGGGTTGGAAGGGACCTCCAGAGATCATCGAGTCCAACCCCCCTGCCAAAGCAGGTTCCCTACAGCAGGTCGCACAGGTAGGCATCCAGGCAGGTCTTGAACATCTCCAGAGAAGGAGGCTCCACCACCTCCCTGGGCAGCCTGTTCCAGTGCTCCGTCACCTCACTGTAAAGAAGTTCTTGCGCACATTTGTGCAGAACTTCCTATGCTGCAGCTTATGTCTGTTTCCCCTTGTCCTGTCACCCTTCAGCACTGAAAAGAGTCCAGCTTCGCCATTCTGCCCCCCACACCTTAGATACTTATAGACCTGGATCAGGTCTCCTCTCAGTCTTCTTTTCTCAAGGCTGAACAGACCCAGTTCACTCAGCCTTTCCTCATAGGAGAGATGCTCCAGGCCCTTCACCATCTTCGTGGCCCTCCGCTGGACTCTTTCCAAGAGATCCCTGTCTTTTTTGCACTGGGGAGCCCAGAACTGGACGCAGTACTCCAGATGAGGCCTTACCAGGGCAGAGTAAAGGGGGAGGATCACCTCCCTCGACCTGCTGGCCACGCTCTTTTTAATGCACCCCAGAATGCCATTGGCCCTCTTGGCCACGAGGGCACACTGCTGGCTCATGGCCAACCTGTCGTCCACCAGGGCACCCAGGTCCCTCTTCGCAGAGCTCCTCTCCAGCAGCTCATCCCCCAACCTGTACAGGTGCATGAAATTATTCCTCCCCAGATGCAAGACTCTACACTTGCTTTTGTTAAACCTCATCCGGTTTTTTTCTGCCCAGCTCTCCAGCCTGTCCAGGTCTCACTGAATGGCAGCACAGCCTCCAGGCACGTCAGTCAATCCTCCCAACTTCGTATCATCAGCAAATTTGCTGAGGGTGGCCACTATCCCCTCATCAAGGTCCTTGATGAAGATGTTGAACAAGACCGGACCCAGAACCGACCCCTGAGGAACACCGCTGGTTACAGGCCTCCAGCCAGACTCTGCACCGCCAACGATGACCCTCTGTGCTCTGCCAGTCAGCCAGTTCTCAACCCACCTCACTGTCCACTCATCTATCCCACACTTCCTCAGCTTTGTTATAAGGATGTCATGGGGGACAGTATCAAATGCCTTGCTGAAATCAAGGTGGACTACATCCACTGCTCTCCCCCCATCCATCCAGCCAGAGACAACATCATAGAAAGCTACCGGGTTGGTCAAGCACGACCTCCCCTGGTGAACCCATGCTGTCTACTCTTGATAACCTGCTTTTCTTCCAATTTTCTGGAGATGACATCCAGCACCAGCTGTTCCATCACTTTTCCAGGGACAGAGGTGAGGCTGACTGGCCTGTAATTGCCTGGATCTTCCTTCTTGCCCTTTTTGAAGACCGGAGTGACATTGGCTATCCTCCAGTCTTCAGGCACCTCCCCCGTCCTCCAAGGCCTCTCAAAGATGACAGAAAGCAGTTCAGCAATCACCTCTGCCAGCTCCCTCAGCTCCCGTGGATGCATTCCATCGGGTCCCATGAATTTGTGAACATTGGTGTTGCCTAGGCGCTCTCGGACCACCTCTTCCCTGACTAAAGGGAGGTCTTCCATTCCCCAGACCCTCTCACTAACCTCCAGGGTCTCGGATTCCCGAGGGGGAGCTTTTTCACTGAAGACAGAAGCAAAGAAGGCATTCAGTATCTCCGCCTTCTCAGCATCCCCCGTTACCAGAACACCGCCGTCACTTAGCAGGGGAGCCACATTCTCCTTAGTCTTCCTTTTACTGTTAACGTACTTAAAAAAGCCTTTTTTATTATCCTTTATCACCTTCGCCAGATTTAATTCCAGGCAGGCTTTAGCCTTCCTCATCGCATCCCTGCAGGTCCTGACAACATTACTGTATTCTTCTCAAGTGGTCAGACCCTTTTTCCACATTTCATAGACCTTATTCTTTCCTTTGAGTTTGCGCATGAGCTCCTTGCTCATCCACACAGGTCTCCTGTCACCCTTTCCTGATTTCTTGCTCACAGGGACACACCGATCCTGAGCTTGGAAGAAGAGCTGCTTAAATGCCGACCAGCTCTCACAGGCCCCCTTACCTTCTGACACCCAAGCCCATGGGATAGCTCCAAGTAGGTCCTGGAAGAGATCAAAGTTGGCTCTCCTAAAGTCCAGGGTAGCAATCCTACTTTTTGCTTTACTTCTTCCACTCAGGATCTTGAACTCCACCATCTCGTGGTCACTACAACCCAAGCTGCCCCCAACCTTTACTTCCCAGACAAGCCCTTCTTTATTAGTGAGAATAAGGTCCAGCAATACCCCTCTCTTCGTCAATTCCTCATTTCATTCACTTACAGAATAAGTCAAGTAATAGTTCATACCTAGTTGACTCAGGAAAGGTCACAGACTTTTTTACACTAGGGCTATCTCCTGACTGAGAAATGACACGTTCCTTTGATTAATGATATTATCTGTAGTTCGCTGTTGAAAGAACCAAATGTTACTGAGAATGGATCTTTTATTTAATTTATGAATTCAAGGAGTAAGAAAGCATTCTATCTACAAGAATCATAGAATCATAGAATGGCCCAGGTTGAAAAGGATTTCAAAGACCATCTAGTTTCAAGTCCCTGCCATGGACAGGGTCACCAGCCACTAGACCAAGCTGCCCAGAGCCACATTCAGACTTAAAACCTAAAAGTAAATCATTGGAATTAGCCAAAGAAAATTGAAACCAAACACTTGCAATTTTTCATGCTAATTTTACTCTTCAGCACATCTCCATCTGAACCTTTTCACATATGTATACACATGCATACATACACATTCAGACAATAGAATAGGAGAGGGACATCAGATAAATAAACCAAACGATAGGCAAGACTGCGTAGTTTGTGAAGCTGCTTTGCACTTGTAGTCCCTTAAATCTGAGTTGGAGATGCAGCATACCCAGCTTCAAGAGGACTGCTGAGTATTTTAGATCTTATTGAGTAAAATCATCCATGAGTATAGGAGGAGCTTTGGGAAAAACTATAGACTAGTTTTTAAGACAACTGAGATAGATAGGAAATCCATATGGATCATATGGAAATTTGGAAATTGCTGGCGTGACCCAAAATTTCAGTAAAAAACACATGTAGAATCTATTAAAAATGAAACTGCATTTATCTACAAAAAGTTTCTATGGAAACCAAACAAGTAAGATAAGTGATAGGAATAATTACTGCTGTTGCAAGGAGTGCTAGAATATGACTTGGAGTTCTGTTTTCATATACTATGTTTGCTCAAATGACTATTTATATATGATTAAATTCTAACAATACTTCTGTGATATTTTGGTACAAAGAGCCAGCACAGTAATTACAGCTAAAGCACATGTATAAGTGTACAGTTTACACAGGCAAGAGAGATATGTAATGTCTTTGCATAATTAGAAACATGCAAAATTTCCTTTTAGCAATTGAAGTGTGGTCAAGAAGTGATGATGTACAAACTCCAGTTTAGCATACAATTCTAAAAGCAAGACAAGTGAACAAAAACACATTAGAACTGTTGTAGCCATGTGTCAACACAAATAGAAGCAATCAAGTTTCTCAGGATATATACTACTCCATTCTTCAGCGATGGCATGAAGACATATTTGGTACAGGAAAAAAAAGCAATTACATTGATGGCTGCTTTGAAGAAATAGGATTCACTTCTTTCCAAAGGGTAAATAAAATGTTTAAAAATCATAATCTAGAAACTGAAGAGGTTTGGGGCAAGATTTTTAGCACTTAATCTCCCTCAGAAATACCTCCCACAGTCATAACTGAGAACTTAAAAATGTTTGAAAGTCCAACTAAAAAGCAATACAGCATCTATGCTTCTCACCTCTTCCTGGAAATTGAGAGAACAGTTTCATATGCCAAAAAACTCCCCTTCAATTTTTTTTCGTATTGTCACTCCTTTCAACTCAAAACTTTCCTTATTTCCTCCTTAAAAATGAAAAAAAGTATTGTAGATTTTTCTAAAGGAGTGTGAGTTTTCTGGTGAGGGTAACTTCTAGTACTGGAGGGCTAGAATTAAAAGGCTGTGCTTAGCACCTAAACATGAGCTGAAAGGAGAACATCTAACTCTTTTCCTTCACCTTTGTTCTGAAGAAAAGTGAGAGCAAGTTAACTCACTAGATATGAAGTGTAGCTAATCTCTTCTACATTTTGAAGGCAGGAGCATAGATTCTAGGTTTCTTGTTCTTTCTTCAGCTGCTGCTTTGCAGAAGGACATGTTAGATGAACAACTTCTCTTCTCTTATGAACAGTGCACACTGAGTAGCCCTTGTTTAGCTAAGGATAGCATTGACATGTTATTACAGACTTTTCTTACAGCAAAGAATGCGAGCATAAGAGCATGTCAGCATGTCAATAGTTTTCTCTGAAGCATATCTTTCTAAGTATGAGTACGCATTAAGAATTTTATATAGTAAGCAAAAGAATTCCTGTTCCTAAAAATAGCTTTAGTTAAAGGTTCAAAAATTTTCCTGGCTCCCCTCTAGTACTATTTTAAAATGCAGTATTTATTTTCTTCCTCTTTTGTAATTCTTCCCTCCAGCAAAACAGAAAAACTTCTGACAATAGAAATATGAGGTCATTTCAAACATTAAACAGCTCCATGGTAATGCTTCTCTAACAACATCTGTGCTCTGATACTAATAAGCTATAGTTAGAGAGCACTGAGAACTGTGAGCAAATTAATGATACTTAATTTGGAAACAATAATCTTCACTGAGGCCTGTAGGAATTTAAAGTATAGCATTGTATGACAGTTCTTATATATGCAGTGTCCATTCAGTCTGAACAAGCCATGGTACTCATTTTGAGTTCTCAGCAGACAGCCTGCAACAGCCCCACTGCAACTTTGATCCATTCACAAATATATGCCAGAAAAAATGCATGACCGTTAGTTGGAGGCTGATTCTCAGGACTCAGTCTCACAAAAGAATTTATATCCTTCTAGACAGAATCAAGATGACTGAAAAAATGCATATACTCTTCATCTACGCAGAAGCAAAGGAAATAACAATTATTTCTGCTAAGATGTTTTACATCATATATATGTATAAGAGCAGATATGTCCTGATTTGTCTTTCTTCTTGTTTTATTTTTCTAATTCTCAGGTTGTGTTATTTTTCTTGAGAAGCAGAGGAAGAGTTACATTAATCTTGTGTGACATATAAAAATACTGCACACAGTACAATCAATTCTATTTAAATAGTGAAAACATGCAGAATTTTAATATAATGTTTGAATTATACTTTTCAAATTGACTTTCTGCTTTCTCTAACATAATAAGTTTGAAAAAACAAATGTGTTATAATCTGCAATAACTTCAGCTGTTTTCATTTTGTGAAAGAAAGAATGTCTCACCGGCTATTTACTCTGCAAATGCAATGGCAAACTGATTATTGGAAATTTTGTGTTTCTTTGTAGAAGATAATACTGTATTGGGCATTGTCACATAAGTGGGACATAAAAAAGACAATACTAATTTCAATGTCTCTTGTGTCAGCACTGCTAAGATTGCTTGAAACCAGTATATTTGGGATGGCTAAAGGTCAGAAAAGATAAAGCGAAATCAAGATATATGCAGGAAACAATTACAAGAATGAATAAAGAAAATGGAGAGAAGCTTGATGTCAGAAGACTTGAAGTATTTACGCTTATACAAGCGGGGTACTTAGTGAAAGATCTATATGGCAATTTTATATGCTATACAAATAGATTTAGTAAATGTGAATAAGAATTTCCAATTCAAAGAAAGGTAGATTTACAGAAAAGAACATGAACTATGCACGTATTACATATCACACATGTGCACACAAATTGGTGCCTCAGTGAATTCCCAGATCCCGCTGTCTTTCCAGCAGCTATCTTGTACTTCCAGCAGGCAGCTCCTCTGCAGACACACATATCTGGCCTAGCCTTGCAACTTCAGTACCTGGCTCACAGGCTGCTTAACCTTATCATTACCTAGTCCAGTTTGATATTTGCTGGCAGTTCCAGCTTACACATATCCAGTCCCACTTAACCTCTTTTCCCTTTATTTTCCAGAATTAATCCTCACCAAATCGTCTTGACCCCTTTTCTCACTGTTGATTCCTTCACATAAACAAGTCATGATTAGTTTTTAACAATTCCTACATGTTCTTCCCTGTATTCCATAATGCCACTTGGTTTGCACACTCCTCTTGAGATCTGCTCTCACTGATTCATCTTGGCAGGTTTCACACTCAGGCAGTGGGTCTGATAGTTTCCTGTGACAGCTCTGGAAGGAGCTGGGGCAGGATGTTCTTACCTGTGATTGGGCTATTATAAAACTTCTGCCTGCCAGTGCACATGTGTGCTCCTTCTACTTCATGTGGGTGAGCCTTTTATGGTCTCATAACCCTCCTGCAATAGCTCAGGGATACAATAGCTGGGACAACAATAGATTAGCTTGATTAAAACTTTAGGACAATGTTTAAATTCTCTACTTTAAAAATCATCTCCAAAATAAAAATACCTATTCCTATTTGTTCAATACTTACAGCAAACAGACTTTTCTGCAAATTTAGAACATTATTCTGATAGGGATACAGAAAAAGCTATTTAAGTTTTAACAAAAAAAAAAATAATAATAATTCTAGGACTCAAAATGTGCTGCTGAAAACCAAAGTGATTAAGAGAGCAGATGTGTCAAGTATATGTAATTATTCACTTACTTCCACGTAAACAGAACTCTGCACCTCTTAAAAGTCATTCACATAAGTTTGTAGATAGGGGCTGGATGCAAGCACAGTAACACCAGTGCACTGCAGTAGAAGATACTACACATTTATCAGAAATGTATAGAAACGTAAAATCTTAGAATCACCAAGCTTGATAAAGGCATTGAAGATCATCCTCTCCAGCCATTCACCTATCACCAATAGCTCCCACTAAACAACATCTAAACATTTCTTGAACACCTCCAGGGTTGGTAACTCCATCACCTCCCTGGGCAGCCCATTCTCAGAGAAATAATTCCTAACATCCAACCTAAATCTCCCCTGGTGCAACTTGAGACTATTCCCTCTCATCCTGTCACAAATTACATGGGAAAAGAGATCAACTCCCACATCACAGCAACCTCCTTTCAGGTAGTTGTAAAAAGCAATAAAGCCTCCCCTGAGCCTCCTCTTCTCCAGACTAAATAATCCCAGCCTTTCCAGCTGCTTCTCATAAGACTTGTGCTCCAGATCCCTCACGGTTTCGTTGCTCTCCTCTGAACATGCTCCAGGGCCTCAATGTCTTCTTGTTGTGAGGAGTGTAAAGTAGAACACAGTACTCAAGGTGCAGCCTCACCAGTGCTGAGTATAGAATTTCTATTTTCAGATGAATGTCATACCTGTTGTGCTTGATATACATCTACCTTCCATGAAAACCCTAAATTCATTCCATAGTTCATCTAGAACTTAATATTTGAATCACTTTCCTCATTAAAGGCCACGCATGATATGCAATCTGAGGAAACAGGTAAACTTTTCAAACTCTACTTCACTTGCCTTACAGTTATTTTTTTCCCATTGTTGCCTCTTTCCACACTCATATCTTCTTACTTTCACAGTTTTTTCATATAGAGATTTATTCCAAGCATCAGGAAGTGTTTATTGTTATTCTTTTCCAGAATAGAAAGCCAGTAGCTATTATAAATGATAGTAAAATACACACAATTCGTAGTAACTTGTAACCACAATAAAAAAGCCATACCTGAAAAACAAAATTGTCTTCAAGCTATGCAAATATTAATCCAAATTGCATACAAAGTCATCCATTACACTATAACAGATTGGATTTATTTTCAAATTTCAGTGCTAAAAAAAGACTCATGCTACATCTTTCTCCTTAATTTAATACTTTAAACAGTCACTGTTTGCTTTGCTAACTAAACAGAGATAAGTTCCAGCCCAGCACAAATTTTACACTAGTCACACTTAACTTAATAAAAATTCTATTGACTTTACACACACTCAGAGAAATATTCCTCAAGTATCTAATTATGTCACATTTCAGTCTGGAGGATGAAGTACCTTGAGGAAGAACAACTGCTTTTGGCTACTGCTATGAATGCAGTAAGATCTCGTAAAACTGAAAGACCATCTGATACTACCTTACATAACACTCATAAACGAGATTATTATCCACACCAAAGGGTTTTGAGCTTATTTTTCCAATATTAAAATTGTGATAGATAATATTCAGCATAATAGGCCATGTCATAGTGCTCCAGAAGGTTAGTAGCTATCATGATTTCACTGGAAATTTTTCTTTAAAAATCTAAAATTGGTGATGAACTTCTGAGGAATTTCCTCCTAAGTGTGAGAAACACTGCAGCAAAAAAAAATGCAGGAAGTTTGGTTTGTGAATATGTATCTTTTGGAAATAGATATTTTTTTTGCAGTCATAGTTGGAGGGTGTTTCATTTATTCAGTGCCCAGGAACGCACTTGGGTTTGTTGAAATTTCTAATATATATATATGTATTAAATGCCCTTCCATGCTCTTAGGAACTTTAGCATAAAAGTTATCCAAGCTGCCATCAGAGTTGAAACTATATATGGAGGATGATGTAAACGAGAGGATGGAACAGGAATTGTCCTAGTTGTGATAACACTTTATGGCTGAGAAAAGTGATGATATGTGCACAGCCTGAGTTTAAGAAACTAAATAAAACCAAACTCGACACATTCAAAATCTAATGATGCTTGTTACAAGAGTTCTGAGGTTTATACACTGACATTTCTATTTTAGCAGAAGGTCTATCAAAGTCAAGCATCTCCTAAAGAGTCATAGACCAGATTTATGTTCAGTTTTCCATGTCTTTGAAATGCAAGCTTTTTTGCTCTCACAATTCTAAAGCAGAAAACATAGCTGTTTTTCTTTAACATTTTGGTTATGTAGACAGTGAGGAAAACCAGAACTTTTTACTAATGATATTGAGGTAAAAATTTCAGAGAACATGTAATACAATGAAACAAACCTTCTCCTTTCTGTCTGCCCTCCAACTCTCTCATATTTGCTGGAATATTCCCACACCTTTCATACTTTCGTCTTCCTTAATATGACCTGAATATTCTGGAAAATACTGGAAGTTCTTGAATTCTAAAGACAGATTCCTTTCTTACGTGATATAGCAGCAGTTCAGTGCTACATGGTACCACTCAGAGCCTGTTTCCAACCTTTGGAGAGATGAGAATTCATGACAAGTTCAGATAGCCTCTAATACATGACTCACTTTCAGGCGGGATTTTTCCACATGCCAGCTTTTTAATAATCAATTCAGGCAACGGGAGTTCTGTCATCTGCACCCTATCCAATGACAGAATAGCACTCTAGTACGGAAACATCTTCAGTTTGCAATTGTCTGAGTCACATATACTAGAGAATGTAAACAGAGAAAATGTAATGAAATAACAAGATAAAGTCACAGATGTCAAAAGAAGCAGGAGTGGATGGTTCTTGTCCAGCAGGAAAGCATTCTGAGGTGTTTCACCAGAATGAAATAAACATTCAGATTTTCAATTTCAGTTAAGAAGTAACTGCAGACAGAATAAAAGCCCTCATTTACAAAGGCTGCACATACAAATTCAAATTCATTTGTTCAGATTTGATACCAAAGCTAAACACGAAGTTAATGTAGCCTGAAGAGAACATTGAGAAAAAAAGGAATAGATAAAGACTGTCTACTCTGGGGAGAATTAGGGCGAATTAAAGACAAGAGAACACACTCTACAATTAAATTGATGTGGTGGGTTAAGCTACTGGTACCTGCACATCTTGATACTGATTCATGGATACTGCCAGTCAACAGCCCCTGACTGTTAGATGGTCAAAACAACTTAAAGGTACTGACATCTGGAGAAAAATTGCATCTAGATACCATGTGGGTCCTTATTATATTATTTTTAAAGTTATAGAGTAAAATATTCGGATCTCTTCTCCAATCAGTTACTTTAAGGACAGACCAAAGATAGCTTGGAAACAAACAAACAAAAAAAAAAGTCAGCAGTGATCAACAGAAATTTAGTATATTTAAAGCACATACATTTATCTTTGAAAAGGACACATGGATTTGCAAATTCAAAAAAAAAAATAAAATAATAATAATAAAAATAAAAAAAAATTAAAATAAAATAAACATGGATAATGAATAAAAATCATTCATATGTTGTTAACCTTGTGCAGTATATAGGTAATATTTGCCAGTAATTATCATCTCCCCATTAGTGTTCAGATAAGAGTGCCCTAAGATAAGCAAGCTATTCAAAATACCTGCATTTTCTTGACAGATCATATCAAAGTTCCATGGATTAGGATTCTGCTCAAATGGTTTCCCTACTTTCACTGTACCTTAGATGAGAACTCACTGACTACAATACAAGCAGTCTCTTCAATAGGATCAGGTTCCAGCTAGTTACAACAAGATCGTGAGTTCTGTTTCAGGGTTAAACAATACACAGGTTCATAACCTTTAATACCTAATTTTATGCCACCTAACATTCCAATTACAAGATCTAACAGTCTCTAATTTTTTTTTTTTTTCTGAAATTTTATGGACTCATTATTAAGACAAATATCTGAATAGCAGACTACATATTGAAACAAGAAAATAGAAGACTGGTTTTCTAGAAATTGACCTTTTATTTTAACTCGGCAAAATTATTTCTTGTGAGCATAGAACATTGTTTGTTTGTTTGTTTGTTTTTAAAAAACAAGATGTTAGAGATGTGAAAAACAGGTTTCACACTCCAGAAATTCTGTACTCCAGAAAACTCTTTGCACATTCATATCAAAGTTGTGAATGATTTATACACATAAGATAATCAACCATCCAGAAGAATATTATAGGAGATATCACTATTGTTCTCCATGGAGTTGGGAATACTGGCATTTGATAAGAGTCTATTTTATTTTCCCACTATTTTTATAGAACTGTTGAAGATTCTGAAACTATTATTTTAAAAGCATTTTTTTCACTCTCTTTAAAGATACTATATGAATTAAATTTATGAAGTGTATTGTCTCTGAAAACAAAGTTAATCAAGTATTACCATTCCTGGATGCATTTAAAAATTGTTTGGATGTGGTGCTCAGGGACATGATTTTTTCTTTTATTCAGGGTTGTTAAAGTTAGGGTAGTATGGCTAGGTTGCGGTTGGACTTGATGATCTTTAAGGTCTTCTCCAACCTGAGAAATTCTATGATTCTATGAAATCACACTTCATCTGTCACACATAAATCTATTAGGGAGACAGTGATAATGCTGATTATGAACATAATAGTCCTCTAAAATATTACTTTAATATTAGGTAAATCGAAAGAATGCAATTTTTGCTTGTCAGCTACAAACAGCAGCGCTACAGCTAAGTTCAGCCGTAGGAATTCTAGTCCTGCTGCAAATTCTACAGTTCTTAATCGAAGACCTTGTAGCTATATGAAGTGAGAAACTGTTTTTCAGAGGAAAGCAACAAAATAAATGCCCTTTTCAAGCAGTGTGACAAACTTTACAAGTTCAAATGCATGATTTAATATAATGGTTATGTTTGGCACCAAGACTTTTTCTACCTTTTCCCTTCATCTCAAAAGCTAATGTTGCTCACGTTTTCCAACGTCATATCGTTTTAAATAGCAAATGAGTCTACACTGAAACTAATTTTAAGTCGCTTTGAAGTACAATTAATAATGCCCATACAAGTGTTCTTTTGCTTGCAATCCGAATCCCACAATAAAGCCTTGATTTTAGGATCCTTCAAGATTTTTTTGCTGCCAACAGAAATTCAAAAAAAAGAGAAAAGGGATAGGAAAACCTCTATATTTCACTCATCCCTAAGGAAAATGTTTTAACTGTTTTCTGATACAGAAAATATATTGCCAGATGATGTAAGTATGGTGGATTTAGGTTTTGTGTTTTTTTTGTTTTGTTTTATTTGTTTTGTTTATTTCTTTGTTTTTGTGTCAGCCCATAAGGGAAAAATCTGTCAACTATCTGACAATTGTCAGAGATCAAGGATCCTTCTTCTACAGCAGTTTTGAGGTCTGTCAGTCACTGAAAATTTAACAATTGTAAAGGATGAGAAAGAAAGGATGTCTGTGTTCAAGAACTACCTTTCTAGGGAGAAAGATCTGTTTACCTTATACCTGATTGACTGTAAACGGAATATGCAGTCATATCTGTCTGGAAGTCAGTAGTTTGAGCTACAGCAGTTATTGAGGGAAAACTCTTGTCTTCAAATGATATTTTTCTTTTGGGATATGTTATCTACTTGCCTATACTGCTTTTCCCATATCTCAAGAGATGCTGACTAGGACTCTCCAGTGATGTGAGTTACGTTCATAGACACATTTTCCCAGAGATGCTAGAGATTAAAGCACAGTGGAAAAGAAGAATAAATTAATCTTGATGTTTAGTTGAATGGGTCAGCCTGACCTTAGAGAAGACAGTTACAGGAGAAACCTGAATACAAAAATAGCTGAGAAAATCAAAGAACAGTGAATGAACTCAAAATTGTGAGAAACAGAATGTGTAACAGAGAAAGGAACAGTGCCAGACAATTGCAGTAGTTCTCCTATAGGTGAAGGCTGAGCCCAACTAAAAAGCACACCTGCATGGGGAAGGAGCAAGCAGATAGCTGAAGAAGTGAAAGTAGCAAATTCCTTTCCTCAGAAATATTTGTATAATATAATTGGATTTTCATCTTTTATTTACAGGAAAACTCTTTTTATATATGCTATATAAATATTTTGTACTTCTAACAAGTGTTTGATTCGTTTTTCATTATTTCTGACCATGTTGCTTTCAGTGTCAAACCATTCAGTATGGGTAGATGAAGCTAATGTTAAAAACTGCTTCATAAACAGTTTGGAGTACTATTATTATAATGCAAAATGTAGATCTTTACCTTTTTGCAATTATTTGGCTTATGCAAAGAGAAATATTAGATTTCTCATAGAGAAACTGTTGATTTTGTGTATACTTAATACATTCCATTTTATGATTCTATGATTCTATGATTTCTCTGACACATTTTAAATGCTTGTGGTAATTGTACTGACTGCTTTCCCGACACTTTACTGATTTATGTGGTTTAAAAAATAATATTTCACATGCATTAGATAATTCCAAAAAATGAAATGTTCATTTTGAGGACCAAAATCGATAGCTAGAAAAGACCATCCAGAATATTACATTTCCTCAATCATCAGAAAACATACATTGTTGTTGATAGACAAATGGAAGTTGCAAGAGGTGTTAAGTGATTTTAAATCTTGCCCTAGAATTTAATTTACAAACAAAGCTTCCTACTTTTTTTTCTTATTATTACTATTCTTAGCAACCTCATGCTTGTTTCCTGCTTCCTGCAGTCTGCAATGTTTTCTAAAGTAAGCTCATCACAACCAACATTTAGTTTCTGTAATATCTTGAACAATTAAGCTATTGCTGGCCTCCAGCTACCGTGTTCTAATTGCTCACATGATGATACTATAATTAAAAACAGAAGGGAGAGTATGTAAAAACAATGTACAGTCACTCTATAAAACATAACTTCAGTAGCAGCTGGAGTCACATGGTTATAATCAAAGGAAATTAATAAGAATCTAAAAATAGTTATGTTCATTTCCTGTGCATTGCACATTGCACATCACTGATAAATTATTTTCACACTGTGTTGCAGGTCACTGATAAATTAGCTACAAACATTCTGTCCTTTTGAATAAATTAGTTTATCATTAGCTAAATAAATGTTTTCCATGTGATTCTTAATCAGGAGCTAAGAAAACTATATTCAGGAGTTACCACATTTAATACAATGTATTCAATCAGTGTTACAAAATCATTATGAAAGAAGATAGTGAATGTTTCATTCTTATAAATCATAATCTGAGCAAGGAGTGTAAACAGAATAATGCCAAAAAGAAGTATTTTCTAAATCATTCCTCTTGACACCACTGAAAAAGAAAATCTTAATAGTGATAATGCTAATAAAGCTAAAAGCACGAAAGAGCAAGAAAGTCAATAAAAAGACTAACTAATATTGTAATGAGTCATAAACTAAACTAAAATGCAAAAAAGCAGTGGTACCTGCTTTTACTGTTTACCTGCTTTACTGAGGTTCCCAGTTGCAGCTCCAGTGATTAGACAACTCATGGCTCCCTTTTTATGACTGAGTAATGACTGTTAACCAAACTATCATTATTATGATATCATTATTAATAACAATTACTATTTATTATATTATAATAATTATTTCTATTATATTATATAATAATGTTTATTATAGTTAATTAGTAATTATCAATTTTCATTATTATTATTGCATATTAATTTAATATGTTTGGTAAAAAGAATTGCCTCACAAAGCACATAAATGTTATCCATTAAAATAATTTCTGGCATGGGGTCCAATAGAATTCTCCTGACAATCTATCAATCTTGCAGAATGGAAAGAATCTTCAGCAGAACTATCTGACAACATTTCTCAAAATTTTTCAATAAACTGGAATCTACATATCTTTAAGGAAAGAAGTTTTTCATTTTCAAGGGACTGGGAAGAGTTAAATTAGTAGCCATTTTCTTTTATCCAAACTCTTACCTGTCCCTTTGTAGCAAGTAGTACCAGAGCATGAAGAAAGATCAGAAGTCCAGTCTTACCTGGATATGTGGTTCCCTAGGTTTGCTTGCCTATGCATAAACTCCAACTTCTGGTTGCAAGAGGGCCGGGACCAGAAAACCATTTTGAACTTATAATTATGGGATTAAATTACTCAGTGGTTAGATAAATGATTCGTATGTGTTATCTGACAAAAGAGAAGCAAGTTGGGATTTCTAAGAATGAGGATTTTAAAGTTTTGATAGCAATTCATTACACTCTTCAGATAAGTGTCTCTGTGCAAATCACCATACTCTTCTCATACTCTAAGAAAGAAAGAAAGAAAGAAAGAAAGAAAGAAAGAAAGAAAGAAAGAAAGAAAGAAAGAAAGAAAGAAAGAAAGAAAGAAAGAAAGAAAGAATAGATGTTACAAAATGTTACATTTTGATCAGTTGCTTTTCTCTCTGGTTTCATAATCTTTGTTTATGTTTCAAAGACATAAAACACATTATTAAAATCTACAATTGATGCAAAAGTATATAAAAGTCAAACTTTAACTATGTTTCAATGCAGATCTAGTTTTGCTTTGCAAAACATAAATAAGGAGAATTTAGGGACACATTTTCTCCCTACCAGCACCAAAACTAGATACCCTCACTGACAGCACCTTTGTTTGCAAAAGAATGCAAAAGATTTTGATCCCTAGACTAAAACAGTATAAGTGAATCCAATTTTCTTGTATTCCATGTAGAAATGTTTCTCAATATTTCTCCTATACTTTCATTTCATGTTTAGAAATATATGCACTAGCCAAAGATTTTCAAAGCAATTATGTCCACAAGCATGCTTTTCCTACTTGTACTGAAAAAATGAGCCTTTTGAATAGCACTTACTAAAATATGTGACAGTAAGGAAGATGAAAAACTTCTTTGAACTCTAAACCAGACAATGTTTGCCTTATAGACTATTCCAAGAAAGAATTAGATCCTTCAATTTCTCTAGGATTAGGCATTTTGAATTCTGTTTAATTTTTCTGAAGAGTAGATAAATGGGAGAACAAATTAATAAGGAAAATTTTAGGGCTTGAATATTCTGATTCATAGACTCCATTAAAAATTGCACTAAAAACTTTTCTAATCAAACTCCCTTGTCAAAGGTAGCTTTAACAGCATCAAAGAAGTCATCAAGAGCAGCAGAAATTACCATCAATAATTCATCCTTAATACTAAAATACTGCATTTTTGTAATAGTTCAGTTCCCATTAGCAGACTGTATTCATTTCTCAATTAGATGTATTAAAATAGGTAACTTTGGGTTAAAGAACTGTTCTTTCTAACAACTCATTCATATTCACACAAAGATACAAGTATACAAGCAGGTCTTCCTCCTCTTAGAAAAAAAAGTGAAATAATGACCTCCTTTTTCTCTCTTCTTAACCTCTATAGATGAGAATACTGTAGGGGTCAACGTAAAAAACTAAAATTGTGTTTGAAGCAGTAATGAATGGCAGCTGTCCACCCCTCCTGCCATGTGGTAGAAATGCACAAGACAGAGATAAAGGCCTATATTCTAAGTATCACCGAGAGGTGATCCTCATGGGAGTTAGAATGACAAAGTCATGATCTAATTAAAGAACATCTCCTACATGTCACTCAAAATACTTCTTTCTTGGTAGTAATACTAGCATAAATTTTAAAATTTCAGTTTGGAAAATCCTGCAGCAAAGAGGTACTATCTCTAAACCCTTCAAGATAACTAACTGGAATACTAAGACTATCATTTTAAGGTATGATCTCTACAGTTTAAGGGACAAATTAGCTGCTAATCTTGGTAGTAAAACTAGAGACACGATATCGTGTTATACTGTGTCATGACTCTAAAATCTGTGTGCATTAAATAAAAAAAAAAAATTCCTGAAGCAGCCTTGCATTTACTACATTTCAAAACCAAAATCTATTTAAACTTTGCAAACTACAATGTTAGTTGCTTTGTACCCACTCCCCAAATTTGAATGTAGTAGTGAACAGCTTCTTTTTCTTCAAAGCTATGTGAGAATGTCATACTATAGTTGCTTTTACCAAGTGACTACTTAGTAACATGGATATTAAGGATTTCCAGTGAAATGAAGGTAAACAGTGGAGCTGTAGGTCCATAGTCATCATAACTCACTGCAATTTGGTACTGCAAACAAAACTACATATCTCTCATACTTTAGTTAAGTAGAACTATTTGTCTAGGTACAGTGTGGACCATATAAAAACCAGATCATGCTAATCCAGGCGAAAAGGTTCTACTAATGATAAAGTAATTTGTACTAGCTGACAAATAAATTTTCAGAGAAAGAAAGTGTAAGCATGTCAATCTTACCAAATGCAGTTAGTGTACTCACACTGCTAATTAAGATAAACTTATGTGGTGTGGACTCTGCTGTGTAGCTCATCATTACATCTGTAATTTTTGATCTAATTTGTTTTATTAGCACTCAATAGTCACTGTAAATAATATGGATTGACTAGGACTTCTCCCACTCTGAATATTTCTCTGAATTTTTTTTTAATTAGAAATTAAAATGGAGAAATTAATGCATAGATTCTGAAAGGCTGTTCTCCCAGAACTCTTGGATATGATCGTAAAAAATGCGCACAGTCAATGAAATGTAAAAGACTTACACTATTTGTAACAGCAAAGTGAGCTCAAGAAGAATTTTGGCTAATCAGTGGAATTGAAAATTAGATGTCATATATAATTTTTATTGCTAAAAAACAAACAACTCTCTTGCCAGCCAACTGTAGAGCAATCTTTCATTTATTATCACTAGTCTTGCTAATTCAGACTCCAAATTTCCAATAAATAAAAGTATCATTACATGCCAACATGAAACTACTACTGTGTGACTTACATCATAGAGTGAGGACTCATGTATGAGGAAAGATGGAAGACTTCATTGATTTTCTAGATAAAAGCAGAGTCACACTTTGGGGTGAATATGGATACCAACAGTGGAGAGAAGGTCTGAAATCAGCTAGGTAAAATTTGAAAAAGAATCTTCATCACACCATTCTTGGAGTTTACACAGTAGGTTCCATAGGACGAGACACAAGGAATAAATATAGAACAAAAAAAGGGAAGAATAGAAATGACTTCCACCAGAAATTTTCCAACTACTACATTTAATTGCAAGAAACATCATCCTGCTTTCAACTACAAGTCTGAAGTGCTGGCTTTGAGACTGGTACTCAGTTCACTATGGATCAATGGGGAAAATAAAAAAAAAAAAAAATTTGCAAACAAACCAAATTGCAATCTATGACACAGACTAGTTATTATCTTCCAAGAATGATGCTGTGATGTATTATTTCTGAAGGAGTCAGTAATTGCAGATCAATTGCTTTCCTACATATGTAATATCTGTTAGCTCAACCTACAGAAATAGACAAGTAAATAACTGGTTCAAGAGAAAAAGAAGGAAGAAAACAAACTAAACACTTTAAATGTTGCATATTGCTTGCTTTGTAATTTTTCAGTTTAGTACACAATGCTTAAGCAACTGCTGGACAAAAGAAGGGAAAGTAAAATCTTCCCAAACACTGACATTGTGATTTATTGGTGTTTTGTCATTATTTGATATTTATTTGATATTTTATAATGCTGCAAACATATCATTCATAAGTAGGATACATTTTTTTTCACACACATTCTTCACCAGGTTTTCTTGTTGTCCACTTATGTTTCCAAAAGGAGATTCCTATCCATCAACACACTGAGAGCTTTAATTAGTTTAATCACTTTAATCACAGAATCACAAAATCTTAGAATAGGGGGGTTGGAAGATCATCTAACCATCACTGCTCCGATTCCACTGGCTCTGATTTTCATTTAATAAATATCACTGCCCACTTGTCTGTGAGCTACAATTTCTTTTTTAAGGAGCTTCTTAGAATAAGCATACTCAGATATTTTCACTTTCTCATCATATAAGGCAGTTTAAAAAGAAAATAGATAACAGATCAGCTGATCTATCAGAGAAGGGCAGAAAAAGAAATCTTCACACTAGATTTGTTAGATATCCTCCTTTTTACCCCTAAGCAGGTTGATTATACATCTTAAAATGAGTCCCTTTTCTTTATCTCATTGATTCTTTTTACCTTGTTTAACAAATGACTAAATATACAAAAGTTATTGAAGTAAGTTAAAAAATGACATTTTTACATTTCACTTTTTAGCCATTTTCAATAACTCTGTAGTTATTAAATGATGGAAGTGTTGATGTATGGCTCAGATACATGAATGAGCCACCATTCAGTGGACCCTTGGATGAAACATGCCTAGTTCACCACCTTTAAGAGATCATTTTTTGCTTTCTCGTCCCCTGCACATTTGTAATGCTGTGCAAACTTTATCATTCACTTTCCTTTCCAGAAGATGACTGTACCATTTGCCAGGTTATAGAAAGCCTCAAAGTCAGGAAATCAAATAACCTCACTGCAGAAATGTCCTCAGAATTTCAATGTTTTACTGACACTTTTTAAAGAGCAAATATAGAAAGTCTATACTGTTAGCCTATTTTGCCTTGTCTTGGACCTCACTGAAAGTGTGTAACTCCTTTTGATTTGTAAGTTGTCACTAGCTAACAGTGATAAAGTTGAAGTGAAAATTCTTGTTCTGTGTTCACTGTTGTGTCTGTATTAAATCCTTTGAAAAGAATGCAGATTTTTGTTTTGTGTTTGCTGACACAAGTTTCTCTTGTCACTAATTTTTATGAGGCTAAAGGTTTGGTTTTGCTCCACTACACATGGAAGAACAAGTTAATCCTCTCGACTCAATGTGGTGAGACATACTTTGCATAGAAAAAGTTACTTGTGGCCCAGTACGTAGAGGCTTTGTCCAGCGTAGGTCTCCAGGGCTACGCTTAAATTTTCCTTATTCAAGCACACTGGGACCACACAGATGTCCAATTAAAAAAAGAGATCTATTTTAATAGCAGTAGAGCTGACCTTAGACTGTGGTTATATGCTGGTAAATCATAGAATCATAGAATCACAAGGTTGGAAAAGACCTGCAAGATCATCTAGTCCAACTGTCTCCTCATCACAATTGCCACCACTAGCACTAAACCATATCACACAGCATGTTGTCCAGACACCTCTTGAACACTGCCAGGGACAGTGACTCCACCACCTCCCTGGGCAGCCATTCCAGTGCCTGACTACTCTCTGAGAGAAAAAGTTCCTCCTTATGTCTAATCTAAACATCCTCTGATACAACTTGCGGCCATTTCCCCATGTCCTTCTCATTGCCTGGGAGAAGAGGCCAAATTCCTCTTCACCACAACCTCCTTTCAGGAGTGCCATGAGGTCTCCCCTGAGCCTCCTCTTCTCCAGACTGAACAATCCCAGCTCCCTCAGCCACTCCTCATAAGACTTGTGCTCCAGACCCCTCACCATTTTCATTGCTCTTCTCTGGACACACTCCAGGGCCTCAATGTCTTTCTTGTAGTGAGGAAGCCCAAAACTGAACACAGTACTCGAGGTGAGGCCTCACCAGTGCTGAGTAGAGGGGGAAGATCACCTCCCTGCTCCTGCTGGCCACACTACTTCTAATGCAGGCCAGGATGCCGTTGGAATATTCTAGTCTGTAGCTGAACATCACACTGGTTAAATATCAGCATAGACCCCAGCATAGTTTTGAATCATCTACTACTCTTTCAGATTATTCTTGGGAGTCACTTGAATGTATTGTACAAGTCATGAATTATTCCTAGAGACATGTGATCACTATATTTGGGAAAAGGAGAAGTTCGGGTATATGAGAAACAACACAGTCTGGGAGCCAAAAAAAAAGAAAAAAGAAAAAAGAAAAAAGAAAAAAGAAAACCAGCACCAAGCAGTCCCTGCTCTGCTTTATTTAGGAATAATCAGTACTTCAACTAAATCAGATTTAAAAGTGCCTGTTGGGCTGTTGATATATAAGATATTCAAGATCCTTATCCTATGACCACAATGATGTGGATAAGGTCACTAGAAAACTCAGCAGTGCTCATCCCACTCACGATCCCTTCTAGAATATGGATCCAGACAGAGTGAACAGCAAATCCTAAGACACAAGCTGACACAGAAAGATAAAAAAGAGCTTCAGCTAGTGCAGTCAAGAAATCTGAGTCAGATGAAGGTTCATGTCCTCTCAGATCTTACTTTTACACAGCTAAGGGAATCTGGCACCATGGCTTTAGTAGGTGACAGTGAGGCTCTCACAGCAATATTTTACAAAAGACACAAATTATCCCCAAGAGGTAATGGTTTATATCAACAGTGTTCTTGTTTGCTGACACTTTGCAGAGACAATACATTCCTTAGTAAAACAGATTCAAAATCAAATAACTTTCACATTACTGCTGTAAGATGGACCATGGAAAAATGTTAGTCCACTGCTACTTTTGTTCTAATTCACACGAGACTTTTATGATGTCTTGATAAGCTAAAGGAGGGAAGATTTAGATTAGATGTCCAGGAGAAATTTTTCACTGAGAAAGTGTTGAAGTGCTGAAGTGAGAAGAGAAGCTGAAGTGAGAGTGCTGAAGAGAAAGTGTTGAAGTGTTGAAGAGAGGTTGTGGATTCCCCATCCCTGAAGATGCTTAAAGCCAGGTTGGGTGGACAATCTGATCTAGTACTTGATCTAGTGGTTTGCAGCCCTGCCTACAAGACAAGGAGGTTGGAACTTATCCTCAAGGTCCCTTCTAACCGAAGCCATTCTATGATTCTATGAATCTATTATAATAAAAAAAAGCATCTTTCAGTCCATGCTACTATGATGCACTAAATGTGTCTGTCAGGGGCACACATTTATATGCCAGATCTATTGCCACTTGCAAAAGCATGAAATTAACATTCTGATTTAAAACACCCACTGTAGATACATAAGCATTCAGACATTATGAGTAGATTTTTTTAAAAAACAAACAGAGTAACACTTGAAATAGTGTGAACATTCTAATAGAAAAAATGTAATCGCTTTTCTCTGTTATTAAGGCAGGTTTCTAGTTGACGCTGAAAGTACAAAAATATTTTTGGATCTACTGTTTAATCTATTGTCCTGAAGATTTGAGCATATAAATTGTGTATGCTAGCATTTTCCCTAATTTAAAACAATCCAGATTTTCATTTAGGGGCATCTCCTTAGAAAATTCTCATACAACACTGTGATCTTCAGTCCTTGTTCAGCTTCAGCTAATTTGCATTCTACTAACAACTTTAAAAAAAAGATCCAGTACAAATGTAATGATATTTAGGACATGAATAAAGGACATTGCAATGCAATTACATATAGTAGGCTAAACGAATTGTTCCTCACTCATGTTTTTACTTGTGGGTACAAAAAGTATACCTGCTGCTTTGCCTGTACTCATGTTCTTAGGAACTAGACTCTGGAGCACTTCAAAGACAGTAAGAACAAGAGAAAGAAGAAATATCTTTATAGCTACGTATTATTGGATTTTTTAGCTCATAATCATAATCTCATGTTTCCTAGTCTTATAGATCTAGTCATTATCACATTTATTGGTGATCTATACTGTGTAGTCATAATAACAACCACAAAGAGCTTTCATCAGTGCTCAGTGGTTACAGAACATTATACTAAGTGCATCTTATTCTTGTGTAAATTTCACCTTGGAGTTTTTCTACAGTTGAATGTCTTCCAAATAATATTCTAAAACTGCAAACATACAAAAGGATAAGACTGCAAAATTTTGTGTATGCAGACATGGATTTCAAAAAGAATATTGTGAACAGTAACAGAAAAAATTTGCTATACTACATGATTTTTAATTCTGGAACATAACTTCCAAGAAGGACGATTTATTTATCAGTAAATGCTAATCTAGTTTCACTTTTTATTTTTTTTTTCTTTTTTAAGAAAGACTAACACGAAGTCTAAGTGTTAATTCTAGAAAATTATATCAACATTTCCTTTATAAATATGCCTTATGTGTTCATTTGGTATGTCTTCACCTATTTGGGTTATGACCATAAGCGAGGCAATCTTTCAAAACTTTGCCAGGCTAGAATTCCAAATTGCTCAACCAGAGATTTCAAAGAAAATTCACTTCGCATTTCATGCACATAGAAATGTGACAGAACATAAGGGGCAAAGCTGCAGCTGATAATGTGTCTCCAGAAAGAACTTACTGAATTACACATAGCATTTTACCCCCTCCTTTAGCAGAAAAGTATCTAGTTGTTTTCACAAACTTTTCTTAGTTCCATCTAAAAATCTGTCGTATTTCTTTAGAACACTACTATTACTTGTGAGTAAGATTCCTGTTCTAGCAGGAAGAAAATCTCTCATCTCATCATTCTAAGTTCAATTTTACTTGCTCTTAAAACCACACTTCCTTCACTCACATTTTTTCTCCACAATAGTATTAGCCTACCAATGTTTTAATCTTTTCAACATGTCTTACAGTTTATTTTCCCAGCTGAACTCTCAATCTCATCTCATAGTGGAAAGGTTATACCTTACCCAGTCATTTCTCCTCAACATCATTGTAGCTGTTTATAGTTCCTTTCTTTTTTTTGGATGTGAATGACAGGATGATCAGGGTGGTCTTATGTGAACTCAATGCCAATTTTCACTTCATCTCTGACAGAATATCTTCTCTTTATACATATAAGAATTTCAGTTTCCTACAGATTTATTATACTCACATGTTACTCACTAGAGATCTGTGCTTTTGACTACTGTTTACAGAGCTCTCATCTGCAGAGATCTTCAGTCTCTGTTCAGAATCATGGAGTTATTCAAGTTTGAAAGGGACTTTTCTTTACAAGACCATCTTGTCCAGCTCCCCTGCAATGAACAGGGACATGTACAGATAGATCAGGCTGATCAGAGCCCAGACAAGCCTGAACTTGAATAAAAAATCTACACCTAAACAGTGTGCATTAGTCTCCCTCTAAAAGTGTATATCTTCAGATGATTTGAGATCCTCTTCAGGAAAAGGCAATACAAAAATATTGAGATTTTAGACCCATAGATGGGGAGAATAACCTATTCTGAGACCTTATGAACTGAACTGCTTAATGTAAAACTTCCCACAGTAATTAGGGTCATGTTTTTATTTAGCATGGCAGCCTCAAGTCTTCACAGAAATGTCAGGCTTGCACTTCAACAACTGAAAATCCTAAAAATACTCCAGAAGGAACACTTATTTCACAACTGTAAAATTGAGTGTCTTGTACTAGTTTTTGCCTATATGCAAAAAGAAAAGCTTGTTTCTATTACTGATAACAGAGAAAAATGAAAATGATTCTTGGGGAAGAGCAAGTATTAACTGTTATTTGCTGGCAGAAGTTCAAACTTATCTCTTTTTCTTGCTCAAGAAAAGCACCTGTAGAACAACTGACAAAACGCGGTGCACTATCATAGAATCACATAATCATAGAATTTCCAATGTTGTAAAAGGATCATCCAGTCCAAATATCCACCCATCACCAATAGATCTCACTAAACCTTGTTCCTCAACACAATATCCAAACCACAGGCTGCCAGCTTCTGCAGGAAAATACTTTGGGAGACAGAGCCAAAGGCTTTGCTGAAGTCTAGGTAGACCACATCAACAGCCTTTCCCTCATCCACCAGGCGGGTCACCAAATCATAGAAGGAGATCAGGTTGGTCAAACAGGATATGCCCTTTGTGAATTCATGCTGGCTAGGCCTGATCCCTTAGTTGTCCCGCACAAGCCGTGTGTTCTCCCTCAAGACAATCTCCATAACCTTCCCTGGCACCTAGGTCAAGCTAACAGGCCTGTAGTTCCCCAGATCCTCCTTACAACCCTTCTTGTAGATGTCACATTGGCAAGCTTCCAGTCTTCTGGGACCTCACCAGTCAAGAAGGAGAGCTGATAGAGGATGGCTATCACCTCTGCCAGTTCCCTCAGCACTTTCAGGTGTATCTCATCTGGCCCCAAATGAAATAGATAGTCATCTCCGACTCTTGACTCTTTGGCTCTCAGTTCATCTTAACTGAAGGTAGTCCTGCTTTCATTTATTGAGAAACTAGTAATATCTGACTATGTACTGTATGAGTTTTAATAGAGCCAAGTGCCGAGTGGTGCACTTTGGCCACAACAACCCCAGGCAATGCTACAGGCTTGGGGCAGAGTGGCTGGAAGACAGTGTAGAGGAAGTGGACCAGAGGGTATTGATTGATGCTTGGCTGAACATGAACCAGCAGTGTGCCCAGGTGGCCAAGAAGGCCAGTGGCATCCTGGCTTGTATCAGAAATGGTGTGGTGAGCAGGACTATGGAGGTAATCCTGCTCCTGTACTTGGCACACTGGTGAGGCCCCACCTTGAGTTCTGTGTTCAATTTTGGGCACCTCTGTACAGAAAGGACATTGAGGTGCTGGAGCAGGTCCAAAGAAGCGCAACAAGGCTTGTGCAGAGTTTGGAGAATATGCCCTACACGGAGAAACTGAAAGAATTGGGGCTGTTTAGTCTTGGGAAGAGGAGGCTGAGGAGAGACGTTATTGCTCCAAATAGTTGCAAGGTGCTTACAGCAAGAGCAGGTTTGGTCTCTTCTCACTGGTGACAGGTGACAGGATGAGGGTAAATGGTCTGAAGTTGACCCAAGGGAGGTTTAGGTTAGCTATCAGGAAAAACTTCTTTATGGAAAGGGTTGTTAAGCTCTGGAATAGGCAGTGTGGGAACTAGAACCTCCTTAACTTTCATAGGTTATCAACATCAGTCTCGCCACAGGCCTGGAATGAATCTAAATTCCAATAGGGTGTGTACATATTTTTGTGATCTCTGGGTCTACGTATTTTGCAGGTTGTTTTAATTGTATCTTAAGAATTTCAGCTAAAAAAAACAAGTGCACACACACACAAAAACATAACACAACAAAACCAAAAAAAACTCACCAAACTGTAGTATTGCCAAATGGCTTCTGCATTCTGCATCTTTTGCACCCCAGTTATGGTATATCAGATCAATGAACTTTGCTTTTTGATCAAAAATCAAGAACAGATAATTCCCTTTTCAGCAGTCATTCCTCTCTTTCTAACTATTTCAACTGACAGCAAGGATTGTCCAAGGTCTCACACAGTACTGAAAGATTAAAAAAAAAAAAGTGATGGGAATAGCATCATTTTCACTAGATGGCATTTCTCAACGTTTTACTGAAAAGACCATCTAATTATCTTGCAAACAGAAATTCACCAGGTGTTTTGTAATCCAATGTTGCCTGGAATCTTGTGGAACCTGTAAAATTTACTTAAATTTGTTCACATGTTTGTAGTTGCAGAAGCTGTATTTTCAATAGCAACTTGGTTGTAACTATTCCTCAGAGAAGTTAATAACCAGTGTGTGCGGTACGCCTAGGATTTTGAAGAGCTTGGCTCACATTTTTGCTAGCATGTAAAACACCAATTTCTATGAACAGGATGACTAAATCAATAACCCTTCTATAGAAAGAAGGCTTTGGGTTTTGAAATTAGAGATTCTGAAGGTGTAGCTACCAGGGCAAATTGCGGCTTCAGAGTTCATCGCGAGGAGACAAGTCAAGTAAGCTAATTAGTACATCACATTCAGTTGTTCCAGGCACAGATAAAGACTCTGAATAATACAGGGAGATGAAAGGGATGGTCTCCTACCTGAAAGTTACAATTTCATTCTTCATTAGCATAAGTGCCTCATGACTCTCAGAACTCAATATGTGCTGTCCAGAATAAAAAATGTGTGTGGGGGTGTCCTCTTCCTCTTTTTAAGCAGAGTTGCTGTAGAGATGTTGTTCTCTCAATGGAAACAACTTATGTTGGATTTTTTCCTACTATCTAAGAAGTTCTCATAATAAGTTCACAAATACAGTTTTTGAGGCATAGCCTTGAACTGTGACCACTGAATTAGAAAATTAAGTTTAGGTAGGATTAAAAGCTTTTGTGGCATTCACCCAATTTTCAAAGCTATACACATGTGAACACTCATATAGATACATGAGTGTAGAAAACCTTTTGGTAGATTCACTAAATTCAAACTGCCTCATTTTATGCAAGCACACAAACACTGAATAAACTCAGTGTTGAATCCTTACTAGAGAGTTTATGTAGCAACTTAACGACAAAGCCAATAGCAGTAAACGTACATCGTCAGTCAAAAGGTTCCTTAAAAGCAGCAGTACTGTACATCGGAAGGATGAATTATGGTTCTTTTCCTCTGGCCTCTACCAAACACAGGACGACAGGGCACGGTACTGCCTCAAGTAGAAAGCATGTCAATCAATACAGTCACTGATTATTAGTAGCAGAGAAGAAAATATCAACGCAAAAAAATTCTTCAAGAATTTCAGAAGATGTGCAGACCACCCTTGCTGTACATGTCAAAGTAGCAAAGCACTGAGTTCCCAGAAAGATTAAAAGAAAATCAAGCATCAGATTTTGTTTGGGATCTTGGTTCCTTTTATTGGATTACTTTAAAGGCCTTTGAGCTTTATATGTATAATTTCTTTGCTTAGTCACTACAAGTTCAAATGTCTGGATTCTTGAAGATTTGGCATACATCACATTAGCAGGCATGTAAACTTGGTATTGCAGTTTCAACATCGATTGCATTTTCTGGTCCAAATACCAGCTTCCATGTTGCTTTCCTGTGGTTTATTAGTTTCAGATTAATACACAATGTGTGACAGACCAAATGGCCACAGGAGAACATCAAAGAGAGTGCTTTGCTTTTTCATATGTACGTAGGTAAGACCAGAAGGGGTCACAACAATAATTCAGCCTATCATAAATAGTTACTTTCAGACAGTTATTCCTACCTCTACGTAGTAACTGCAGCAACCTTTAAAAGAATTATTGCCCAGTTTTAAAGGCTGCATGCCTAAGAATCACTCTACCCTCTGTGCCTGATGACTGTTTAATCTCACTAGTGACACGAAATTTTAATAATTTTACAACTTTTTTTATATTAGATTAAGTCCTTTCAATAATTTAATGAAAAGATACAATGAAAAAAATATACCTATTCCCCAAAAATTATACTAAAATATTATTTTACTAAAATATTATTTTTGTACACTCATATAGCTATGAGAAATTTAGATGTTAGGAAAAAATAAGAACTGTAGCAGATTTGAAAGCTGTGTGTATTCTAATATGAATTTAACAGTGTCAAATGAGTCAGATTTTGCTGTCAACAACAAAGAATTATCATCACATAATTTAATAGAGTAAGAGCATATTTGCTGGTTATATTTAATGGGAAAGCACAGTTGAATAAACACAGATAAGCAAACACTGAAGAGAGTGTAGCCATTCAGGAGCTTAATGGTTTCTGCATTCCTCAGAACAAAACACATTGGAGCCATGAGATGTGACTGAGAAGAGAAGCTTTGAATATAATACATAGACATTTGAACTCAAGAAGCGTAGCAGTGTTGTCTGTGTAAATGACAGAGATGTTCTTCATATTGACAAATAAAATACAATTGAATGAGAATATCTGGATCAGTTCCTTGGGCTAAATTGATATTAAACCATACTCACAGGCAGTGATAATACATTAAGTTTGTATTAAAAAGCCCTCTTAAATAGAGAGTGACTATGAGGTGATAAGCGAAGAAGTGAAAGACGAGTGTAAAATTTAACAGATGGCAAATGAGAATAAGCACATGTCTAGTGGACAGACTATAACATATGATTGCTTATTGATTCTGGGAATTGACAGGATACTGTAATGTAAGTGTTGTCTGTCTTGAATGGCCTTTGTTTTAGTACAGTGAGAGATGAAAAAAAATTAGAACTAAACTATTTGCAAACCATCAAAGCAAGACAAAGGGTCCATTATTCACAGTTTATTTCCTTGAATCCTTTAGAATATAATATATGTGTTCCACCAAAATTAAGGGATCAGTTGAGCAATCTGTGCTCTGTTCCAAGATTGGAGCTGGTGGATAGGAACATTTGCTTTGAAAGTGCCTCATGCTTCCAAGAAGAATTATAGCTGGGAATAAGTCTGGTTCTGCTGGCAAGATTTATTCTTGGACTGTATGAGAGAGGTGTTGCAGGAAAAGAGTTTGACTAAAATTTCCACTAAAAGTCATTGTTTTTATGAATATTAAATATTTATAATATTAACAGAGCTCAGTAATACAGGGGATTTTTTTTTTTTGCAAAGGTTGTCTTATTTTTTTCCCCTTTCCTTTGACACAGTGCTCAAGCCCACATTATGCTTTCACGCATACAATCCTAAAGATTTAGTTCCATCACTGTTACCTCAAAGCTCTGCAATTTTCTGACTTTTAATATCTGTTAATCAAGACGGCTGTCAAACTAGCAGGAAGTAAATAAGCTTAAAGTCTCAGGCTACAGAACTTATCATTAAGTTATTAGTGCTTATTTACAAATAATATCTGAAGGCCTTATATAGAGTTCTTTCCCTCACCTAAAACAAAGTGAAAGATATACAAACCATCAAGGTTGATGCTGTCCTCGTGAACTTTTGTGATGCAAAATATTTGCAGACTAGAATACACCCAAATATATTTCACCACCAGCTTTATAAACTAATATTCTATATGCTATGCCCACTTTTGAAGCTGCTTTTTTTTTCTTCATATCAGAAAATGTTTGAGATTTTCCTGTGCTTCAGAAACCTATAATCAATTTCTGTAGTATATTAAAGAGATAATGATTGGTTCAGCTGTCTCCTAATAAGCTGACTGAGTATTTCAGTTAGGTGCGTTTTACTTAACAGCTTTATTTGAGGACTGAACAATCAGATTTGAATTTCAGCAATAATAGTAATAATAAACACAGCAGTTATTCCAGCCTTTTTTCAAGTTCTGAAACGACTTTCTGCTCTGAGGTAGAAGAATGAGTTGTCATGGTCTATACTAATACATGTTTTATGTAAGTATGCTCCTATATATTCTTGGCTTTCAAAACAATGTATTTACACCCATGCCATAATTTGGAGTTTAAAGAGAAATATAATTCTAAAGGAGTGTGAAGAATTTTAAATGCCCTACATTTCTTTTCTTAAAGTTCGGATTCTTTTGCATCTACTCAGTAACCAGTGATGTAATTCAGCAAAAAGAACAGAACCAGCCGTTCTCAATGAGTACATCAATGTATATCACCAACTCATGTTACATGATTTTAATTCCATATGTGTTACAAGGAAATATTTTGATAATTCATGGGTTCCCTCTACATCTATGTGAGTAAAAATTCACTCCTGTGGAGTTTTCTGTGCTTTCTGCTCTCTCTTATGATTCCCTTCTACATAGGGAAAACAAGATGATTTACAGAGGAAAAGGAACTGACCGCAGACTACTGGTTGAATGTCAAGTTGTTACCTGCTATGTTATAATTATACTTACCACCACACTTTTATTTGAAAGTCATGCACAGTTTGAACAAATGTGGAAGGATTGATAGGATCTATAAAGGCAGTAGGAAACAATTCATGTTACTTTTATTCCTTTCCATCTCCCCAGTCTCCATTTTCACCTGTACAATTCTGAGAAAAAGAGATTTGGTGCTGGAAAATATGCTGCTTTACAAATCACACATGGCAATGTCTGGGGTGCAAATAAATATCCCAGGTCAAATCATATAGTTTCAGCAGCCTGATCAGATATTAATGGTTATTGTCAAATTTTCCAAGCAGTAAAGTTTATTCTATTTCACAAGAAGGTTGAATTAAAGTCTGACATAAGTAGTACTGCTGCACTTTGAGGTTTTATAGACCCTGGAATGTCTCTGTTCCATTTATCAGAGTACTGTAACAAAATAAATCCTGTCTCCAAGTGGAGGAACATCTAATACCATAGAAACACTCCCAGTGAACAAGGGATGTGTTCCTACTACTTTTACTCACTTATAAAGGGCTTTACTCCTTTAATAGGAATCATTTTGCCAAGCTCAAACTTGTAGGAGCAAATGAGGCAGCATCTGGACTGTTATAAACTATTTGTTACCTCTGAAACTACAGTTACATTTTCCAGGATATGACTAACAACAAAACATTCTGGCAGAGACATTTGAAGTTTAAATACTTGTTATTCCAGCTTGGTATTTGTGGGGATTACTTGGGTGTATAACCTTTAAAAGTGGAAAAAAGCCAACATTTTCAAGTTGTTTGGATCGTAAATATTTAGAGATTACACGCTCGTGTAACAGAAAAAGAACTTTGTTCCATTTACATAATCAGTCACTAAGCATGCTATAAAGAAATATCTTCAAGTTAATATTGTGCAGGCTTAAAAATAACTGCAGTGTTACACATGCTGTGTTGGTTTTTATAACAAGTGCTAAATGCCTTCAGGCACTGCACTGCATAGGAAGGTCCAAGTAGCAGCACCTCTACAAGGAAAACCCAGAGGACAAATACATGGCTTTAAAAGTTGTTACTATTCCTTCTCTGTTCCTTTTATTCCTGAGTATATAAACAGCAGTAGGAATTAGCTGACCTTGGAGTCCCCAAAATATCTCAATATTGTGCCATTTATTGGGCCATTTCTCAGATTCCTACTGTCCAAGAATGCAAAAATACAAATCACAGGGGCAGTGAAACACATAAACTAGGCACTAGGTTTCTGTAAGGAAAAAAGTTAATCAGAATCAATATACCTTGGAATAATTTCCACTGGATGCTAAATAACGAAAGTCTGGAAAGGATTTAGAATTACAGAGCATACATTGTCTTTAATGGATTAAGATTAACAATTTCAATGAATGTGTGACTTAAATGGTAAAGCATCATGCTCCAAGAAGGAGCTTTATATGTTCAATCTACCAGATGTTCTCATCTGTGTTATTAGGACCAAATTAAAACCTGCTGGATCTAAGTATAAGACAAGTTAAAAATCCGATAGCATTGCAGAAAAGAACTGTTCATTTGTTGTTTAAATATTTTTATTGCAAAAAGTTAACCATAGATTGAACCTGTGTTCAATATTGCAAGCACAACTCCAGTAAATAGATCATTATAAACGTAAAGGCACTTCTTTGTTTCCAAATTTATGCGTTAACTCAGTCAAGCTGACCAGAACATACGGTGGATGTGTTTTGCTCTTTATGTTCTGCTCAACTCAATGCCATGTGGCTGAGATGGTGCAAAGTTATGGGCACCCAATAAAAAGCAAGATCACTGCAGTGCAAGCTGCTGGAACAAAGAGTGTGAGTATGCATGTGCACATCTGACTGCATGTGCATGAGTACATAGCCTCACTGTTGTACTGGCTCAAAGCACAAAGGACTGATCCCTCAGCACAGCGTGCATAGCATCAATTAGTTTTATGATGTGTAGGGAAAGATCACTTCATTCATTTACACATTTAAAGACTTGAAAGAGAATCTTCTTCATTTTCATCAAGGGAATTTTACCCAAGATGAAGGGATGCAGTAACTTTAGACATATTACCACATACTATATCACGTTAAAAATTAGACTTTGCATATAGACTGTTAATATTTCACAATATTAACATGAATTGTAATTAGCATGCTGGGTTCTGTCAGTTAGATACCTATTGTGAGCATGAATGTCATTTGCCCCAGGAGTTAGTTATGAATTGGAGTCAAACTGCAGAACAGTAAATTTACAGCACACAGTAGGATTGTAACGTCTGGAACTCTCCATCAAGAGAAGAATCACTGAAATTATTTAACTTAAGGAAACTGGGCATGCAACATGATCCTGGGGAGCTATGCAATTAATGTTCTGTCTGCCACATTAAAGATTTACCACTGAGATGGTTCATTTGCATACACCATACCACCAGTGCCAGGAAAAGCTTCACTCACTTTTACCACCCAGTAAGGCACCAGACAGCAATAGCGAGATGCTGTTTTGATTCAGTTACTGCTCAGCTGTATATCAAACATGTTATAGAAACAGGCCTTGACTTCAACATGTTTGGTTTGGATCAGTGAATTGAGCACTTGCTGAGCTCTGGAATACAAATGATCAACCTATCTGTCTGAGAAGTTCCCCTGTTGGTGCCATCCTCTTGCTGCCTATTGCTAATGCAGTAATATGTATGCAGTGCACAGCATCCTGTGTGACTGCCACTTGACAAAATGTGCCAGCTCATCATTGTCTCCAGACGAGACAGATTTATTATAATTCAATATGTTCCTCTTGAGCACTTTTTTCTGTCTTATGTTACAGTCTGCATAGCATTCAGAATAATAACTACATGCTCTTATGACATTGCAGCACTGAATTCTTGCAGCTGAAAAAATCATTTCCTTGGCTCTGACAAAAATTCACCCACAGCAGTACCTTCTTTTTGGAAAGTAACAAGGGATTTCCCCATCCCATCCCAAAATAAGCAGTATGTGAGGTAAAACTAATTTGAATGATTTTTACAGTAAAATTTGTTCCATATTCAAAAACCAAATGACATCAACTTGATTGTGTTGTGATGAAGAGAGCACTGCAGATAAAAACCCATTGCAAAAATTGATGAAATCCTGAGATTCTTAATGTACCTCTTCCCAGTCTCAAAGTCAAATAAGGTATAGCAATGATCAGTGAGATCTGGGCAGGACCAACACCTGTTCTCAGAGTTAAAGCAATGCTATGTATTGGGATTGTCACCTGGTAATGGAAACAGAAATGTTTACAAGTGATCCATTCACACTACTCGAAAATGCACAGGTTTCACACTTTCTAAGAAAAAGTTCTTTTACAGTGAATCAGTTATTTTGTTGACTTCAGCTGCCGGGACGACCTTTACAAAGTGGTAAAGACAATAACATTGAATACACAATTCGCCAAACATGAATATGGGCACATTTTGGATCATGAATATTTACCACCAAGACTGCTGCTGGCAGCATCTCAGCAGTCCTAATCTGCAGCCTGGCAACTATCCAGGTTTCCCACTTTCCCAGACACAAGGAAATTCCAACCCTCCTGGACAAGAGGCTGAAAAAGATCCTGGTGGCCCAATTTGGTTTGTACTCTATGTGTAATAATAATAATAATAATTCTCTATTAAGAAGTAATAATGAAACTAGATTTCTAGCAGGCACCAGGCCCAGGATCACCCTGTGCAAAGTGTGCAAGTACTGTAGCAAACATTACAATATGAGGCAAAAAAGGGACTTTGCATCCTCTGCAAACATCAACCATACCTTGAATGGACTGTACAGCATTTTTGGAGGGAATGATCAAATATATTCTCTGCATGCCAGATCTATACATTTACTGTACACACATCTGCCTGAAGGTCACGCTTGGCTGTTGTGCTGATACTTGATTTTGGTTTCCTGTGCCCACCACACGTAACATTCAGCTTCTTATTAATCATGGTTCTTAGTCTGGAACTGATGAGGCTCCTACTCCAATGGACATTAAGGCAAACAAAACCTGCGATTAGTTAATTAGATAATTATTAGCCCTTACATGCAAAGCCCTTGACCTCTTCTGATTTTTATTTATATATTTTTTAATTTTTAGGGGTTTGTGTTCTTCTTTTTGTTTATGGTGAGATTTTTGGTTAGTTTGCTTTTGTTTTACTCTGCTGTCTTACCTTTCTTTCCCTACACCCTTCTCACTATTTTAACCTTTCTTCATGTGCTATGTTTCTTCTGTTCTTTTTGCATTCGTGTCCAAGCCTTGATATATCACTTGAAGCTACACTTGTTTAGCGGGAAAATTACCTGCTGGTAATTTTTTATTGATTTATTCCAGCAAGGTATTTGACTTTTTGAGAAAACACTGCATTAATTTGAAGCTGTGAGCTCAAGCCTAAAGATAATTTTCTGCAGCACAGCTAATTAACCAGTTATTCTCTATTTTGTTATATTTTACCAAAAAAAGGATAATTCCACATTGTTCTTTGTTGTAATCCCACTTATTACAAATCCTTCCTCAGATTTATCAAGAACTTTTTGAAATCTAAACTTGTATCTGTCTACTCTCAGATTATTGTAACAATATTTAACTTCGTATTAAAATTTAAAGTATAATTTCTTTTACGTCGTTCATATTACCATCATGATCAAGTAAAGTACCGACTAGCAATAAATACATCCAAAAGCTCACAGTCTTTCTTTTCATTTTTTGGCAAAAATTAATGATGCTGCACCTGTTTTTCAACCACCTGTTTATCAACTCTGCACTAGTTTCACCCAATCATGTCTTCTTCATTTGTATATTCCAGATCACATCTGCATTCCTACTAAGGCCAAAATAAATTTCATCCCTTGTTTTCTTCTACTCACCATGCTGATTAATCAGTTGGGAAGGAAATGAGTGTGTTTAACTGACTAGTTTTAACTATTTATCACCAAATTACTTCTTAGATGCTCACCGACAGATCATATCATTTTATTGTTCTTTTTCTGGTCAGTGATAAATTACTGTCTTATAAGCTAAATTGCTGTCCTCTGCTATGAACATTGGAAAAGTTTTCCCCTAATGCAGAAGATACACCATCTATTTCCTCTGATACCTTAAGGTGAATACCAGTTGTTTAGATAAAATTATATGGTTAATTCATACTCATACAAATATAATTCAGATTTACAAATTATTTAATTTGGAGATCTGTATTTTATTTCTATTACTTTCTTACTGAAATTATTTAATACCAGTAGTCAAAATTGATACTTTCAAAAGCTTGAAGCACTGAATATTTTACTTTCCTGCCATTCGTTATCTTTTTTTCTTACCTGTTTAATAGTGCATAGGAACTACTGAATTCCTTCTGCAATAACTTGATTAACAGCATCAAAAGCTGAGTCAACTTTTAAAAACATCACTACAAGTGTAACTTCATTGGTCCAGAATACTAGGAAAATTATTTCAACATTCTGATGCTCCATGACCTAGTGTTTTCAAAAGCAAACGTATTCTTAAAAAATTGTGTTTTATAACATGGTTCAGAAGTGAAATTTTCATTAAAAGACAAAAAAAAAAAACAAAAAAAAAAACCATCCCACGAGTGTCATATAGTGGCTAAACTACTGCTATATTGCTTTTAAATCATTAATCTTTACTACATACAATCACATAGGCCAGCTGCTTGTTCATCTTCAGCGGCATTACATCCACCCAGGAAGTGGTAAGTCCCAGTCCATAGCAAGATCTGATTTATACCACCAACGACCTTGCAATAAGTCATGCTTCCACCACTCCCCAGCTCCTCATAAATTTTTCTAGTTCTGCTCCCACCAGCTGTACTTCTCCTTGCATGCCCTGTGAGCCTTTTTTGCCTTGCTGCCACCTGCCCCACCAAGTCCTGGATTTTGCATTTTTTTGTTGTTGTTCCTCCTGCTTAGCCACATGATCTCCATTGCCTTCTATTCTGGCTTTCTTAGATTCTGCAGATAAGTACAGGGGTTTTACTAACTCATTTTGTTACTGCATTTGATAGCAAGATTTCATGCAAAACTAAGGACTGGCACAATCCTCAAGCACACAGGAGACCTCTGAACACCTTCTCTTATCTCTTACTTTACTCAAGAATCTTAAGCAGAATCTCTTCATGTTCTTTTTCTTGTACGTGCTCCACACTCCTCGGTGCTCAATGGTGAGATGGTGGCTCTCACTTTGTAGCATTTTATTTGCCTCCCTGCTGCCCTTTTTTTAGCTACCTTCTCTAGCATTCCTCAGATTAGGAGAGGGTTGTGTCATCCTTGCTGTCACTTTAGGCCTCAGCCATTGGATTTATGATTTCTCTATTTAACTGCATTTCCTATTTCCTCTAGCAGAGCATTAGGATACTTTACCTCATCATTTCCATAAATCTCTCTACTTAGGAACATCATTTGCTTGTTTGAGATCTACGGTGGTTTTGGCATGTGGTGGGGTTTTTTATTTTTTTGTTTGTTTGTTTTGAAGTTTAGGATAATTCTTTTTCTCTAACTTTTCTTTCATTACTGAAACAAACCCTTACTAGACGGTCATTTTCCCTAAAATTGCATTTCACTTCCAATTTTTCAGATAAGAATTTCAGCCCAAAAATTGCCTCCCACGGCTTTTGCTGCTTGTGAAAATGAGATGTTACTCTCAGCGTACTGACCTAAGGACCTGTAGGACAGTTAGTGTAGCTCTCTTTATTTTTATTTTTTCACTGTAATTAACTATTCCATTTATCAACAAATAGATCCTTTGTATAATTAACGATTACATTCAAAACCCATCTATTTCTTTTCTTTTGATGTAGTATCTTCCCAAAGGTATGAGAATTATCTTTAGTCCTTGTATTTTTCAGGGAGAATTTTAATACATTTTATCTTTCCTCTAACAAGCTTCAAAGAATATATGCAGATTCTTTGTTTATAAAGTATATATGTAGGTTCTCTCTTTTTACATTCATCTTAATCACCCTAAATAGATCAAGGCCTTCCATACCAGGTTTGAGAGCTACAACTGGGCTCATCACATCCCTCAAAGTGTTTCCTTTACTCTTGAAAATAATAAAAAATAATAAAAAATCGTTGGATGTAGAAATTCATCCTACTTGTCTTGATATTTCTTGAAATTCAGGAGACTGAAAATATGAATGTAAAATTGTTTTTAAGGAGCAAAATTGGCATTTTCTGTGCAGGGAAGAAATTGTAGCTTTGGTTTTGCAGTTTGCATGTTAGACCACTTCAAGTCTGAAAGTGAAGAACAGTGATGGATGACAGAAATATCAATTAGCAAAATAAATGCTTATTTTTTCTTTCTTTCTTTCCAGAGAGAGATTGCTCCGACTTTACATAATGAAGAGAAAGAAAGTGAAATGTCAAACCTCATGCTTCCATAAATTCTGAAGATCTTTTCTTCCTTTTAGCAATTCTGGCTTCCTTCCTAATGCTGTACCTGATATGACAATCATGTAAATTGATGCATAATGAAAGCAGGAATTGTAATGGTCTCACATAGTTTGTACTTATTACTTTTCTTTTGCCCTAAGCCACCTACAACACTGCAGAACAGGTAAGATTTGAAATGTTTACATCCCTCAGTACACGTTGTAAAAATTAAAGACAAAATATTTTTACCAGATAAGTCACGGGAAAATAAATAATCTTGAATGCACAGTGGGTTAATAATGACTCATTTAATATGGTTTTTCTCTTGAGAATAATTCTGCAGAAAAATAAGTGAATCTCTGCAGAAAATCTCTGAGGTAAGGTATGACTGTACTACATAACACAAGCACAGCAAGGTTAGGGAACATGCAAACATAAAGCTAGATATGCAGGTAAAAAATAGAACATAAGAAGTTCCACTGTCAGTTCCTGCTCCAACCTCTGGTCCATGCCATATTTACTACTATACTATAATTTTTTTGTGCTAATATATTGCTCCTTTAGAGCTTGTATCTGACATTTGTCTTTGTGGTTAAACAAGAAAGAAATTAGGATGCACTTCCAGCCATATTTGCACTCAGCAATACCAGCAACCACTGCAAGCCCACTGAATGGTCCTTAAAAGGGGTGGAAATGAGATGAGGTCAAAACATTTCTCACCACCTCACTCCTTTTATTGCATGCAAGCTGCTGAATGTTGTATGAAGTTCTCTGCTCTACTGGCAAGATGGGTGAAGTTGATCAGAGGAGGTTCCTACCTCAAATGTTTAGCAGGAGTAATATGCACAGCATTAAAGATTGTCCTGGCAAATATCTGCACAAAGCATCATTTCACATTACTTCTTCATTTTCTGCATAAGCATTCTACTTTGAGGGGGCATTTATTGCTCTTCTTTGCTTCCAGTTATCAAAAAGGAGTGCTGCTGGCAGCAAGATCACCACTTTACGTTGCCCTCTGGCAACTCTGGGGTGCTACTGCAGATCAATGGCTGGCCACTTTTTAATGGAAAATCTACACTTCTCTAACAAAGCATAGACAGGTTATTTCCCTTCCCATCTGTCACAGCCCTCACCCTCTTTCTATTTCAATTCAGTGAACAACAGTTTTTCATTAGTGTCACAATATAATTTTTTTCTAGGTTTGTATTATTGAAGATGAAATTGTGTTCCCTTGTTCACTCTTTATAAACCAGAGAGTAGATTTTATTTTTATAGGAAGAGACGCTGGCACCCAACTCATAGATTAATGAAAAAGCAGTCAGGAAGAAAGTCAAATCTGAATAAGTTCAGCCTTGAAATCTCACCTATATGGACATAGTATCAGCAAAGCAAGGAATGCAAATGTATCCCTGGGATTTGGAGTACTTGAGCAGAGACAGTAGTTTCAGTGACAACAAAATAGATTTTAATCCAGTTTTTGATATAATATTTTGGACTAAGTACTTCACTCTCTGCTCCTTCTATTTATATCTGATTGTTATTTCTTATTCCTGCAGCTCAAGAAAGGAGAAAGGTTCACCTGCTAACTTAAAGCTGAGGTCTGTCTCTAGCCATCAGGCCGTTGCAACAGGGAAAACTGCAAAGCTTCAGTTCTCTGTGAGGCAGATAACTCCCAATGAGTCCAGAATAAATGCTGGGAAAGCCCAACCATCTCCATTAAGCAATTTCTTTTCACTGAAGGAATTTCAGCCTCTTGTTCATTTTTATGACATATTACACTACAGTTTCACTTAAAACAGCAGAAATATGATTGCCCATTCTAAGCTTTTTTGGCACAGTGTCAGGAAGACCAGCTGAGGAGTATTCTACAGCAAATTGGACTGAAATAGTATAATAGTCTTTTTTGGCCTTTCATCATGATGTAAAACAATTTCATATTCCAAACAAAAAAATATTTCCTGATTGATTCAGTATCAATTCATCCCTGATAACTGTAGTTTGCTGTGTTTTTCCACGTCTTCATTCCCTTAGGGAGTTTGCATGGCCAGGATGTTGAGTTCATGAAGGATACCAGAAACTTGGATCATCATGACTTGTATTGATCAGGAGGTGCTACAGCATTCCTTAGTAAGATCAGAAAAACTCGGAATGCTTTAATTTGTTTCTCTATTTGCAGCAATCTGCGTAATATCATACAGTCCATGAATAATCTTTATGATTCCTTCTGTTTTCCAACAAATAGAAAAAACAAGAACACATTTCAGTGAAGTGAAAGTTGAGAAAATATATTTTCTGTTAAAATGGATAATCTAAGATGAGTAGAGCATAGTTATATTTCTATCAGCTTTGCAGGAGGAGAAGTGACTTAATCTTGATTTTGTAAATTTGAAACAAATGAAAAAGGGGAATCTCATTTTCTTGAGCAGATCCTCACACATTCTATCCATGCTGTTCAGTGCCATAAAAACTATTGCAGAATGAAACACAAAGTTGAAAAGCATCAGCAGTATGAAATACACATTTAGTGAAGAGAAAAAATTAGATGATTGGAAATTTGATAAGGCAACACAATTTGTTTTGTTGGAATTTGGATGATTTAGCTGGGACAATTTATTCCTATCTTCTTCAAGAATTTTCCAAAGGAATTAGGTTTTCATTTGAACTAGAAGATAGCTAGAAGATGATTAGCACTGTACTGAGCTCCAAGACAATTGTTAGCATGTTAGTAACCCCTGTTCTTTCAAAGTTTCCCATTTGGAACCTGTTCAAGTCAGGTACTGTACTCTCATATTTAAACTTAAGAGGTAGTGGTGCTTCAGAAAATATTGCTTTTACTGTGGCAGATGGCAGACAATTTGATTTGAATTTTGTGGGTTTTGTGTACACGTGTATCATGTTTTGATTTAAAACATGTATGTATATATAGGTCAGAAGCAGAGAAAGGAAGGCTGCCTGTCTGCAGGCTGGAGAATATCTTGTTGGCAGGATGCTAAGTAGAGAGGCTAACAGAACAAAGTGGGGGCAACAATTAGAGTTAAAATAGGCAGACAAACTTTATCACATATGGAGATTTCAGAATTATTTGGAGGATATCCCATCAGATACATATTGGAAGGGATGGTCAGTTTCTCCAGCTTGCTGCATTTCAAAAGAAGGTTACAGAAGACTGTACTGCTAGGACAGGGCTATCCAAGTTCTTATTTTCTGGATATTACATACATATATGTAATATATATATTATATATTGTATATTATATACATATAAATATTACATCATGTATATATAATATATACATATATATATAATTCTTTTTTTTTCTTTTCCAGAAGGAAAAATTTCCTAGGAGATGGAAATTCCAGTTTCCACTCATTTTAGTATAAACACATGCAATTATGTAATAACAATTTTTTTCTATGTGAGATATTTTTTAAAAATATGCTATAGTTGTGTGATAGATTCCCAACTGAATTTGTGTAATCAAAATTAACAAAATTGGCCCAAAATGACTTCATCTGACCCAAAGTGAGGTAAATGCTACACATACCTTGAAGAAGCACCAGGCAAATCTGAAAGAAACACTTTTCATAATAATTAGTTAAAAGACACCATAAATACTGGAAACTTTATGGTAGGGTACTGCGTAGCCCACCTTTGGCAGATGGCCTGGGTAACAACACTAATTAAAATACAGAGTAAGTACTTTAAAAATGGTGAACATCTGAAATTGGAGAGAGTCTTTTTAGTGGAAACAAGTTGGACTGACACTGTCAAAAGTTGCCATCACCATCGCAACCCATGCCTGCACCAAAAATAGCTGACTCTCCATCCAGTAACATTCATTAATAACAGTCTAAGTATACTTCATCTGTAAATCAATAAACTGCCTTGATATGGATTTTGTGCAATTGGGAAGTTTTACCCTGAAATGACAAAACTTATTAAAAATAAATAAATATTTCCTATCTTCTTGTTTTCTCTAACTTCCCACAGTGTTTCTATTTTCTAGTATTCACATTTAGACTGTTTCCTTTAATTTCATTCCTTAACAGTGCCTGCTGTACTTGCCTCTTCTTAAGGCTGGACTATAGAAATTCAGATGCCATACCTTGGACATGAATGCAGGATTGTGTGCAATAACATCTTTGCCTTGGTAACAGAAATCAAGTGAAACAAATTACTTGGAAAAATGATTCTCAAAAGCGAGCATCAGGATGTTTCTTGTTAATCTGGCCCATGTTGGGGCTTAATACACCGACATATTAATTCCAGACTTTTTCCTGTCTGGAATGTTCTTCACTGTATCACTGCTATATTGTTAGAGAAAACTTTCTTCCCAGATTCATGCTACTCTAAACAGAAAAAGCTTCTTTGGACTGAACAAAGCTGCACCAAAACTTGACATTATGCAACATAAGACACTGAACATTTCCTGAAGCATCAGTAAGTCATTTACTTTATTTTATTAATCTCCACAAAATCTGCTGAGATATTGCCTTAACTTTCAGTAAATTCATTTGCAGCAAAAATAAGTGAATAAACAGCTTACTTTAGAGAAGAATTTAAGCTATCGTGACATTTTGAGCATCAAGCATCTGCTACTAAGACATTATCTTGTGAGTCAGGATGATCTGACCACTAAAGAAGAAGCAGGAAAGAACAAGGTCATGGAAGAGAATATGCCATTTTTTTCCTTTACATTTAAGCTTCATGGAATGCAAGCCCCAAAGTTCTCTTATTGCAAATATACTCAACAAATTCAATGCTTTTCTTCGGAACAAATTGTCTCTTAGAAGCAGACTTCAGTCTCTGATACTTTTCCACAGTAGAACAGGACCCATCAGTGAGCAAGACACGCTGCTTCTCATTTACTGTAGTTTATTACTCAGTGGGGTTTCTGCAGCACACGCCACCTCCCATCTGGCAATATTCCAAAATCTTTGCCTTCAGGTCAGTCCATAGTCAATTCCAAAATTCCTGAACAAATTGAGTTTCCTATTCCAGCCTGCTGAGCAATCTGCCCAATCCACTTACTCCATATAGCAACAGTTGCTTGATCTGTGGGGTGAACCCTCCCTCTCAACATCCAGCCAGCTCAGGCAGGGTGCCAAGAGGAGCTGTTCTTCAGAATCAGTCACCTGTAAAGCAGATCAAACCACTTCATGTGCTACCAGTATCTCTTTCTCTGTTGAAGTGTAGCGGTTTTCAGATCCTCTGTATCGTCAGCTCCAAAACCCTAAGGGTCGACCTCAAGTCTTCCCTGAGGCTCTCTGCCAGAAGCTACAAGTGAGACCATTCTCTCCCTCTGTAGTGTAGATCATGTTTTTTAACCTGTTTCTTAACCTCTCAGGACTGGCCCAAGGGCTGCTGTATGATTTCCTGTTTAATTTCTTCAGAACCTTGCTGTTGCTCAGGGCTCTATGTAAAATAATTCTTCTGCCAGGTCAATTGATGGAAAAGGTTTAAAATCAGACTGTAATTCAGAATTTTTGCTCATTGGTAGAGAAATAGCAGGAATTTTGTCGATCACATTCACAGGGACCTGATGACATCCATCTTGATGTTTTACTCCTAAAAACTGGATCTGCTGTGCAGACCACTTGACCTTACTTTGTCTTCATGCAAAACTGGCTTTCCAGAGGATTTCTATTATCTTCTAAAATTACCTCTGCTATGTTGCCTCACATGATGATGTCATCTACATATTGCAAGCGATCAGGAGCTTTCAGTGCATTCTGGATGAGCCCATGAAAAATGTAGGGCTGTGTTTCCACCCCAGAGGCAGTCAATTTCACATGTACTGCATGCCCCTCCAAGTGAAAGCAAAGTATGGCCTGAACTCTGCTGCCAAAGGGCATGAGAAAAAAAGGATTTGTGATATCAGTTAAGGGATACCACTGGGCTGCTTTTGACTCTGATTCTTATTGAATTTCTGTCTTGTCTGACACAGCAACACTCAGCAGTGTCATGACTTCCTTGGACTTTTGCAATGGCCTTATGAGATTGTTAAAGTGTAAGAGAGTCTTGCTGATTAGTCCTTGGCTCTCCAGTTGACACATCAGCTTATAGATGGGAATCTGGGAGTCTCAATTGTTTCAATATTGCTGCTAGTGCACTGCTGTGGTAACAACTGGAACCTGCTGTTCTTCAGTTCTTAGCAACCCCACAACTGAACAGTCCCTGAGAGACAGGGCAAGGTAAACAGCTGCTTAATGTCCTCCATCTCCAAGGCAGATATAGCAAAATTCCACCAGTACCCTTTTGGGTCTTTGAAATACTCCTCTTGAGGTAGTCTATACCAAGGACGCGTGGAGCCTTCAAGCCAGTCACAGTGGCATGCTTTTATCACTCATTTTCTGTTCAGCTCACTTTGGCCTCCAACACAGTACTTAACATTCTCCTGTCACTTCAGAAATACAAATGGGTTCTGCCCCTTTATATTTTGATATCATTAGGGTATATTGTGCACGAGGCTCCACCAGAGCCTTACACTCTTGTGGTTCCAGTGTGCCAGGCCATTGAATCCACACCATCCAATAAACTAGGCTATTCTCTCTCCTCCACCTGACTGGAGACAGGACCCATCTAGTCCTAGTTATTGTACTTATCATACACTTGCCATGAATTCACACTAAAGAAAACTTCTTTTCAACATCACAAATGGGATCAGTCCATGTTCTCGATCTGGGAGATTGTTCACTGGAAACTGGAGTAGCCATTTTCCTGAAAGAACCTCCCTTTTTGATTCTTCTTCCTTGCAACTCTTGTACTTGTATCTCTATATTCAGAGTAGATTTTTCATTCCACTTCCTCATATTCTCTCCATGGTCACACAGGTAAATCTCCAAGTGGCACACGAAGCATACCTATTATATATTTTCTCTCAAGCTCGGGGATGCTTACAGTGCTAATAGCTGAGATACTAGTCTGTGCTGGTAGAGACTGGGGCATATTTTCTTTTAATTACTGGAACTCCTTGGACAGTTTCTCCACAGCTGAGACATAAGCCCATATGAAGGAAGACATTTTCTTCATATTTCGAGAGAAGTTCACCCACCATTGGATTTTCTTCAGCTTTCCAGGCCATTGCTGCCAGTATGCTGGCATATGGTGATGGTGTGCTCTGTACAAATTTCTGGCACGTAGGTCTTGGGCACCTGTCATCATCTGAATCTTGGGATGACTGATCATTGTCAGGTCAATACTGTATGTCACCTCCAGCACGGTTAGCTCCCTCAGGTACTGGATACCTTTCTCCATGGTGGTCCAGTTACCTGGCCATCATACCGGATCTTTGTTGAAAGGATATCTTTTCTTCACTGCTGACAAGAGTCACCTCCATAAAGGAGGTAAAGGCTCATAATATTTTTCCAATTTTTTCTGTCAATTCCTCCTTTCCTCAAAAGGGATACCAGCTACCAGGCTTCACTGCACACTAAGTCCAGACTACTGGCCCCATTCTTCTAGCATCAGAGCAGCCAGGAAAAAACATGTTCATATGATGATGCCTGAAGAAGCTTTACATATCTCTCAGTTCACCCATGATTAAGGACCAGAAAATTACCAGGAGTTATTATCTCCTTAATGAGTTCTACCTCTTCTTTCTTCACTCTCCTGTTCTTGTGACAGCACCTCTTCATTCTCATCTGTTTCTTACATGTCCATCTCTGTTTCTTTCCTTATCAAACATACTGACATACTGACTTTTGCAGTCTTTTTTTTTTTTTTTTTTTTTGTCTAGTATATAGGGGAATCTGTTACTGGCACAGATATGTTCTCTACAAGGGCTGTCACAGGAACTGGAGCAGCAGCAGGACCTGTCAAAAGGTTTGGAGCATCTGCAGAGTCTATCACAAATGCAGGGCTTCTCACAAGATTTGAAACAACTCTGGGTTAGTTGTGGGGGTTGGAGCAGTTGCAGGGCTTGTTGAATTTTCATCAGATCTAGGGACCACTTCTCCCTGAGGGTATGTTAAACAGGACTTGGTAGGCATGGGCCAGGCCCCAGTTAGCTGTAGTGATTTGTGTCTTTCTAGAATTGTCAGGGCAGCAGCATACCATCTCCAAATATTTTATTAGTTTTTCAGGATTCTGCAGTTATTTAGGGCTGAAGTTCCAAAACACTGGGGGTGCCCAATATTCTAGGTACTATTCTAGGTACCTGCCCATACCATTCCGTACTTCCTGCCACTCTAGATGATATTCTTTCATCATTGCTTAAACTTAAAACCAAAAACCCAACCGGGAAATGTAGCGATAGGAACATGCTGCTTTGAACATACCAAGGAAATTTAGAATTTTCTGGTGGAAAAAGTGAAGGTGAAAGACAAAAAGGTGTGGGAGGGAGGGAATGATGGAAGGTATCTTTCTTTGTCTTCTCCACAGCCTAGTTCTGTGAGGAGATAAAGTGCAATTATTATAGTTTCCAAGAGATGGTTCCCAAAACACAACGATGACTTCAGTGCCGACTACAAATAACAAATTGATATCAAAAGTAGAAATTTTATCATATCATAAGCAAGTAAAACAAAATGCTAACCTTAAACCAGACTCCAGACTCCAGAGATGGTAAAGAGCATTCCAGGGAAAATAAGCAGTAAGAAAGGTGTTAAATAATAAAAGGAAAAAAAAAAAAAAAAAAAAAAAAGACTGTGAATGATCTCAAAAAATAATAACAAATTAACACTGTGACAAGAAATCATTAAACTTCTATAACGTTTACCACAGTATGATTTTAACACTGATCAGATCTATTGTTATCTCAACCCTTCAATTCTCACACTGGGGATAAAAGTGAGTTTTGTGGCTTAACCCAACAAGCAGCTCAGCAGCACAAGCCCTTTGTTCATTCTGCCACTCCCACTGCAATGGAGGAGAGAATCAGGGGAAAAAAAAAAGAAAAAAAGAAAAAAAGGAGAAACAAAATAGAACTTATGTGCTAAGATAAAAACTGTTTACTAAGGTGATTTTCAAACATGATAGAGAAATGTTTACAATCACTTCTTAAAACTCCATCAGCATCTGTGAGAGAAGCCATCACGGAGAAGGCAGGTGGGCAAGCAAGGCCACAGCTGTCCAGAAAACTGCCCTGTCCTATGCTAAACACATACCGTCGATGCACTGCAGCACCTCAAGGCTAGCAGCATCCCCATACCAGAACCACCCCTCACACCTGTCAGTGTTGCCCAAATGCAGGAGTAAACCCCAAGACCTGATAGAACCAGAAGTAGCCCCAGAGCTTACAGGTATCCTGAGCACAGTGGCGCCACCAAGCACAGAAACAACCCCAGAATCAAGCTGCTTCTGTCAGTGCAGCTTCAATCTGTAGGGGATTTTTGACAGTCTGCCCCACTGGGAATAGGATCGGAACCCAGCTCATCCCAGACTGGGGCCTCATGGAGGAAAGTCTTGGAAGGTGTGGGATTATGCTCCATGAAGCTGAAAAATGTCTGGGGATTAGCCCAGATATATAGTCTTGGTCACTGGCAACCAGAACCATCAGATGGAACTGGCAGACGGCTGTTCTTGTGCAGACTTTAGGGCTGGCTGTAGGGACTCTTGCTCTGATGCTGTGCCCGGGCATGGCTTTGCGCTCAGGATGGCCCCTGCTATCTGGATCAGCTCCCACAGCCTCCTTGGGGCCAGCTATGGGAATTTGAAGCTCCATGTTCTTCTGGGGAACAGCTTCATGTGCATGCCGACCCTTGCTGCCTAGACCACCTCCTGCATTCAGGCAGCAGGTAATCCTTCAAGGACCTTGATGTCACCAATCTAGCTGAGCTGTAGGTGCTATGAGCAGCTGGGGCTGGAGTATATCTACTGCCATACCATCTTTTGGGCCAACTCTGGGAATCTGAGGTCCAACCTTATAGCAGGGAACAGCTTCGTGTCTGGCCTTAGAAAGAGTAGAACAGCCCCCATCAGCAGCAGGATCACAGCCTCTGTGGCCAGCCCCATACCTCCGAGCAGAGCACAAGATGCAGGGTCACACACCACAGACCCTCTTGGAGGACAAGACTCATTTGCTATGGCAGAACATCGTCCTGGAGTTGGTTGGCAGGCCTGCAGTTCCTTTCTTTGGATCCAATCTAAGCTGGTGTGCACAAACCTCCCCAATAAGTTTAGGTCCTCACCTTCTGGTCTGCCTACTTGATTCTGTGCCTGATGGTAACAAAGGGGATGCCCACCATTTCTTCCCATGAGATTCTTCCTCCAGAAAGGCCAGCGGCAAAGCTCTGTAGGAGAGAAAGTCTTCCAGTCGATAATGAGAACTACCTCTTGTTTGCGGGTCATGCAGGTCAGATAAGGTTGTAGCAATATCTCTGTCACTCCACTCACATCCAATCACCTCCACTAGTCTCTTCTATGCCTAAAAGTGTATGGCCTAGTATTCATGACAAGGGCCTGAGCCATGACCAGAAGTTGTCAACGAAATGAGAAAGTGCTGCTTTTGGCAAAAACACAGAGACCATAAAAATGTGTGATAATTCAACTAGGAAGAGTCCCTCATGAGTTTGGGAATCGAAAAGGAGGTCTTAAGGAACCAATGGGAATTCATCTGATTTTCTTTAAAGTCATGTGTTTTTCATCCCCCTGTTTATATCTCAGTTTGTATACCTAGTAACAGTTCTCCACTCCCCCAGTCCCCTTCCCTGCTCCCCTTGATTATGGCAAAACACATGTAAAGAGTATAAAATCAGAATGCTAGAAAACAGCTTTTGGAGCTCTCCAGCATGCGTGACACCCCCCTCCCATTCAGACCCCAGCTCACAATAGACAAACTGACAAGACAGGTCATATAAACCCTCCTATCTTAACTTCCCCAGAATATATATAACCTTAACTATATAAAATATGTATACCCTAACTAACTTACATACACCCACCCTAATTTTGCTCTCCCTTCATCTGAATACTGATTAGTCGTAAGCTAATACATTGTTTGCTTAGAATACATGTGATTATAGATTATGGGTGCAACAATTTTCTCAGAATACATTTAGCAATTTGTTTTGGTGCACATGTTCTATGTCAGTGAAGTGCACCATGGTCACTGTTTTCTTGCTGAGTAAAACAAACCAGGGAACAGGGTGGAACAAGAAGACACCATGAAAAAAATCAACTCTGTCCCAGCTGAAACCAGGACAAGGAACAAAGTATTTCTTATTCCTGCATGGCAGTGTGCATCTTATTGTGTTATCACAATCAAAGGCACATAGAGCCCTTATGCAGCTTAGAGAAGCATCTTCTTTGTGCTTAGCTGGTCACCTTGACACAGTATCTACCAATTCAGCATGACAAATTTCCTTAGAATACTTCTAAATTAAGGACACTTTCATTTTTGTTGGAGAAGAAATTCAAGCATTTCTCTTTTGAAGTAAAAGACTTCATTTTTCATTGAGATTCTCTGTAGACTATAGATAGATAATTTATTATTATTATTTGTGATTCCTTTTGCCACACAGTAAGGGGATAGATATCATTCTGAGTTTGTGACAAAACTGATAGAAAATCTTCACTAAATAGAGAAAATGAGTGGAGCTGAATATACAGCAGGGCTGCAATGTTAACAGATGCTGAGCTACTTTTAGCAGCATAGACTAATTTGGCACATTATCCAGAAGTATTTACTTTATTGTCTGAGATTTTGAGTGGAAACAAGTATTCTGAGTGAATTTTAGTGTGCATCTATTATGCTAGAGAACTATTACTTAACCTTTTACCTAGTACACTGGAAATTTCTTTAATCAAGTCTTTTATACTGTATGTATGCCATCTAATGGTAAATGAGAATAACTCCTATTGTTTCAAATTGAGTAATATTTGACTATTTTTTAACAGCAAATTCTCTTGTTTTTTCAGCCTTGTCCCTTACTTCCCCCAACTACACCTCACCAATCCCTAGATTACAATGTGATTGCAAACTTCAGAGAGGTAGAATGTCTTAAAACCTTATCCTTTGTAATTTGTGTGGTTTTGTTCTTACTCTAAGATCTGCTCTGAAAAAGGGCCAAGTTCTATAGAAGAAATAGCGTGCTGTGCTGAAGTGAAACAAACTGGCCTGAAGGATTCTTCTACAAAGAATCTTTTCTAGTAAATCCGAGTGTCAAATTGCACTACACATAAACCAGCAGAAGTTGGAAATTATGAGATTTTCATTGGGAGCTAGCAAACAGCCAAAACTAAAACACTTCAGAGAAACCAGAAGTTTGGGCTTGTCATATTACCTAATTTTTGTAAATTAGTGCAAGAATCCTATTAGACTTCAACTTCAAATTAAGATGAAGACAGAAGACTGAGTTTGAGTCCTCAATTGTGTTTCCTACCACGAAAACATTCCTTGTTTTGCAAACATATTGACCTCAAATCTGAAAAATTCTGCATTAAATATATCTATTTATCAAGAAATTATAAATGTTTGTAAATGCATTACGCAAAGAACAAATACTTCCAGAATGTTGTAATGTGATAAGGTTATATAAAGTTCTTTTTTTTCTCTTTCTTTGCCGTGTATTTAGAATTGTGCTTATATAGGATTCATGTGATTTAAGCCTTAAATCTACTGGAGCACTGGAACAGCTTATTGAGAAAATCTCCATCAAGGAAGGACTCAAGGAACAGGTTAGACAAGCACTTGAAAAATAACATTAGCACACTTTAAAAGTCTAAAATCTTTCTGTCCTCACTGTCTTTCCTTGATGAGCTTGTTAGTATTATTTCTTCCCATATATTAGTGAAATAGACACTATTTAGTATCCTAAAATGGAAAAAAATGGGAAATAAATTAGTGGCTAGGTGAGCAGAGGAATAACTGAATGGATGGATGCACACTTGCATGAATATCAATGGATTTCAGATAGTAGAACGTAAATAGACCTCATAAACTCCTGTATCAGAAGATTAAGTCATCTAATTTATCACTGTCTCAAACCTTAGTCTCTAAAGTGAGATGACAATCATTTTTTCTACTTTTAAGGAAATTGTGTGTTTATTTTTATTTTTAGCAATCAAAATTATATTAGTTGGGAATATTTACATTATGTCATTAGTAATCTCAAACTATTAGGCACAACAGTGAAATACGATGATAACAATCCTTCGTTGCTACAGTAAAATCATTTACAGCTTAGTCAATATGATGGAAATAATGAGAAGCATAGTATTATATTGCCCGTTAACTTAACCCTTAATTTCCATTAAGGAAGTCTGTGTAGAATATTTCAATTGCTCAAACATTGAAGATAAACCATAGATCTAATTTTTTAGACAAGTTAATTTGTATATTTTCCCATCACTTACGAAGGGTGTAAAAAAGTCTCTGACCCAGAGGGAAACAAATCTGAAAGTACCAAACATATTTTCTGTCCTTTCAAAAGAGAAATATCATTGCTGTCAACAAAACCATAGCTTCAGCAAGCATATGCCAACGATTTGCTTTCAGGTGAAAAAAAAAGCCACTTTAGATTGTGAGTTTATAACGTTAACCCCTCTTGTCAAGGAGACCTGTGCTGTTGATGTGTGACTCAGTGTGACCACTGAGTGCTCAATGAGATCTCTGATTACTTTAATCAGTTGGATTATGCAGGAAAAGAAAGACTTCTAGAAGATAGAGAAAAAATATTTTTTTCAATGAACTCTATCTGTGTGAAACCAACCAGTGTGAAATCACCAGTGGAGACTTTGTATAGATGAGATAGGAAGTGGTAAAGGAATCTCAGTTTATGGTTGGAACATATCTCCTAAACTTTCTACAGATAAGCAATTTGCAACTAGTTACATTTTCCTCCTAGTTAAATATCTTCATTTTTACTAGCCATGGATTTCAGGTCAGAATACATGGAAAAGGATGGCAACAGTAAAGAGTCAGTACATTAACTATTTCTTAATATTTTGCTAATTTATTTTTCCTTGACAGTTTAGATTCTCTCTGAATCTTAATCTCCTATCTCTGATTCTGTTAGCTATTTCTGAAACAAAACACACTTTGTTTTAAACATTAACCAGTTTGTTGCAGAGTTGTTAATCAGTTGTTGCAGAGCAGTACTTACACATTTGCCAAGAAAGATCAGCCAATAGGAGGCAAAAAATAAACTTTTCGTATTTGCATTAAGATATTTTTTTCTTTGTGGGACTCCAGTTAGGGATGAGCCCTTAGCTGACTCAGCAGCATAAAGAAGACACAATATTCCAAGATCTTTGAAGTCACTCATGATCCTAATAAAGCTTAGACAGAGAAAACATTAGAAAAAAATATATATATACAGTATCTGTCATTAGAGAACAGTCCAAATTGGAAATAAAGTGAGCAATAATTTACACATAGGTAAGATTTTTTAATGCAGTAATGAATTGCAATGCAATTTTCATTTAATGACAGTACCCTACCAATAACAAAACCACTGATAATTGCACCATCTAAGTCTGAATCCCAGTCATATGTATATTCACCCTTGGGTCAGTTGTCCAGGATGTGTCCACTCCCAGCTCCTTGTGCAGTCTCAGTACAAGAACTAGAAAAGTCTTTGACTCTGTGTAAGTACTGCTCTGCAACAACTAAAACATCAGTGCATTATCACTAATGTTTTCATCCAAGATCCAAAACACAACATCATACAAGCAGAAAAAATAATGAATCTGAAGAGGAAATTCAGTTTTTTTTTTAATTTCAGTTCTCTTACAATCTGTTACAGTATTTTGTGATTGCTAATTCATACAATCAACATAGTGTACATCTGTTGACTAAGTAATTACTTGGTGTAATTTTTAATGGATATAGCATGGAAATATCGTCTACTTTTCACCTAAGGAGTTTTAAAAAAAAAAGTTTAAAAAATTCAGCTGAGTAGGACAGAAGTTGAAAAGTTTGAATGATCAGATAAAGAATTGAAGAAAATATCTAGGGACAAGAAACTTGCTTTCCACATGAGGAACTTTTATTTGTACGTATTGTTCCTGGACACAGCTGCCAACACTGCAATTTTGTTAGAGTACACTTGGCTGCCTTTGTGTCTTTGTGAAGTCAGCACATTTCACAGCTATAAATATGTGGGCACCCCAGCATCACTCAATATTGTTGCCTTTTTTGCATCTCCCTTGAAATGTCAGAATAAATGTCCTTTATTTTTTTTGGCAGCTATTCCACTGCTGAATTTTCTCAGGGAAATCCAGGATATCTTCCATGGCCTTGGAGGTAGGAAAGGGGAAATCTAAAAGCTAGCTGTGTGTTTTTCATTGAACCACACTTGTGTTAGCACAGAGATGGACTTTCTAGAATAGTTTAAAACAGATCTGACAACCAGACTCTTACTAATTAATCTAGCTAGTCCAGAACAATGGGTATAATGATCAGTTTCACAGGGTCAAAGCTATTGTAGCATCGTTACTGTAGGATAAATGGTGATTTCTCACAGTGAAAAGCATTTTAACTCATGCTGTTTACATGAAGTCAGGATGGAAGCAATTTATTAATAACATAATTAACCAGCAGTCAGGGAATTATGACTTCAGAATAAATATCAGCAATAAAATATTAAATGAAAATGCAAGAGAATTAAAAACAACCATTTACAAAAACTTAAAATTAATTATTTTAAAAAACATCTGTGTATTTCTAACCAACCTTCTGTAACTAATCCCTAACAGTTTGTCCCCAATATACAATGAGGGGGCAGCTCTTAACTGCCTGGCTGGCCTCATTTCCTCTGTGGTGTCTCTACCTCATTGGAGATCTTCATATGTCTTCTACACTGTTTCTCAAGATTACTCATCTCAAATTTTAACTGATATTCTTCCTACTGTTTAATTCCACTAACAGTCAGCTTAAACAAAGTTTATCTTTGTTCATCTCCTTTGGGCATTATCAGTTTTTTGGGGCAAAGACCTTAACAGAACGAGTAGCTTAGAGTTCTCCATTCAGGTGCACACAGATAGCATTTACACTCTTCTTATCCAGGCTGCATTATCAAAAGGAGGCCACAGATACGTTATTGTATCAGTTCAGGTACACTGGTCAGACTTGCTTTTTCTCCAGGCCAAATTTGAAATAAAGAAGCATAGAGTTATATTTTCTGCATGCTTCCAAAACATGGATGCAGTCACATATGTGTTTTTAGGAAGGAAAAACTGCCAGAAAAACTGAGTGCATACAGGCTCAAGCAAAGTCATGACAAGAATTCATTTCCAATCCCCTGGTAAAAATAGATGAAGTTTAACATTTTTTGAGTTATTTTTGGCACTGTAGCCTGGATTTCTATTAGGCCATTGAACAGATGCCAAGCTTTGGCTTGTGGTTGGATATCAACCTGGGACTCAACATTTTGAACATTACACAGTCATCTCCATTGCACAGCATCTGCCTAGTCCAATTGCCTACATTATTAACTCAAGAATGGAAATAAAGTGATGAATTTAGTCTCCTTCAGATTGATTTCAAGTCAGTGTAACAATGGCAGTATGCATCAGCTGAAGATTTGCTCCACAATGTTAACTCCTTCTCTTTATTACTCTTAACTTAATAAAGGGAAGATCATTACTAATAGGCAATAAATGGCATTAATCTTTCTTATGCTGTCTGTTCTGCTTTTGATAATAGTTGATAAGCGAACTCAATGTTGTTCTATCAACCCATGAGCATCTTTTAGTGTGTTCTAACTCAGTTCCATTGAAAAGAGCTGTGATACTGTTGGAGCTTAGATAGCCATTGATGTGAAACTACCCACAAGGTGCTTTTGCAATATTTAAGGCATTTAAATTTATTAAAGGTATTGCAGTATTTAATAGAGCATTCTAAATAATGGGTAGATGTAGACACCATATCCAGTCCCTTTGACTACAGACTTCCTCAGCAATCAGAGCAGTTCCATCACCAGGAAAAGTACTCATTGATATCATTACAAGAGGTTACAAACCATTTGCCTGACATAAAAACTAATTGTAACCATCAGCATCCAGCGAAATAGTATGAACTAATACTCACAGGAATTTTACTGCTCCCACTTCAGTGAGTAAAACTAGCCTGTTCTTGAAATATTACAATTTTTCAAGTTGGAGTATTCAGTCAGAATTGTAGCGTTGTGTCAGATAGCCATTTCTCACAGACAAAGTGAGAAGTATTTGCTTCCTTTCTCTCTTTTTCCATACTCTTGCAATATAGGAGCACATAGTAGAGATGATGCCATGGAGAAAATGAGCTGCCTAGCTGGATAGCTTCTTCTTCTGTCTAGAAGCATTCTTCAGGAGAAAGCAGAGTATTGTGCTCAGAGAGATGCCAGCTCCTTTGATTTGTATCCTTTCTTATACAGCAGTACAGCTGAGGGCAGTAGGGTGTCTGACTTCTTTTTGTAGTGATGGGACCACTGAATACAGAGAATGAAAGGGAAAAAATGTAGAGCAGCTGCTGTGGGAGGGGAATGTGACCTCTCCACACAGCTATGACATAAGTGTGACCAACAGACAGATCCTGCAAAGGAAAGAAACTATCACAGCAGAAGTCATCACAACACTGTGCAAAGACATATTCTTCCCTTCACTTGCCACATGAGAAAAGCAAAAACAAAGGTTTTATCAGCTGCTTTAGCTGAGTGTATTTGAGCATGATTTTGTATGTGGGTTATGTTTAAGCACAGAAAACAACATGAAGAAACACTTAGTTTGATGTTTGATTGCTCTCTAGCCATTTGTTGATAATGTGGTTTGATGATTTGCACTTTTTAAACCCTGGTTTGCAGTAACAACTTTAAAAACTCTGAACGAGACTAAAAGAACGTCACGGAGTTGACTAGATCAATCTACACCCGTGACAGGAGGAGAAAAATGTGCAAATTAGAAAATTAAGTCTGAAAATGGAATTTAGAATTGGTAAAATGACATTCAGTGGGATGAACTTACAGCATATTGCTTTATATGCTAAAACTGAGTGTGAAAACTAAGATTTTGTTTCTCATTCTAGTCTCAAAAAGTGATGCCTTTTCACAAAAACAGGTGAAAGCCTGCAAGTTAGCTCATCAAGATATCTGAAGACAATGAAGTTGTATTCTCTTTGACTACACTCTCCAGAAGTCATGGTTCAAACAGTTTGCAGCAATGGGATAGACAGCAGCTTTCTTAGTTACAGCATCAAGTTAATATACTGGCTCTCACTGTACAAAACTAAAGTTTCTTGAAAAGGCATAAACACAGAGAAGAAATTCCCCCAAGAGTGGGAATGAACCTTTTCTTAACAGACACAGCATCAGGGATAACTAATTCTCCTAGAAACCCTATCTCCTCAAATGTTGTCAGGATTAATTTCCCAATAAATACAGATATAATTCTATTGCTATACATGCTGTAATCTCAAGTATGGGCTACAGGATGGCAACCAGCAGAAAGATTCAAATCTGCAAATTTCTCATGGAAACCTTACCTCAAAAAAATGGAGTTCCTAGGTAAAAGCACTCTGAACAAATATCCTGAGGTTACATCTTTCTGGTTAAGATTTGTGATTTAAATATGCAATTTAATGTCTGTAAGTTTTTCTTTAAAAAGAATAGGCAAAGTGTCTAGCTGATTAGAATTAAATCAATTTTTAATGTAAAAACAATTTTTATTCAGCTCCCTCTCTGTGTTCAAAAATAGCAGCGATATTTGAGGTCTGTTTATACTGTTATCATTCCAGAAGCTCAAAATATGTAACAAATTATGTCTGAAATTTAGAATGGTTTGAATTCCTCAAAAAAAATTTAATGTTTGAACTTATAAGTTACCACGTTATAAAGTTTAAGTAATAAGATGCATTTTGTTTTAGGGAAAAAAAAAAAAAAAAAAAAAAGAGAGAGAGAATTTGAATTATAAAGAAAATGATGTAAGGAATGGGAAATAAAAAGAAAGCAAATGATTTCCTCCTGTTAAGTCATGCAGTGCTTGTGGATATTGTAATGCACAGCTCCTTCCATTAAAAAAATAAAATAAAATTTGAGTTGTAAAAAGGCCCAGATAGTTATAGGTTACTTATAAAATGTCAGATAATTATATTTTGTAGATCTTTATATTATTAAGTCATTTAAACTATGTTTGGTCCTTAATTTTTTTAATCGAAAGCACCGAGAAAATCACAACCCATGAGGAACAGCCTTTGCCACCATCAACAGCTGGGCAGAATTTCACTCAGATTTTAAAAAGAGCTTCAAAATTCCCTTAAGCCGTCGTAATTCCAAAACATTCTTAAAAGGATTTTCCTTAGCTATGGTTTTCCTGTGAACAGAAGCCTCACAGGTAAGTCTGCACCACGCCGATTCTTCTGCCTCAGATGCGATAGGAGGATCCTTTTCCTGTGTGAAATGGGCGCAGTTTTCAAAGTCCACTGCTAATGCTATTTTTCTCTTGCACATTCTCCTCGAGATGGATCGACGATAAGATGAATACAGACATTTCTCTTACCTTGCAGATGTTTCCTGGTGCCTCTCTGTGGTAATCCTGCAGCCTGGCCACAATTTTAGGGAAAACCCAATAGTTTAACCAATGTTATAATTAATAATTTACATACTTACATATCTAAGCAACATCATGAACTCCTTGCATATGTTTTCAAGACATGACTTCAACAAGAGATTTTGTTTCATGGAAGATTGATGAGCTTCAAATACTCTCAGCTACAGCAGTGAGGTCTTGTACCTACCTGTGTTACAGCATTGTATGGTTGTCTGCCAGCTGAGGAATGACACTTGGCTAGCCCTTTTCTGAACAAGGAATGACTACATCAATTCATCATATGAAGAAAAATAAACAAAGATATTGTTTTGCATAGGAAATATGATTCTTATGGGAGAGAGAAATATTTAAGACAGAAAGAAAAAGACTCGTCTCATTGATGAGGAGTCATCCCTAATTTGAGTCACACCTTGGAAAACAGACTGGGCTTTTTTTGTGACACACAGTATCACTCTAGATGAACTTTCTATGTATAGAAGTATTATTATTACATAACAAATATATTTAATGATATATTCTCACTTTTTGTCAATCTATGAATATAAGCAAAAATTGTTAATGTTTATTTTACAGTGGGAGAGATATTTTAAAGCTAGTCTAAAATTCAATACTTTCTGACATACTTTGCAGTGCATTTGATACATTATAGGTCAAATCTGTATGTTCTCCTTACAATCACTACAATAGGATACATTTTAAATCCACGCTACATTGGACAGTAAGTGGCAAGAATACAGCGTTTTATTCTGGATGCAGTTTAGCTACTGAATACTCTAAAATAACTTGGAAGTAAGTCAAATTCAGTTCCTTTTCTTCTCCACAAGATTATTAGATATCATTGTTATTACAATGCATATATGAATTACTCACTATTTCTCTTAGTACTGTGAAAAAGTGTTCTGCAATTTCCATCAAATTCTTATAACCTACACATACAACAGGGCTAAGTACAAAAAGCTTCTTCTGCTGCAATATAGAACAAAGCATTTCATATATACCATTTAAACTCATTCCTACCAATTCTTTCAGAGCAATGCAAGGCATACTATCATAAACACATTTATTTTATATTTATGACCTGAAGATCACAGGTTATCCTCTATACCTCACATTCCCACAGCTGCTACAGTCATTCTGCACAAGCCTTCAAAGTCTCTGAAAGCTGTGGTCATTTTGGGAAGGCTCAGCTTGCAGCTGTGAAATTCTGTCTGCCTCTGAAATCCTTTCAAACTCCAGAAATCAGACAATACCCCACATGCAGAGGCAAAAATTTATTTAATGGATCATGTGTGAGATCTGGTTAGATATCCCAATTATCAAGAAAACCACTCCAACGGATGCAGTTCTTTAGCTCATATGACCAGTCCATCCTTAGCTGATCAGAGATCAGAGAATTTATTACTTAACTCTCTCTCACTATTAAAAGACATCTCACATGGAATTGCATGTGAAGCAAAGCTATGTCAATAAATTCCTCCATGTGGAAAAAATGGCAACAAATGACATTCACTGATGCTTGCTGAACATTGCTGAAGATCAACAGTGGATGTGAGCACAGTGAGGCAGTGGGTGATGCATTTCAGCTGTGGTGACAGCAACTGTGGGTCACCTCCGCTGGTGCAAATTTTTTACAAGCACAGCCTGCAAGATCACAGAATCACAGAATTGTAGGGGTTGAAAGGGATCTCCAGAGATCATCGAGTCCAACCCCCCTGCCAAAGCAGGTTCCCTACAGCAGGTCACACAGGTAGGCATCCAGGCAGGTCTTGAACATCTCCAGAGAAGGAGACTCCACCACCTCCCTGGGCAGCCTGTTCCAGTGCTCCGTCACCTCACTGTAAAGAAGTTCTTGCACACATTTGTGCAGAACTTCCTATGCTGCAGCTTATGTCCGTTTCCCCTTGTCCTGTCTCCACACACTGCTGAAAACAATCTGGCCTCGCCACTCTGCCCCCCACATATCTGCCCCTTAGATATTTACAGACCTGGATCAGGTCCTCTCTGTCTTCTTTTCTCAAGACTTACAGACCCAGTTCACTCAGCCTTTCTTCATAGGGGAGATGCTCCAGGCCCTTCACCATCTTCACAGCCCTCTGCTGGATCTTGTTCATCTCTGGCAAAAATGCACAGCTGGTGGTGGTGACTGAGTTGAAAAAGAGTGCTTTGTAGCTGAAAATTTGCTCCATCAAGTAGTGCTACTGAGCCCTTTGTATTTAGGAAGCATTACTTTCAGGACCACCTACGCATAAAAATTTAAGCTATTTAAGTTATTATTTAGTAACAATAAAAAAATAGACCACGAATAAAGGAAACAAAATATAAAAATAAACAATATAAACTAAAAATAAAAATAATATATAAAAATATGTACGTGAGTATAATTCCGTCTCTATGTCATATATTAAGGGAGAAAACATACCACACCTCTCCACTTCACATAGGTGTAATATCTCTATTGTTTTCCAGTTTCAGAGGTCCAATGATTGAACAGAAATATGTGTCAATCAGTGGGAGGTCTGGATCACATTATCAGTGTACAAATATTAGAATTCCATTCTAACTTCCCTCTTCAGTGGGGAGGATACCCTAGTTTGCAGATGATCTTCAGTGACTGGGGAAAGAATAAATTAACATATATGCTCTGCTCTGCTGTTATGACTCCAGATTTCTTGATGCTCTCTCAGCAGATGGTGCATTGTGACAACTATTTATCGCTCTGACCAATGCTGCCTCTTTATTGCCTTCTGTTCTCTCATTGCCATGTCATCTCCACCTGTTGCCTGCTTTTATGCGCTCAGGACTTGTCTGCAGGAGTGTACTAAGTGGATTCAGCAGGTGTTGCTCATTATGCACTTAGTGTAAATCTGCCTTTGACAGTAAGAGCAACTTCATGCTTGTTTAGAAAATCAAAGTAGATTATTCCTACCATAAGTGAGTGTCTTTCCTGAAGAATTTGGATACCTACAGAAGGTACTAGAAAACAGCTGCTGATACAGTTTGCAATGAGAAAGGATGTTTCCTCACTGTGTTTGCACAACAGTGAGAGGTTGGGGAAGGATTTCTTTTATAACTGTAATCCTTCATTTCACTTAAAAGTAAAGATATATATTGCAATGGATAATTCATAAAGGACAAAGTTTTATTGACGTGTCAAGAGACACCACTGGTACATATTTTACCCTGCAGAAATTGTGGATGTTGTTCTACACTATATAAAGATTTAGCTTAATTTTTTCATCCCTTGAGTTGTATGCATATGTATCTATCTATCTAGAGAGCAGTCAGACTACTGACCATATTAATGACACTTCATCAAGTGTCATGATGTGCTGAGAGAAAATTTATCTCCTAATTCTTTTGTGGTGAGAAGTCTGTAATCACTTTTTTCTGTCAATAGTGTAATAGCAGAGGTGTTTACCATATAGATATCTATTACATTTTTATGGGGCTGTCTGGGAAATTTTATAGGGCTGAATATAATCCAGGTTGCTAAATTACATGAAGCTGTTGTCAGTGGACAATTGTATGTTCAAATAAACTTAAAGAAAGCCTATTATTAGCAGACATATTAAAACAACTTTGATAAGTTAAGACATCAGTAACAAATATAAATTAACCATATTTTTCTTTTAAAAAATATATTTAAAATATAAATTAAAAATATCATACTACACTCAGAAAGTTGAATTATTCATGACCATTTTGTATGTGACAATATATTAAAACATATGGAAGAATATATAAATATGATATAATGAAGAAAAGATTTATCCTACAAAAAACATGTGTATGGAATTTTTGTGCATATACTGTGCATCTTTATTTACATGGCATATATGAGTATAATGAATGAGTATAATCACAGCACAGTATGTTTCAGGATTTAACAAGCAGATGCAATTTATGCTAAAACAATACAAAAATTAAAAATTAAAAAAATACAGCCCATGACACAACAATTCTGTCAATAATGTTATCAGCTGGAATAAGATCTGCAAATTTATTGTATCCTATTATTGTAAGGCACCAGTGTGATTATGTTTACGTGTTCTTTATTCAATTTAATATAAACTGAAGTGAGACCCCATACATGCATTTTTCGTCATATAAATGAAATTATATTCAAAATAAATAGTCAGGACATATTCAGACTGTTATTTACAATGCACATTAAAGATAAGTCTGTTATGCTATGCCATGAAAAGTCTGGCATGGCGCAGATCACGTCCCACTGTAATACAGATGTCTAACAACGAGCTTTGCTTAAAGGTCCTCATTTCAGTTGCCTTGCTCCAATGTAGAGTGGTCTAGTGTAGGCACAATAATGTCACTGAATCAGAGGCAGCGGTAGAAAACTTGTTCTCAGAGTAAATATGCGTGTACTGTTCTCCAAACAAAATAAAAATGCAGGCACTCTACAATCAGATTACAAGTTTAATACGCTCTTCTTTTTTTTTTTTTTTTTTACCCCATTCAAGGTAAATGTGGCTTCAGTGCCTCCTAATCAAAACTGTAGATGACTTGCAAATGGATGGAGCTTGATAAAGGCTAACAGTTGTGACATGGGAAACTCTTGTCAGAAAGAAACAGAAAGGGAAAAAGTAACATATTTTGGTCCATTTCTATAACACTGAAATCCAGAACGAATGGTTTTACTGACCTTGATGGGGTTACACCAGACTGACTAAACATAGAGATTCACCATTCAGTGTGACAAATGCAGCTGAGGTTTAGGCTGTCTAGAACAGTGGCAGCACACTCAGAACACTGAGTTTGAATAGACTGCCAAACCACCAGGAATCTCAGTTCAATGTGTGCGCATTTACTTTGAAGTCTTTTCATGGAATCCAAGGTCTTGCACGCACTCCACACTTAACACAGTTTGACTGTGCAGACGCAGTAAGACCGATACGCTTCACACGTGTTGAATTTGCTACAAGTGGGCCAAACGGTGTCCATGAATGTATCCCCAGGAAATACCAGAAATACCAGAAATAACTGGGAAGCCTAAACTGAGATTATGTTAATATTCAGTCTACTTTTCTACAGTAACAATTTTAATCGAAGACAGAGTCTTCACTGAAGGTAGACAGCCTGACCTATATCCACTGAAGGAAAAGTTGGAAGCAAAAGTGAGGAAATAATAATATGGAGAAAGCCGACCATTCATGTACTGAAGTCCTTGCTAAACACACCACTTATGATCTCTTTATCAGTTACACAGTGTAACAGCATAGAGTTCTGTGGGCTTCAATAATAAAAGAAAATTGAAGTCTTTGCTAATTTCAGAATTCTCCAATTTAGGCATCCATCTATGCAGCATTTTATTTCTTAATGAAGAGCTACTTAAATTAGTGTACATTTACATATTTCATGGACTATTTGATGATGTTGAGGTACAGCTCAAAGTTTTTCTTAAGTAGTTAAACCAAAATTTGCAGTATTTCCACTAAGTCAGTCTCTCAACAATTATAAACCTGCATGGCAATTTTCATGTCTATGAACTTGTTCTGATTTATATCAAAAAAAGTACTGGCTCTGTTGTAAACTTAGGAGTTCTTTCAAATACATATTTTTATGTCAGCCAAGCAGTTAACACATTATCCAGAGCTGGCTGTTTACAGCTGGTATGCATTGCAAGTATCAATCAACTTAGGATATCTTGAAGTTGGATTTCTAATCTGGACTGATCGTCTTAACCTCGCCAGTGTCTACTTTTCCACATATTAAGGTACAGTCCACCTCTTTGAACATTTTTTCAATTAGTTTATTTTATATTTTTACTTTAAGAGAGATGAGTCTTACCCTAAAACTACCTTTCTTTCTCTATTGACATTTACAGGCTTCTGAAACTATTAATCCCACCTCTAGATTTAAAATTAGATGTGCCTACCTTTTGAGGCGTCTATGGCTTTTACTGTGAGGGAAATCTAGGATACTGATAAAATGAATAATATCTAGATATCTAATTTTGGGACAGATTAACCCTTGCCACAATTCCTGGAGCTTCCAAAAAATCAAGGGGAACCAGCAGTTCATCAGTTCATTGAATAATTTATTCTGCTTGAAAACCTACATGTCTCCCAAGAGGATACCAGACTCCTTAACAATACAGAAAAGTGCTAAAAGCTTTGCTTATAGATAGTGTTAGAAGATGAAAATGCAATATCCAGAACTTCAAATATACGGGAACATATGGAACACCAATTGGATGTCCTAAAGGAGAAATACTGTTTCCCATTTCACCCTCATTGCGCAATTTAAAGCAGATTAAATATCTTCAATATGTGTTCTTTCTCATGAATTGCAGAGATTCTGATGCAATCACTTCAGCCACTTCAGCTCATTACTTTCTGTTGTATTGAACACATCAGAAATTGGTGTGAACAGTGATAGAAAAAATTGGCATGATAATTAAGCCTAAAAAGCATTCATTTTTTCCTCTAAATAGCTAATACTAAAAAAATATATTATAAAAATGTTATACGTTTATTGTTATGTGAACAACGTATAAAATTATTGCATATGTTTGAATAATTTTAGGGAGAGAATGTATGTTTTAAAGAAAAATACCAAAATTATTGAAAAAAAAGCCTGATCCCCCAGTGTAATAAAAATGTTCACTGTTTGAAGACACATACTTCTCCCATTCATCCTGCAAAAAGTGATATGTAGGGTTTACACTGCATATTACTGATAGCAATCATCACCGTTAGGAATGCAGTACTGACTATTTTATGACCAACTATAAGTTGTTGCTTTCTGTAAAAGCTTCCAACAGTTTTGCACTAAATAAACATGTTTGTGTTTGTTACAATTATTTATGGGAGCCTCCCTAGATATTGAGAAAGGAGGAAAAGAGATTTAAATGGTCCATGTCAGAACAAAGAATGGGTATTTTATGAGTTTACTCCTCAGATTATTATTCTGCACTGGCATTTTTCTCACTTGACAGACTGAAGTAATTTAGTAGGTTCTATTCCATCATTTCTTTAATTACGATGCTTCACTGAGCAGTCACTTGTTCTCTTGCTAAGAATTTTCAGCTAAGGAATTATGCTGTCCATTGTCATCAAGGCATAACTTGAGGACTTAATAACAGAGGTTCATATAGCCAAAAGTTAGTCGTGTGGAGAGAATAACAATCAGCAATTCGCAAAAAGCACTACAGTCAGACACAAAAGTGGAGTGTCAGGCACCGAGTCAATCCATCAGCATTCTGCTACCTGGCCATGTTAGACATTGGTACTGCAAAGATTCAGGTATCTTCTTTCCCCTGCACAGTTTTACTGAAGTTCATTCAAGAACTGAGCTGCCTAATAACAAGCCCCTCCGTTTTCTCTGTAAAGATACAGATTGTCTATTGCCATCCAAAATCCTCTGTTTCTTAGACGTTAAAAAAATGATTCAGGTATGAGAAGCAAATAAAGCTCATAAGGAGAATTGCAGTAACATTTCCTGTTGATACTATCTTCCTTAGGAGAACCAGAACAAAATCCTTCAAAAATTAATGAATAATTTGTTCTCAATCCTAGAAAAGAAGAGAGGGGTTGGTATTTGTCCCAGGTTTACAGAAAGAAAGACTGAAGTTGCTCAGCATTTTTTTGACATTACACGATCTGTGGTACTTACACTACCTCATATTCATATGAAAAAAAAAATACTGTTATTTCCTAACATCCATGATATTACTGGGAAGAGAAGTTGGGACTTCTGACTCCCTAGTCCTTTGCATATGGAAACAAAATCCTGATTATTCTCAAAATTAGAGACTTACATTTTCAGCATGGAGATAACCTCTCTGAGGCTCTTTGGATGACAGTTCAGTTCAGTTTGGAAACAGTTTAGGGAATCTGGCACAATATTAAGAAGAAAATCTCTAAAACATCGTAACAGTAGGAAAATAAATCTCTCTCTCTGGTAAACAGTTGCATCTATGTTATCAGGTTTGGGACTGGGAGTTTGCTTTCTGGTTCTTTTAAGAAAGAGACCAGAAGAGAGGGAGTTTAAGCTTGTGAAGTAGGGCAATCTCCTTAACCCTAAAATATGTACTGAGAACACACTACTCTCATTTTAAGAAAATTTATCTAACTAAATACAATTAAATTTATTTATATTAGGATGAATGACAGGATATTATGCACCAAGGAACCTGGAAACAAGAATACAAACAAGAATAGTTTTTAAGACTGGACTGAATCTTCCTTTGCACAAGGATATGGACGCTGCAGTGCATAGGGTCTTCTGCACTAGGGTGGTGGGAAAGAAAATTCAAACAGCTTGAGAGTATTATCAGTTTGTAAGTCAAGCTTTGTTGCTTAAGAGCAGAAATAACATAATTTTTCTCCCCACGTCAATTTGTTTTTCGCCTCTGTATATCAATGTCACTTTGCTAACTATTTTTCTAGATGTAGACATAAATGTAATTTAATTTTTTTCTCAGATCTCTTACAAAAAGATCCTTACTTTTGAGATGGTTTATTTTTCTCAACTTATATTACTTTAATGATAGTGTTCATTTTCTTCTTAAGAGAACACTGTTTATTTAAAGGAATTAGATACCACATAGAGGTGAAAATGAAAGAGCCTGCATAAAAACTATGGGAATTAACAGTACTTGCCTCAAAGCTTTCTATTAACTTCTTCTTCTTTCCAGCTGGTATCCAACTTTTTAGTGACTCATGCCATCTATGTTAAGTGCTTTTAAGATTTTCTTTGCTAATTAACAATTCAAACAATGAAATATTTTTGCACAAATAAAAACAAACATTTATACCTTATTCACTTTTTCCCACAGAATAATCCAGGAAAAGCTGAGGAACACAATTCTTACAGTAGATTCCTCAAATATGATGAAAGTTTAGTCTGTAAATCAAAAGGGGAGATTTCGGTTAGGTAATGTGCAGAAATTTTTCACTCAGCAAGAAGTGAGGCCCTGGCACAGCTGCCCAGAGAAGCTGTGGGTGCCCCATCCCAAGGCCAGGTTGGATGGGGCCCTGGGCAGTCTGAACCCTGGGGGATGGCACCCTGCCCATGGCAGGGGGTTGGAACTGGATGGGCTTTAAGGTTCTCTCCAACCTCAGCCTTTCTACGATGTTATGATACTAAAGGCAACCATGTTATGAAAGGCAATAATCAAGAAATGAGAGAAATCTTAAAATACTTACTGCTAGCATTTTATTCACCAAATTAGACACACAAATCACTTGCATGTAAAAATGGAACAAAGCACTATTGAAGATTCCTGCGGCAATATTACTACGAACATATTTAATGCTTGGAAATATTCCAATAGTTCACTGAGATGTAAGGCAATTAAAGCAATGTCGTCATTAATACAAAGATCCTACAGAGTATTTCTTTACACAGATGATGATTATGTGAGGGGAAGCCTGGAACTGCTATCTTGCTTTTCAGTATATTCTAACAGATCAGCTGTATTAAGTAAGGCCATACACTTCATGTAGTCAATTCTCAGTGGTATTTCAGGAAAGATAGGAAAGATTTATCAAACCAGTAGATCATTTCCTCTCAGACACTGCTGAGATGTGTTCATGGAATTCTAAGGTGCTTACTGTAAATTAGAAGCTAATTAGTTGAACTCAAATGCCAACACCTGCTTCCATATTATTAATAAATAAACAAACAAACAAACAGACAGACAAACAAATAAATCACCTAGAGTTTCAAGATTGAATTAATTCTTCAGGCCCTTAATTTCTCCAAGCCAATTTAATCATTTGAAAAGGCTGTCAGAATTATTGGGTTATGAAACTGAATCAGTGCATCTTAGATATTTTTCCTTCCTGCAGCTTTATAGTCATTATCGTATTAAGATCCTGGCAAACAAGGCCAACAGTATTTATGGTTCCTGCCATAACATTAAAAATGCATATCCCATTCAGATATTATGAATTTTGAATTGCAGCAGGAAACAAGCAGTTTAGATGGTAATTGACTTGTAGGGATTAGAATGGTTCAGGTTTCCTCTGTACAAGCAGAAGGTTCATCTGAGGTCTTACAGGTAGATAGTAATTCCTCTAAAGCATCACAACTCTCTCAACAAAAAAAATGTAATAGACTCTTTTGTTCTGGTAATTCTGCATTGTGTCAATATCAGTTTTAAGTTAAAAAAAAAAAAAAAAAAAGATAAAACAAGTCGTGCTAGCCAAATTGTGATAGGAAAATGAGGGCGAAATACAAATCAGATGTCATAGAATGGCTTAGGTCGTGGATGGGACCCCAAGGATCATCAAGTTCCCATCCCCCTGACACAGGCAGAGCCACCAACCTCCAGAAACTGTATTAGATGTATAAGATACACTTGGTATTTTGTATAATGCATAGCTGAATAACCTGCCAATTCTAATGAGACCGTAATTTAATCAAGAGAGTATAGTTCACAAGCAACTCTGGATGGGAACATGTACTGCCAGAGAGGAGCAAAAGTAATAAAAATGCTCTGAGAAGGGTCTCAAGTGAGGAAGAGGAGAGAGTTTCACACTGTAGTAATTAAGCTTTTCATATCATATCCTACAAAGGAAAATATTGGGACTGTAATATGAGAAAATTAAAAAAGGAGAGTAATAGGGAGATGTCATTGAGTAGTAAAAGCTGTAATTAGTAAGCTAGGAGCAAGATTGTAGGAATAGGTGGAGTTGAAGAGACAGGGGAACTATCTGAAATGATGTGAAGAGGAGGGTGGCAGCATAGAAGGATAAACTTGAAATGACATCAGTCACTATGCTCTTATTACAACAGAGTGCCATTTTACAGAATTTCTTAATATTATATTTTCAAGATGTTCACTTCCCTCTCAGGGGAAAGAAACATGGAGAGATTTGAACAGTTTATCATAAATTAGAAGCTGATTAGTTGAACTGAAATTATTTTTGTCTATTTGTGCTTCTGGTACTATTTACAAGAAACAGCACTGAAATCAGTCTGGGCTGTACTTTATCTGCTTTGTACTCCCAAATTTTCCTGAGGGCTGTGATCGATTCTCGGTGATTGCTACTATCAATGCCTTAATTTCATAGACCAGAAGCTAAACTTCCATTCAAAACCATTTGAGGAAACACTGTCCCTTTTTTCCCACTAGCAACCTTTGAGAACACAATGAGATAGCAAACTGTACGAAGAGCGTCCTTCTGCAGAGCTCCTTGCTGCTATTCTATTTTGCTTTGACTTATTTATTTTACTTACATCCTGTTGCAGTATTACACTTGTACTTAAAAACAAAAAAACAAACAAACAAACAAACAAATAAATAAATAAATAAATAAATAAATAAATAAAAGATCTTTCAAAACAACCAGTGCAGAGAATATTAGCCGAGCAGTAAGTTGAATGAGAAAATGTATACAATGCTGTGTTTTGGTAAAGATGTCTAAGAGAATTTACCAGGTTTGAAACATGGATCAGCTCAGTTGAATTGCACTTTGACCAGGAAGCAAGTCAGAAAACATGGTTTCTGGCTTCTTCTCTTGGAATTCCTTAATAACAAGCAATAGCTTTTAAGAAAAAAAATCTTACGCTTTATTCTAGTTAGTCTGGTCTCACACTGACATAAAATATGTCGTTCACTTCCTTTTCATTGTATCAGCTCTTTTTTTTTTTTTTGCTGAGTCTTCCCTTTGTACTGCTTTCGGAGATGCTCCTCTGGTCAGGCTTATCAACTGATTGAAATCTTTACTTTTACAATCAAACTAAAATCACAAGTCTTGGAAAAAAGAAGTTCATAAATTATTTTGGTGACAGCCATATTTCATTATTTCATTTTAATAACTACCAAAGTTTAATTATACTTACTTGCCATCAGTGTGCAACAGGCAATTATCTCCTGTTTCTCTTTCTTTCTTACCTCATTATAAAGGCATAGAAATCAATTAAGTACTCAAATTCACCTTGCTGTCTAAACAAAAGCTCAAGGAGTATCCCCAGTATTAACAGACATCATAAACTCTGCAAGATACCTGTTAACAAAGATTTAACTTTTACAACACAGTTATTTGGTCTTGGCCCTACACTTTTCACAGAATCACAGAATGGCCAGGGTTGGAAGGGACCTCAAGGATCATGAAGCTCCAACCCCCCTGCCACAGGCAGGGCCACCAACCTCCACATTAACATTAGACTGGGGCCCCATCCAGTCTGGCCTTGAACACCTCCAAGGAACGGGGCATCCACAACCTCTCTGGGCAGCCTGTTCCAGTACCTCACCACTCTCTCTGTAAAGAACATCCCCCTGAATCCAGCCTAAATCTTCGCTCCCTCATCTTAAAACCATTACTGCTTGTTCCACTGTTATCGACCCTTACAAAGAGTTGATTCCCCTCCTGTTTGTAGGCTCTCTCTAGGTACTGAAAGGTTGCAATGAGGTCACCCCATAGCCTTTTTTTCTCCAGGCTGAACAAGCCCAGCTCCCTCAGCCTGTCTTCATAGGGGAGGTGCTCCTGTCCCCTGATCATCTTTGTGGCTCTCCTCTGCACCCTCTCCAACAGCTCTCTGTCTTTCTTGTACTGGGGGCTCTAGACCTGGACACAGTACTCCAGATGGGGCCTCACAGGAGCAGAGCAGAGGGGGACAGTCACCTCCTTGTCCCTGCTGCTGCAAGGGCACACTGCTGGCTCATGTTAAGCTTTTCCAGCTTAACAGGACCCCCACGTCCTTCTCTGCAAGGCTGCCCTCAAAGACTGTTCCTTCCAGTCTGTATGGATGCCTGGGATTCCTCTGGCCCATGTGCAAAACCTTGTACTTTGCCTTGTTGAACCTCATTAGGTTCACCCGGGCCCACCTTTCGGGTCTGTTGAGTTCTCTCTGAATGGCATCTCTTCCTTACACCGTGTCAACCGCACCCCTCAGCTTGGTGTCATCAGCAAACTTGCTGAGGGTGCACTCAATTCCATCATCGATGTCACTGATAAAGATGTTAAAGAGCACCGGTCCCAAGAAGGAGCCCTGGGGGACACCACTTGTTACCGGCCTCCACCTGGACATAGAGCCATTGATAACCACCCTCTGTCTGCCTTTTAGCCAGTTTCTTATCCATCGAGTGGTCCACCCATTGAATTCACATCCCTACAATTTGGAGATGAGGATGTGGTGGGGGACAGTGTCAAAGACCTCGCTCAAGTTCAAGTAAATGACATCAGTCACATTTCCCTTGTCCTCCAATGCTGTCACTCCATCACAGAAGGTCGCGAGGAAGCCGTGCTGGCTGTCTCAGACCACATGCTCGTTCCCCGTGTGATCAAGCATGTTGTCCAGATGGATCTGTTCCATGATCTTCCCAGGCACGGAGGTGAGACTCACCGGCCTGTAGTTCCCCAGGTCCTCCTTTCTCCCTTTCTTCTAAATGGAAGTGATGTGACCCGTCCTCCAGTCATCCAGGACTTCACCTGACAGCCAAAGCTTTTCAAATATGATGGAGAGCAGCTTGACAACCACCTCAGCCAGCTCCTTCAGAACCCTGGGATGCACACCATCTGGCCCCATAGACTTGTACACATTCAGTCTCATGAGATGGTCTTAGACCTGCTCTGCCCTTACACTGGGGGGGGGGATTTACCATCCTGGTCTCCACCTAGAGGTTTAGGGATGCAGGGCTCAGGGACACAAGAAATACTAGAATTTTGTCCGTGAGTCAAGACCAAGGCAAAGAACTCATTCAGTATCTCAGCCTTCTTTTCGTCTGTTGAAGCCAGTTCTCCTTTTACACTTACTTAATTGCCTCTCCCTTCTAAAGAGCTAACATCCCTCAGTGGTGGTATTCCAGTTATGGGAGTCATCCCACCATGTTTCCATGATAGCAACAAGGTCATAACTTTCCAAGCCATTGCTGTTTCCTACTCGTCCTGCTTATTTCCTAGGCTGTGTGCATTGGCATAAAGGCACTTCAGCTGAGCTTTCCATCTCACCGCCTTTATAGAGGATCTAGGGTCCCATAGAACATCAGCATCCCCAGCATCCCCTTGCTCCAGTCCATCCCTTTGTACTCCACCATCTTTGCCCATCAAGTTTGGTACGAGCCTTTGAACAACCCACTCAACCCCAACTGCCCTCATTTTGTCCCCTTCCCCCTTCATACCTAGTCTAAAGAACGTTCAATGAGTCCCGCCAGTTCCTCAGCTAAGATCCTCTTACCCCTCAGACAGGCTATTTCCATTTGCAGTCATGCCAAGTGCTGAGTAAATTGCCTGTGGTCAAAAAAAAAAAAAAAAAATTCCTGTGTTTGCACCAGCTTCTAAGCCATTTACTTATGAAGTGGATTTTTTGGATCCTCTCAGTATCCTTCCCTGCCAGTGAAGGTATAGAAGAAAACACCACCTGCACACCCACTCCATCAGCTACCCACCCCAGTCCACTGAAGTCTTTCTTGATAGTCCTGAGGCTTTTCTCAGTTTCTTAGTTTACGTGTATGTCTTTTTGACTTTTTAACCACCTTAATTGTTTAACTTAGCCATCAATTAAGTCTCCACATCTAATCTGTCGTTCTACAAAAAGGACATATCTTTGATATCTTCAAGTACTGCCTTACATATATCTTTTTTCCTCTCTTTTTACAAGGAAAATGACAGCCACAGAAATATGTAAGGAACTTATTTTTGGACTACTACTTATTTTCCCAATTTCATATGAACTCTTAGATGAACAGCATTTTTATTTATGAGCATGACATTGATATGAAAGATTAGACTATTCAGATATACTGTAGATCATATTTTTATTTTATATACAGTGCAAAAGTTGTGCTTGTTAGAGTCTCTAAGGCACAACAGATATTAATACTAGACCAAAGTTTTCAAAATAATTATACAAATATGAAAGGTCATTCTTAGATCTGTATATCCTGAGCAATTAAAGAAGACAGTAGCAGGATTTTCATGCTGATCTGCAGACATTTTCAGAATGTGAAAATATATTATTAGTTAAAGAAAAAAAAGGCTTTTTTCTCCACATCTAGTCCTGTAGTGGTAGTATGTTTAGAAGTCCTCCCCCCCAATAAAAAACAAGAAAATGGTCTTTGTATGCCTTGGTGATTGTAAATTATGCTGTGTTCTTGTTGCAGAATTTGCATTTTAAATCAGACTTGTGCTTACTATTCATGGTAATTATACTTCATGTAAAAAATGAATCTGTTTTGCATCAGTGTAATATTAAACTGGTTACAGTATGATATCTCTTGGTATTTGTACACATCAGGACCCAATTCCCTCCCATCAACTAGTCTAAGAAACAAACATTGTGCATTGTTGCACCATGTTCTCCTTACACACACTGCGTGGTGCTTCATGGAAACACAACAGGAAATGGAGACTGCAGATCACAGAAGGCCTGAGCTGTTCCCCTAGCACTGCCTTTTAATGTCAAACAGAAATATTCCACAACATCATTTCACAAAATAGAGGTCAAATATCCTACTAGTTTTATGTTTTTGTTGCCCTCTTTTCTTTATATTTTAATTTTAAAAAATATAAAAAGAGAAAATGAATTTTGTTACTTGCATACATTAACTATATTATATATCTCAATGCAGCTCAGTCAAGGCAAGAGGTTGGACACTCATGATCTAGACCAGAATCGGTTGTCAGTTGCCATGTCCAGACAACTCTCAAATGGCTCCACAGATGGAGACCATAATTTCTCTGGACAACCTGTGACAGCGCTCAATCACTCTCACAATGAATAAGAGTCTCCTAATGTTCAGAGGAAAACTCCCATCTTCATCACCTCTTTTCCTGCTGTTGAGCATAACTGGAGAGTCCGGTTCTTTCTTAACTGACCATCATTAAGCTCCCTTTTTTTTTTTTTTTTCCCAAGAATGAGCAGCTCTCTGAGCCTCTAAGCCAAAGCCTCTACTTCCTTAATTTATTCTGTGGCTATTAATTGGACCATCTCCAGAAGCTCTACGTCTTCCCTGTGTGTCTTGTTTGCCCATCGTGTTCACATTTGTGTTCCCTATATGCTACATAAGCACTTTTAAAGACTAAAATTCATGAAGATATTAGTAATAAAAATAGAAATACTGTGCTTAAAAAAATTAAATATTTCAGTTCTACTTTATTCTAGCTTTTAGTTACATTTATTTACACAAATATTATGATCCTAACAAATTGTATTAATGTTTTACTTTTGTGTAGCCTGCGTTCTTTATAGTTTAGATATTACAGTTTGCCATGAAACCTATGTGAAATACAGGTTTGTGTGGAGAAGAAAGTCAAACCTTTCCTTTTTATGCTTCCAAAGCAAAACATAGTGATTTGTACAATTGGGATGTAATAATATAAATTTCTTTAAAAGATCTTTTGCCTTCTTTTATATATATATATATATATACATATACGTATGTGTATGCGTGTATATGTGTACGTATGTATAGGTAGAAAAATATAGCATTAATCCTTTTTCCTTGAGGACTGCACTGTATTTTTTGTTACCATCTCAGTAAGGTATAGAATTAAATACTAGATAACTGGCACTGCTAAACGTGCTATATTATATTATATCTCGTATTAATACATCTATGGCACTTTTATATTGAGAGATAAGAATGTTCAACAGAAATGAAAGAGATATTTTAGTGGTGAACTATTTCAAGACAATTTGGAATTACAGACTTTCATGTGAGCTTTCTGGGAAATGTATTACATATGATTAAAACAAGTGCATTCTTCAATGAATTGCATATTCGTGCATGGAAAAACTGTAGATCTGGTGCAATCATGTTGAGAGAAAAACAAACTACAGACAAATGAGTAAGTAAATATCTTCAGCAGAACTTTTCTTGTCTTTATTCAATCTTTGAATAATGTATTCTTGCCTGCATGAACTAATAAAAATACTAAGCATTTTTCTGTGCAACTGTCACATGCTTAATATTCTATCAGTAATTATTATTTTAGTGTGAGCAACATATACAGTATCTCTCATAGTTTAGACATCAAATGATGAAAAATTTGACCAGTTAAATCTGGTTCACTGGTATTGATTTAGACCAAAGCAGCTATCATTGCATTTTTCAAAACCTAGACTCCATAAATTCACAACTACACCATTGAGCTGACAAACCAGAAGCCATACAGTGCATTTACATTCACAGCTAGCATGTCTTCTCTGATCTTTCTCTCTCAGGCATGAGGCTGTAATATGATTTATTCTACTCTGTTATTGCTTTCTATGTCCCAGTCCATGTTTGTGCTTAGGGACGCATGATGAATCAACTGCCAGGGGCCAACACACTGCAAAAATGAGAATATGAAGACACGATGAGGTGAAAATGTGATTACAGTTCCAAACTTGCCCCCAAAGAAAGTTCCCATCATAAGCAATAGCACACTACAATTCAGAAGATCGATATGAACTAAGAGAGAAAAGTCAACAACACTTTTATTGAACTGAAATCATAGGGTACATGCTAAAAATGAGCCAAAATGAGAGAGAAAGGTGAAAATCCCAGGTCTTGCTGCACAAACTGATAAAGGCTAGCCAGTACTCCATGGAATTTATCACACAGTTTTCATCAGCTTGGACAGAACTGTTATCACATTTGCATTTCTAGGAACTGCCTGGTAGAGTAGCTGTGAAACAAAAATTCAGAAAAAGAGCTATGATAATCATACTCCTGCTTAGCACTCTTCACCTTACTGGAGCTCTTGTTGCCATTTCCACGGTTGGCACTGGCTGTCCCCTTAGGCTCACCCTGCCACATTGCCTCACTGCTTCCTCTCCTCCACTATGGAGGAGTCACTTGGGAAAAGGTGGTTGAACGCTGTTGGTAGGTAGCAGGAGGTGTATTCTGACTGAAGATTGGACAAGACTAAATGGGGCAAAAGCTAACCAGATCCAAACTGTACCAGATCATACAATGAAGAACAACTGTTGAGGAAGCTCCTCACCCTTGTGTCAATTCAAAGTTGATTCCATTGTTGTCCCTGAGCACCAACCAATAAAAGTAAGATACAGTGTGCTCTGGGAACAAGAGGCAAGGATAAAGTTAGCTGTCCAAGCAAAAGGATGGAAATCACCTCGAGGCAGTTTCAGACAATGATAAGGAGGATTTCTAAATCAGAGCTTTCTATAAAGGAAAAAAAAAAAAATCTTCAAAGGGTGATTCAGCTCATACATTTTTGATATGAGCCCTCAGCTGAGATGAGTCACTCCGTGTAAAAACTGGGTTTCTTTTCTGACAGTAAAGGTGAGGTGGTGACAACATTCTCAAAGTAAGGGCAGGGGAATCCCAAACTCAAGCAGAGGAGTATTCCTACCAAACGAATCACCTGAAGGCACAAGCTCAAAAAAACTATGCTGTACTTAGTTCTTCTGATCCTTTGGTTTATCCAAAAAGCTGAAGGGCTTCTGCATGTTTGAGAATAGATACCAGAACAGTGAACACACATTCCCTACATATGTTGCTAAAACAAGAGCCACTCTGCGTCATAGAGTGCGTAAAGAATCAGATCTGACGAACATCATTTCTGCATCTGACTGTGACTTGATACTGAAAGTAAACCAACATTCAAATAGAGATAGGGGGATTAAAGAAGGGTTCTAATACCTGCTGTGTGGCTTTGTTCCCCAGATGTATTTATTGGTACATCAGACACTGTTGTTCTCCCTCCATTTGCTGGCAAATTTTAATCTGACTCTAGTGTACGGATGCTCTAGTGTACAGATACATCAATTTCATACATCTTTATACATTTGCATATGTATAGGGAACTTCCAGAATAGTCCTGGTGTAATGACATCTTTTTCTGTACAGCAGAATTGAGTACTTTCTTACTTTCTCATTACTCCAGCTGTATTTCTCTAAAAGGAGCATTTACTTTCCACTTATTTTTTAAAATGAAATTGTTTTGTCCTGAAAGTTTTCAATGAAACTTTTTTTCAAAGAAAACAGACTTTTTATCTCCAAAATTCACATATTTTTGGCTGAAACTCTAAATCTCTGGAAAACAGCAATGAAAAGTATCTAAGGAAATTATAAACATCTAAACTTTCTCAGGAAAAAATGTGATTTTTTTGGTCAGCTCATTTCACTTCTCATTATGTCACATTTTATGAAAAATATAGTTGTTTTTCAATAAAAAATAGTTACCTCAAGTCAACATCAAGCAATTCCCAAACAATTGAAACAATAAATGCTCATATAACTGGATATAATCTCAAATATTTATACAGTACTCCACATTGATATAAAGTGTTTCATATTAATGTGTCAAGTATTAGAGGGTAAAAGCAGAAGTGATGGAAGACAGAAAACTGACAGAATAGGGTATGTTATGGCCCACCACAAGACTTTTATTATGTTTTATAAGTTGAGCAATGTGACTTTTCCATGGCATACTCCCAAATCTTGAGACCCAGGAGCAATAATAAAAAAGCAGAAAAGAACAGAATATATAGAAAAATGCTCTTATTAAAATAGATGTTTCATTCCCGCACTTGACAGGCATATGGAAAAATCCTGAGCTAGACTCTAATGTAGTCCAGTTGATTTACTGCAGTTAATCAAATTACATCACTCCTAACAGCACAGAAACTTTCCCATCAACATATGTCTGTGCTAGTGTGTGTTTATAATACGCATACTATTATGCACATAATATAATAGTACATCTGAAAAGTATTTGCAGCCCAATCTCACCATTTGCTGTTAATCTGTGAGTTTATTTTAGTCCTTGGAGTCCTAGATAACAAAAGGAACTAGGTGCAAAGTTCTTTTAAAGCAAATAAAATATCTTTGACTATAATCAAAAAGTATATTCTGAACCAAAATGTTAAGATATTTGAGCAATCCTGGATAGCCTCACCTGAAAAAAATGTGCCTCGGGGAAAATATTTCACTCCTGTGTTCTCTCTTCTTCTTCCTTTTCCAAGGAGGAGCGGGTGACCCTGAAGAGTGAGTGACAGATTGCATGCATGCACTTACCATATTTTTTTCTATGATGCAAATACAGTGTATGCATAATTTTTGCTGAGCTCAAGCATTTGGCTATTAATTTTTACCTAACAGGTCTGGTTTTATTATTTCAATCATTAAAACATACAGGAGAACTTTTGCACTCTAAATTCATTTATTAAATAATTTACAGCCAAGACAAAGGTTTGTGTTTAATAACTTTTGGTAGGCACCAGCACAAAGATTTACAGATGTAAATGGAAAGGTCTTTTGTTCAGATGCAGAGTAAATCCACTAAAGTTGAATGGCTGGTAAATATTTAATGAAACAATAAGCTCCTTGAATTTTTTTAATGTAATATTTCTTTTCATCTATTGTGCCTCAAGAAGAATTTCATACATCAAAATGCATGAGGTAACTTGAAGCAATTTTCAAGTGTCACATAGATCTAAAACATTGACTCTCGCAAGTTCCATTCTTCAAATTGTGTCATGATTAAGCAATAATTGGAAGATTCTCTTCACTTCCCTAATTCTGCCTTTTAACACTAAGATATGGAATGATACGTATAGAAGGTATTCAAATCCTTCTGTAGTATACCCTTTTCTAAAATTAGTCACTGATAAAGAATATGCACAATGCAATTTCTGATTTACCAGAGGCTAAAGTTACTAAAGAGAAAATTGGATAGAAGGACATCTTGAAACTACCATACAATCATAAATCAATCGGCATTTCTGCTTTCTTTATTCTACAATTTCTAATTATTAAATATTCATATGGCAATTGGTCTTCAGTAGCAGAGAATGAGCTAAAAGCAACAGTAAGGACTTTAAGGGGAAAAAAATTTGACTGCAACATACTTATCAGTCTGTTCTATTCTTGCACTTGATTTCTGGTTTTCTCTGCTAGTAATTGCCCTTTTACTTAGATTATTGCCTCTACCAAGAAAAGAACTGATAATTGAGTATGCGTTTAGCATAGCCTAATGCTCTTATTTTGTCTGGAATTAAGTTTCTTATTAAAATTTTCAGTGGGTATTTTTTTCCCCTAACAGTTTAATAGTGCAATTGTTCAATATTTTAATATTCTTTGCAGCATATCCTAACAGGATATGCAAACAAACTGTGTCCACTGGAAATTTCACAAATTTTAGGGAAATATGATGAACCCACCTTGCTGCTCCCATTTCTCATTTCAAGGACAATCACACATAATGTCAGATTTAATTAGAATTCAAGCTCTAGAAGATGTGGCAAGGGATCACTCATCCTCCTTATTTCTTCAACTACAAAGAGTTCCTACATGCCAAAAAAAAAAAAAAAAAAAATATACGTGTAAATGTGAATTTTTTTTACCTATCTTTGTATATATAAATACCCAGCCTCAATCAGCCTAAGTTCAGAAACACTGATATATTCTTAGTGAAAGAACTGAACAGTAACTATTGATCTTGAGCTTGATTTTCAATAACTCACATTAGGAATATGGGTTCAGCATCCTGTCTAAGCAACCTGGTATAGCTCACTGATGTCTCCTTGCATCCATTCTTAAACATCAACCAAAAATGGTGACAGAAGCAAGACTGTCCTAAAGAAAGATCCTTTTTTTTTGTGTGCTGTTGATGACACTCAGTAACTGCAAAAGACAAAGTCACTGGATTGACTCCAGCCTTGCTTCTCTGTTACAAAGATGAGACCACAGAGACCAAAAAATGGGCATGGCCAAGGTATCAAAATATTGCCGTAGTTCTCAGTTGGTTAAGGGATCTAGGACACAACCCTGCTACTGTATATTAAAGACATAAATATAATAATTTATTTTTGCACCGATCCTCTTTTTTTCTCCGATGCCTTGAACTGCAGCAAACAGTTCAGTCATTCTGAGTTTGACAGGAATATGATCATGAAAAATATACAGTAAAAGGTAAGATACTCAAAGGGTAAGTGCTATCACTGGGATAGTCCTTCCAAGAAGTTGATGCATTCGCTGGCAGTGGAAGTCAGCCTAGTGATTAAAAATGCCATCTCACATCTTGTCTCTATTCTGCTCTCTTAAAAGCCTCAGATAGCTGAAATGAATCTAGTCCCAAGTGACTTGTGAATCCTGAACAGAAATGAGTGCTTTGCACCTCTCAAAAGGGGGATTTGGAGTTTTACAGCATTGTACAGCTGGCTTGGTCTGAGCACTTCTGGCTTCTGCTTTTGGTATTGCATGTAATACAACCAACCTTAAAAAAATATTTAGATTTTATACTCAGTCTGACTCACAATGTATTTGCATCTTGGTGCATGATCACTCTGGCTACTCCACTGGGACAGTCACTGTCTCACAGCAATCTCCTTATCTCAGTATTGAAGAGGATTTGTCTGCTCTTCATTAGCCAAGGTCAAATAGGACTAATGCATGGAAGATTTGTACCTCATTAACATTATCTTTATTGCCATTATTTCACAAGCTAACAAAACAAAAAAGAATTATTCCCCTGTTACTCCCAAACATTCTCACCCTTCTCATTAGTATTGGCACAACCTTTTTCTCTAGGGCAGCTCAGATCTTAGTTCTTGAAGGAAAGGCTGACAGCAGCAAAATTATAGTACCAAGAGAGACAGGCAGAAAACACTCTCCTGATTTATAATCAGATTCTCTTATTGTAACGAGCATTTCCTCATTGCTGGGCTACTTAGATCTGTTCATGTAATTTGTCATTTGCTAGAAACTACTTCTCATTCTAGCTGACAAACAAGGGCGTTTTGCCTCCCTATATTTAGTTAAGAATTTTAACTGCCAAATTCTGTGAAAGATATTTTGGGGTGGTATTTAAATTCACCTCTTAATAAAAACGAAGTATTTTTCTGAAGGTTGCCATTGACCTCTGCAGGAATGATCTATCTTGCATCTCTGAGAGGCAGGCAAAAAAAGAAAGATTTCAGGGACAAAATGTGACACAGAAATTCAGATGTTCTATATTCTTAGTGTGCTTTCCATATGAACTTTGGGCATATTTACAATTCACTCATATTAAAATGTATCCAAGGAATAAATCTAAGGTATTGTCAGCTTTAGTGCAGGCAAACTTTGAATTAACGGATATCACATAAAGAGAGTTTTTTAGGGAAATGCAGCTGGGCAAAACCACCTGGCCATCGGAGGATTTTGCTAGTTTCCTTTGATTTTTAGATTCCCACAAGCAAAATCTAACAAGACACTAGATCAAGCTAACATATATACAGGCACAAATACAGGTTCCTGTTACCTAACTGTGATACCTGCGTTCAGATAATGGAGATATTGAATATTCAGCTACAATTAGCTGAAGTCAAATGTGTTTCTTTCAGGTAGAGTCAGAAGCAATCTGGGACTCGTCTTACTGCTTTAATCAGTTAAATAGTCATCTCCAGAGAGTGATTCTTTCAAGTGAACTTAGCACAGCATGTAAGATAAGATAGATCACCCTCTTTAGGTGCCAGTCTCATTGACTGTGAGAGGATCTTCCTGATTTGCTTCCCCATATTAGATTTCCCTGACAGAAACCTAAATCTCTAACTTTGGCACTAGCAATGGTTTACACATCAACAGATTTCAGGTGCCCAAGGGTCTAGTTTCCTTTGTTCTTTTCATGGCAAGAGAAGGAAATGCGGAACACCTAGCTTAGACGCCAGCTTTGCTCACACTGTTGCTTCTTTTTGCTCCTTACCTACAAGCAAAAAACAAAATAATTCAGGGGAGCATTCTGTGGGCAAACATTTGTGTGAGACATTCTTACAGTACAGTGGAGACATTTAATAAGGTTCCTCTCTAGGAAAAACAACCTCAGTGCAACAAGATTCCAGCTCAGCAGTGTACTTAAATTTGAAACTCGGAAAACTAAGTATATAAATCCACTGCTCTCCTGACAAGGCCTCAGAATGTGCTTGAATTTCTTCAATAAGAAAGCATAAGAAGGGATATATGCATAATTTATGCAAAGCCATATGTGATGTCTGTTCATAGAGTGAGAGATGATCTATTTCTATGTCCTGTTTCACTAAGCAAGATAGCTGAGGATAAAACCACTGGCTCATCTCCTGATACAAATAAACTAAATGATTTCTGAGTGCAGTGGAGGTTTCATTGAGCCAGGTACAACATGGCCCTACTCAGTAACTTCCACAGATCTGACAGATAACAGCCCTCTGATAACCTCACTCTCCTAATGCTTCAACTCAGATCTGCTCTTACAGTAAGACTTTCAATCCCACAGAGCACACACAACTGCAGGGTTTGGTCTTGTCATTGTGTAATTCTCTTGCTGTCACATATAAATAAATGGGCAAATGTTATAAATAAAGGTCAACTGGAATGCAAAGCTGTAGCTGCCTAGCCAGCATTTTATAAAAGCCTTATCCCATTTACCCTCCAGCTTGTTTTTCTTGTGAGAGGGTTCAACAGATTATGTGACTCCTGAGTACAAGTTATAACTTGGGGGTGATTATTCTGTCCTTTTATCACTGTCATTTGCAAGAATCCAAAGGCAGAAGATGGCAAAATAAATTTTAATGTATAATCTTTATTTTTCATAACATAAAATGCAGTCTATGAAAGCAGGAAGGAGTCTACAACTGATGTGAATAACTGACACAGTTTCCACACCGCTTTCTTAATTGGAAAGCAGACAATTGGCAAGGGAAAGACAGAATACCAGAAGTAAAAGGAATATATGACAGAATCCAGTGAGGACAAAAATTCATTTGATTTTTTTTTTTTATTTGTTGTTGTTTTTTTCCATCTTGACTGACTTAACGTCACCTAACTGACTGGTAATTTGACTATAGAGCTGACTGAAATAACTTTTATTTGACTCTCCTCCCAGCTCCTTCAAGAAGCACTCGGAAATGGCAATGTTTCCTTGCAGCTACAAAAATTGTATTAATCCACTCAGGAGAAATGGTTTATCCAACACTGACAGCCTGTCATGTCCTTATTTGACCTCATCAACTGCTGTTGTAGGGGACTGTCAGAGGAATCAATCAGTGTCTCTATGATTGATTATAGTATTGATTTTATTCTTCTTCTTCCTATTATTAAAAAAAAAAAAAAAAAAAGTGAAAACCCCAAACCAAATGATCCATCTTACCATCTACAAAAACATTTTAGAAGTTTTTTTACAAAGGTTCTGATCCCTTCACAAGAATACATGGATATAGAGTGCCAAAGACTGAACAGATATTGAGAATTTGTGCTTCACATCAGATTTTGGCCTGCTTAGTTTTCTGCAGCCTACTGCACTCCACTGCCAATATGCAACAGTCCTTTCTTGCAGGAGAACATCTTACGCAGTCTTTCATTATATACTGAGAAAAAGCAAAGCAGACTCTAAACCTAGAAAAAGGATGACAATTTTCATGTCTGCAGAATAGCATAAATGGTCTTATAAATATTATTGAACATAATAAGTAATAACAGTTTATTTGCTATCCCAGTGATTGTAAAAAATGTGGTGGTTTTTTTGTTTTGTTTTGTTTTGTTTTTCATTATTGTTTGCTTTATTCACAGTATTCATGATTGATATTTAAAAAGTTTGTCTAAAACCTGGTGGTCGTTTTCCCCTAATAAATGTTCTGCAGCTCTTACATACAACTGATTTGTATATCATGTAATTAAAAACAGTGCAAGACATGCGAGCTTAAAAGGTATCTGCAGAGATTATCTGGACCTCTCATTTTCATTTGTGCAGGAAGAACACAAGTAGCTGTGAATCACGTAGGGTTTCCACTGAAAAGTACTTTGACTGTTTTTATTTAAAAGCTGTACCCATTGGTACAGTTCTAGTGACTCTGGGAAGATCAACAATTAAGACAGGATTTAAAAATAATTCAGTATTTTCTACATTTTACATTAATTATGAGAATGAAAAGTAATAATGTTAAAGGATTACAGTCATTTTACATACAGATAACTGTATGTGGAACTTTCTGATAAATAAAAGGAAATTTTGCAGTTGAGTTTGAGACATCAGAATCACGTATCTCTTATAAAGTGGAAAAACACACTTTAGACAAAAATGTTGGTTTGAATTTTTGACCTATGTTAAAAGAAAGGATAAAATGAAAACATATAACTGTTCATGGATTATTTTCTAATCTTCATTACCACTCCTAAAAAGAAACCTCTGCCCTTCCCTAGAAGAGCTAAAAGAGACTCATAGACACATAACGCATCAGTTTAAGCGAGAGATTTCAAAAGTGTGTGAAAAACAATGTCTGAAGCTAGTACTCTGATGCAACAAAGTTTCAAGGAATTAGTATTTTAACATATAAAGTAAAGTTTATTCAGTGTTTTGATACAGTTTAAATTCATTTTGCAACACAACTTCGATAAAACTAGAGCTTTAATCGTGCCCAAACCATGGCACACGATAGTGTAAGTTTTCCTCTCCAAAATATAAACATTAAGCAACTCAGGACATCATCATTTAAAAAGACAAACAATCATCTGCTCTCATTGGCACTAATGAGGCTTTCCTGTTACACTAGCAGTTGTATCAAATATGGCAGTTTAGACCCTTGACAGAATGAATGCCTCTAGATTTCAGCAGGGGATTAATATTGATTTTTCCTTTGAAGTCTTAAAAGCTCGTGAGAAACAGCCCACATCATTCAGAAGAATAAAAATGATCATCTCCAAAACACTTGGTTGTGTTGACAGACATGCTAGCAATTTTTACTACTACACAGCTAATTTTCCCAGAAGGAGACATGTGAAACAGTACAAAATATGGGAAAGTCATAGCAGTTAACATAGAAGTTGTAAGAAAAAAAAACAAAAATGCCCCTACTATTTTGAATTACACTGAAATATAAAATATTAGCTATATAAATAGACTCAATGAATTGATGATAATGCAGGATGCTGTCATTACAGCTGATATTTCTCTTGCTGGACCCAGATCAAGGCTCCAAACAGCAAAGCTGTTGTGAGGACTTGGGAGTCACCTGGGAAGCAACCTGTTTCTAACCTATCTTCATTCAACTAGTTTCTTGAAACTTGCATGCAAAGTCATCACAAAGACAGCAAGAGTGACAGCTGAGTAATATAAGCCCCCAAGTGAATTAACATATAGGAAACTGGGTAAGACACACCATCGTTCTCAAATGAAGACATTTAAATAGGTATATAAAGACTTGGGTGGCAAAAATGAAGATATTTCTTCTGTTCAGTTTATAGCCATCAACTGTCTATAATTGGTATTTGCAAGATCACATTTGTATGGAAGAGAGCTAAAAATAGGCTATCTAGTTAAAAATAGAAACCTAGCTTACACTTCTTTGCTGTTTAAATTTTTCCTGCGGACATTAAACTGAGCCAGCAGTGCCCTGACAGCAAAGATGGCCCACGGCCTCTTGAGCTGCATCAACAAAGCAGAGCCATGACATCAAGGAATCATATCCCCCCACTCTCAGCACTCCTTAGGTCATAGCCAGAGCGCTGTGCTCAGATTCTGTTGCTCAGTACAAGACAGGCATCAGTAGAGAGGAGCAAGTTTAGCACAGGGCTGTCACATGGGCTGGAAGCTGGAGCACTTGAGAAAAGAGGCTCGTCCAGACAGAAAGCAATGGCTCTAAGGGGACTAAAGAGCAACCCTCCAGTACTTGTAGGGTAGTCATGGGAAGAGAGACAGCAGGATGTGGTGGGCAGAAAAGAGACATTGTATGTAAACTGAAACAAGAGAGGTTCAGACTTGATGTCATTTTTCTTCACGAGGACAGGCAAGCACTGAAAAAGATTTCCGTTGGGGATGAACTCTCCTTTCTATGCTTGGGAGTTTTTGAGATCCAACTGAATAAGGCCTTGAGACATCTGGATCTGACCACCAGCTGGCTACTCCTGAGGTCACATTCAGCTTGAACTACTTCATGGTCTTCTTGTCCTCTCCATTGAGCACCTCAGCAGTGATTTTCAGGCCTGAATCCAGACCAGTTACTCGAGTGGGTGCCAGTCCACCCACTTCGAAAGCTATCACCTGTAACTGGTCATATTTTACATGTTTTCCCCACATCACCTTCCCCCCACAAACAGGCTTATATGTTCCTGCATCACTATACCGTAACCTGAGGCCCTTGCCCCACCCTAGTCCTATCTGGTGGGGCCATGTAAACAGTAGAAAGTCACCTGCAGGATTCCAGGGCTGGAACATTGTTATGGCTCTATACTGAATCCAGAAATCCTACTGTTTCGAACCCCTGAAAGGGGCTGTTGTCTTAGCTTCATAATCTTGCTGGGTAGGTTTTCCAGAAATTGTGTGCATGAACACTATGAATGAACAAAGTCAACCCAAAATATATCCTGCTTATGCCTTGCTTTACCTATGATAGCCATTGTAATAAAAATTCACTTCATCATCCTGGTTACCTTCAAAGTAGCAAAACAGAAATGCCTGCAAATCTGCAGACAGAAGCCTAAGGTCTTGTAAATAATAAAGGTATGCAAAAGCGCATGCACTCCATGATCTGACACAATTCTTGTTTGCATAACCATGGACTATTTTGTTTGCTGAAAAAAGTTGCTAATGGCAGTGCAAAAAATAATAATTAAAAAAAAACTAGACAGATTGATTACTAACATATATGTGAATAAAATACATATAGATATTACACAGTGTTAATTCTAAAAAGCTTGTGTTTCTACAGCACTGACATTTTATATAGCATAGAACCTAGTGAAACAATCTTACACTGAGAACCATGCAGGCTGTCTTCTGACTATAAAAGTATTTTTGGCTTTGGTAAGACTTTTTTTCAAATACTGTCTTTCACTTGCATGAATCACCACACAGGACTGGAGCTTTGCTTTTCTGCTTCCTGTAACATATTACTTCGATTTTGGAAAAAATATTCCCTCTACATTTGACCACGTGAAACATTGCATAATATTATTTTTATTGTTATTATATGCATAATAAAAATATTATGCATATTCCAGTCATAAGAGGTGGCAAATAAAATTTGCATCCTTAAGAGAGATGCACAGTCTCTGAAGGTAAAAAAAAAATACTATAATAAACAATCTATCTGCCTGAGATATAACAGATGATATTTTCACCAGAACAATTTTCATAAAACTATTTATAATCGTGTCAACTGCTCAGTTTCAAGAATATTAGTAATCCCTTGAATATAAAGTTTTCAAATAAAGCAAAACAGAGGCATGCTTAGTAAATTTTAAATTGATCTGAAAGTTCAATACAAAATAACAAACTCTACAGAAGCAAGCTTTTCATGATTTTTTGTAACTAAATAGTAATAGCATACTGTAATAGCATACTGTAAATAGCATAGACACCAGGAGAAGGCATTTTTTGCAATTGTTTTCTTAATGCTGCTTATTTTTGTTTTAAATCTTGTGATTCAGAGAATGGCACTTTCCACCCACCAAATAATGAATATAAAATCATACTTGTGGATTTTTCACATCTTTTCACGTTTTCTTTTCCTGCTCTCCCCTCTCAGTGAGAATCTCAGATTCACAGCTGGAAATTCTATGTTGCAGACTCATCTCAAAAAAGATAAGTGCAAGCATCTTTGGCTGAATTGCTGTAACACATCAGAGCAGTGTTAGAAAATACAGTCCTCAACTGCCAGCTGTTCTTTGAAGGAATAGAACCTCAGCACAGTAGCCCTGCCCAACACTGCCTGAGGAATACCCTTCTGCGCAATAATGTCTAGATAGATATATTGACAATCAGGAAAAAATGTCTTTGCATGATAATATTACCAGCTTGGAAGAAACATCTACTCTAAAGAACGATAAACTTGACAGCTTTACACCATCTGGCACCAAAAGCAATTAAATCTGATTCAATTTCTAAACTATACCATTTGTATTTGGCTTTACAAGGAAAAATAAAACCTTTTCCACGCTGTCAAAAAAAATGAAGTCAGTTCTTTTAAGTAAAGTACAGAAAGCAATTTTTTAAAGAGATAAGTGCATTCTGCAATGTGTGAGATTTTTTTCTTGGAGCCTGTAATGCACTGTAGTTATCACCACTCTCTATGTGTGCTAAAGTTTTCCTCGAATGGGAACATGATCTTCACTGGAAAGCATCAAAAGTAACCCCAAACATTATTAATTACTATATAATATTGTAGTGCAGTTAATTACATAATTTTAGATTTCCAGACTATTTCAAATAAGAAATGAAATGAGTGACTAAAGAGAATTTAGAATTTAAAACAAGCATTTCTATGCATTTTTGAATGCTGCAAGAGATTAGAGAGGTTCTTCTCTTAGTTACACCAACCATTGCTTCAGATGCTCTCATCATTACCATCATTACCATCAAAGCAGAGTGAGATTTTAAAAGGGAAATTCTTCTCCCTGTGCCCCACCCTGGTTTGTATTGATGAGCAGGAAGACAGTGACTTCACCTTACTAGTACAGATCAAGTGTACTCAAAGAGTTTTATCAAATCTATTTTGAGTAAACTGTTACACTTGTAGTCTATTCAGTACTCATATTGATATAATTCACATATACTACTAGAGGTAGAGCAGAAATTCAGGATTTTGCTGACCTATAAAAAAGTCCATAATATTTAATATCATAAATAAATGCAGGAAAGTAGGGAGGACTGTTTTATTTTGTTTCAAAACAGAGATGGTAAATGATTACTGGATTTTTTGGAACAAAACATATCACATCTTTTCTGTGGGAATTTATACTTGAATATTAGTCCACTGTACCAAAGAGAATAAATGGCAAGTGCAGCTTCCCAGAATCTGTACTTTCTTGACAACATATCTCAAGTATTAACATTCTTCATGAAGTCTTTTTACAATCTAGGAATGGACAGGCTGAACCATTATGCCTGCAGTTCTTTTCTTGCAACCTCTGTGTGTCTGGAATACACAATTACTGTCTTTACATTTGTAGTCAAGAAAAGTTATTTTTAAGGCTGACTTAAAATTTTTAAGTTATAGCTAGAAAGTAGATGGTATTTTCTGTCTTGTGCTAGTGTTGCAGTTATAGTATGTATATACATATATTTCAGATTTCAGTTGATTCATTCTCTTCAGAGTTTTATTTTTCTTGTTTATCTACTACTAGCCCTTCTTTAGAGATATTCCAATGAGTTAAAAAATCTTCCACCTACATGGAGAGTGTATATGAATGCTGAAAATAAATTAGATATAATATAGGACAAACTTAAAAATATATCAGATATGACATAAGTTATGACCATGAACTAAATATCCAAACAGGGAAAATGAATTTTCCCCACCCTTCCAGATTTTATTAATACTGTCAGCTAAGCTTGCTCAAATAAAAGACATCAAACCTGCTGCCTAATTTATCCATTCTGATCCCTCTCTAAAGATGCAAGTCTCTCTTCTCTGCATCGTATCTTATCCAGTCAAAGGCAGTGTTACCTAAATTGTGTGCGTGTCCTTTTGTATTTCTGTGATGTAATCCCAGCAGTCTTTGCAGTAGCTACTGGAACCATCTGGATGAGAGAACTGACTACTGTGTTCAGTTTTAGTCCCCTCAGTACAAGGAAGATATTGAAACCCTGGAGCATGTCCAGAGAAGGACAACAAAGCTGATGAAGGGTCTGGAACACTGAAGGAAGTGTTCTCAGTGGAACTTCTAAATAGACAGCAGGCTTTGGTAAGTTATCTAAATTTGCCACCCAAATGTGGCAATTGAGTATTTCTGTTTAAGGTGTCATGGAAATGCACACAAAGAAGTACAGCTCCATATTGTATCAGTATTGTCAATCCCACGTATTTAAACAAGAAAGAAAAGGCCATCCTGTAAATTAATAAGCTGTAACCTTCTTTAGGAATATATTAAATGCTGTACTTTCATTCCCTAATTTAGAGCTGAGTTAAAATAAAGGATAAGCCATACTCGGGTATTCCACGGTCATGCAAGCTTGCTGCTTGATGCCTATTATGTTAATTCAGCAATGTTTGTTTTGTTCTGTTTTGTTTTCTCCCTCAGCACATTGAAAGTGTTCCATTCAAAACTGTTACTATAGGGACACTATGGTAACATCTAAAATTTTGTTTTCTTTTGGATAAAAATATCAGAAAATTGACGGATAAGTTGTTTAGGTAGAACAATAGGGCATTTGATATATAATCTGCTAGCACTTAATAAGAAGTATTCCAAGTAATGGCACAGCATTATTATCATATCACTTAGTAAAATGGCAGCAAATTATTGCATTATTCACATCTCGTTGGGTCCATGCTATTATCACAGAGATGCCTTTAAAGATGACATTTAACATACTCCTTTTACACAGTAAAGTGGTTAAAAGCACATTCTAATTTTAAAATGTTTCTGATCCCTTGACAGCTTACTCAAGCATTCTGTGGGCCCCCCGCCTCTCCAGTTCTTAACTACAGCTCTAAAACTTCTTATAATTATGAACATTGCAGTCACACTAAATTAGACTGACAGATGAAATACTGATTACTAAGGACTTATTAAGGACTACTTTGCAACCAATTATTCTGACATTTGACTTGATTTGACAGTTGAATTGAGTTGAAGATTCCTCCAAAACAGTAGAGAAGAATTTAATTTATATTCTCATAATTTTAAGATAATTGTTCAAGACAGATTCATTAATACACCACTACAAAATTTATCTTGGAGCATCATGATTCAAGTGATAGACAAATCGTAAAAACGTGGGGTCTTAAACATGAATGTAGTCTATTCTCTCATATTTTCAGATTTGGCAACTGCCACCATAGTGTCACTTGCATAAGAAAAAGCATTTTACCGCCAGCTTCCAGGAATTTTCACTGACCATTAAACTGAGAAAAATATATATATATTTACAAATTGTTAAATATTTTTCCTGTAAAGTGATCAAACTCATTAAATGAGATTATATCCAATTTCCAGTGTTGTAACGTTGCTGTACAATTAAATGCAAATTTACTGTCATTACATTGTTTCCCAGTAATTTCTAAAATGTTTCTGCAATTTAGTGCATTTCACCTGGAAATTCTTTGAAACACCTACTCCATCTTTTTTTAAATTTGCAAATAAGAATTAGCAGAAAGACATTACCCCTTACTTTAAACACAGTGAGTATAATTTCAGAGAACAAAGTTTGCTTTAACAAATGTTGACAAATATTGATTACCAAGAAATCCACTTTTCCGAAAGATCTGGAGAGATACATATATAGAAAATGAAGAGAGGAATTTATTGTGCCAATTAACTGGATAAATAAAGGATAAAGCCCAACAACTTCCCAGCCACCAAGAAATGAATGAAGCATTTTCAAAGCATTTTTAACGCTACTTTAAGATATAGGAAACTTCACCAATCTGTCACAAATTCATATACTAATGACAAATATCATAGGTAGAGCTTACTTATTTTTGTTCTTGATTATCACCTTTATTAACTGTGCTCTATTCCACAGAAAAAATTAATTAAGTCACATTCAAAACCACGATTCTGCTCCTTGTAAGGTATCAATTTCCCTGTGGATTTCCTAGACCAAAACAATATGAGAAATGAACTGAAGGTTAGGACTACTGTAGAAATGAAAACACACACACCACACGCACAAAAAAAATATAAAAATCCAGATGTCATTGACACAACAAACAGAAATAAAACTTGTCAGAATTTGATGCATATATTTATTACTCTTTGGTTTTAAATATAATTGGTTTCATAGGGCTTTTTGTTTCTGCAAGTTGGGTAGGACATAAGTATCAAAATGGCAGGGTTTTTTCTTATGATGGCATTTCAGTCCTTTCATTTCTTGTCTCAGGAGTAAACCAATAAACAGAAATGAATGTGTTCTTCTTTAATAATAGAAGTAGCCATATCTTTTTTCCAAAATATTTGGCTGGTAATATGACTCTAATCTGCTAAGCTTTTTCAAAGCATCAGAACAAAATCATAGAATCCTTAGAATTGGAAGAGACCATTAAAGGTCATCTAGTCCAACTCCCCTGCAGTGAACAGGGACATCTAGAGTTAGATGAGATTGCTCAGGGCCTGATCCAGCCTTGCCTTGAAAGTCTCCAGGGATGCAGCATCAGCTACATCTCTGAGCAACCTGTTCCAGTGCCTCACCACTCACTGTAAAAGACTTCTCCTTATATCTTATGTAAACCTACCCTCCTAATCTTGAAGTCATTTGCTCTTGTTTTATCACAACAGATTCTGCTAAAAAGTCTTTTACCTTCTTTCCTCTACCTCTCCTTTAGATACTGAAAGGCTGCTATCAGGTCACCTCTCTTCTACAGTCTTAGCCCCAGCTCTCTCAGTCTGTCCTCATAGGAGAGGCTGTCCATCCCTTGGATTATTCTTCTGATGCATTCCAACAGGTTCATGTCTCTCCTGTACTGAGGACTCCACATCTGGATGCAGTACTCCAGATGATGCCTCACCAGAGCAGGGGGGCAGGATCACTTCCCTTGACCTGCTGGCCAAACATCTTTTGATGCAGCCCAGGATAGGGTTGGCTTTCTGGGCTGTGAGGGCACCTTGCTGACTCATGTCCAGCTTCCCATCCACCAGTATCCCCAGGCCTTTTTCAGCAGGGTTCACTCAATTCTTTCATCCACCAGGTTGTACTGGTAGTGCATGTTGTCTTGATCCAGACTTTGTAGTTGGATTTGTTGATCATCATGAGATTCACCTGAGCCCACTGCTCAAGCCTGTCTGGGTCCCTCTGCATGGCATCCCGTCCCTCTGGTGTGTCAACCACACCCCACAGACTGATGTAATCTGTATACTTGCTGAGGGTGCACTTCAGTCCAATGTCAATATCTTTAAACTAAAATTGTCCAAGAAGACTGAACCACACTTTAAATTCTGCAAAAGTGTTCTATATAATAGTTGGGTTTTTCTGACAGATAAATGTGAGACATCATAAATGTCACTGCCTGTGTTAAAAACACAGACTCTCAGTGAAAGGATTTCAGTTTCTGAATCTGTCATTCGCACACCTTTATGAAAATTGAACAGAAAAGGATGAGTGGGTGCAGATTGAAAGTCTGATTGCTGCAAATTAATTATTTTGAGTGAAAATCATTTCTGGAGTAAAATAAAAATCATTTAAACTGCCAGTATCTAAGTGAAAAAAAATTGTTTTTCATGCCATAGTGTATTTCATCATTTACATAGTAAAATTGGATTATTTTCATTTACTTCTTATTCTCAGAAACCAATTCTGTTCTTTGGAAAACAGAATGCTATCACATCTGTAAACAAATGTCTTATCTAGAATTTCATAGATTCATAGAATCATTTAAGTTGGAAAAGACCTCTCAGATCACCTAGTCTAACTATCTACCTGCCACCAATAATGTTCACTAAACCACATCCCTAAGTGTTATATCTTCCTTTTCCTTAAACACCTCCAGGAACAGTGACTCTGTG
>NW_024884697.1:18225111-18249308 GCF_019232065.1 Centrocercus urophasianus
CCTGACAGTAGCCCCGCTGAGAAGGACTTAGTGATTCTGGTAGGTTAAAAATTTAACATGAGCCAGCAGTGTGTGCTGGCAGTCCAGAAGGCCAACAGTGTCATGGGCTGCATCAGAAGTGGCCAACAAAGCAAGAGAGGTCATTGTCTTTATCTGCTTATCTACTCTGCCCCCACAAGGCCCCATCTGGAGTATTGAGTCCAGGTCAGGGGCCTCCAACAAGGGAAAGATGTCGAGAGAGGTCCAGAGGAGAGACACGAAGACAATCCAAAGGCTGGAGCACCTCTCCTATGAAGACAGGCTTGTTCAGTTTGGAGGAGAGAAGGCTGAAGGGAAACCTCATTGTGATATTCCAGTATTTAAAGGGAGATTATAAACATAAGGATAAACAACATTTTACACAGGTATATCATGATAGGCAAGGAAGAAAGGTTTTTAACTAAAGGAAGGAAGATTTAGATTAGATGTCCAAGGGATATTTTTCACTTAGAGAGTGTTGAAGTGCAGGCAAAGGTTGCCCAAAGAAGTTGTGGGTGCCCCCTTCCTGGAGGTGTTCAAGGCTAAGTTGGATGGTGCCCTAGGCAACCTAGTCTAGTACTTGTTCTAGTGTTTGGCAACCCTGACTGCAGAAGGGGGGTTTAATCTTGATGATCCTTGAGGACCCTTCCAACCAAAGCCATTCTATGATTCTATGATTCTGTGATTCTGTGATTCTGTGATTCTATGATTACCTCTCATTTTATCTTTAGTTACCTGGGAGACGAAGCCTCCTTTCTGGTTGTTGTAGAGAGTGATAAAGTATCTCCTGAGCCTCCCTTTCTCCAGACTAAACAAACCCAGTTCCCTCAGCCATTCCTCATAAGACTTGTTTTCAAGACTCTTCACCAGCTTCGTCGCCCTTCTCTGGAAACACAAGGGCCTCAGCGTCTTTCTTCTAGTGAGAGGCTCAAAAGTTAATACAGTTCTAGAGATGAGGTCTCACCAGTGCCAAGTGTAGAGGGACAATAACTACTCCTTCTTACTATACTATTTCTGATACAAGCCAGGGTGCCATTGGCTTTCTTGGTCACCTGGATGCACTGCTGGCTCATGTTCAGCCAAGCATCAACCAACAGCCCCAGATCCTTTTCTTTCATGCAGTTTTTCAGCCACTCTGCCACAAGCCTGTAGCACTGCACAGGGCTGTTGTGGACAGTGTGTAGGACCTGGTGCTTGGTCTTATGAACTTTATCCCACTGACCTCAGCCCTGTAGTTCAGCCTGTCCAGGTCCCTCTGTAGGGCCTTCCTATCCCAGGCAGATCAACACTTCCCCCCAACATGGTGTCCTCTGGAAACTTACTGAAGATGCACTCAATCCCCTCATTCAAATCATCAATAAAGATACTAAACAGGACAGGCCTCAATACTGACTCCTTAGGAGAATGACTCATGACCAGACATCAGCTGGATTTAACTCAATTCACTACCATTCTCTGGGACACCACTCCAGCTTGTTCTTTACTCAGCAAAGAGTGCACTTGTCCAAGTCATGGGATGCCAGATTCTCCAGGAGAATACTTTGGGACACATGATCAAAGGTTTAGCTGAAGTCTAGGTAGACTACATCAACAACATTTCCCTCATCCACCAGGTCGGTCACTCACTCATAGAGGGACATCAGGTTGGTCAAGCAGGATCTGCCTTTCATGAACTCATGCTAGCTAGGTTTGAACCTCCGGTGGTCCTGCACTACCATATGAATTAAAAAGAAGTAAAAAGTCCCTGCAAAGATGATGGATGTCCTATATGGATACAGAATAGAATTCCGCACAAAATCTGCTGTTATTTTTATATTCACTGAGTTAGCTTTGTTTTCTTTAGTGATTACACTGTATATTATAGAATCAGCTGTGGAGTATAATTTTTTAAACTACGATCCAAGGATTATTTAGTATTTATAAGGCATGTCTCATGTCTAATGATCATTCATAAGACAATAAGGCGGTCCACTAAATATAATTCTGTGAAATCTGGCTATTTTTTTAATCAAAGCAGAATAAAACGTAGGCAAAAGCACAAGCAAAGAAGCAAAGAAAGAGTCAAAATATGAGAAAAACAAAACAACAACAACAAAAAAAAACACCAGAAAGTTTATGGATAAGTGAAATTTGCCTATTATTTTTAAGAGGTTTAAATATCTCACTGTTAACACTGCACAACATGTTCTTTAATTATATTTTGAACCAAACCATATTCTGTATTAGATGTTTGAAGCTAAATTACCATGATTATCAAACTAAATGATTATAAAAGAGAATATTAGGTTTATCATATAATACAGAAGTTTAGGCATTAATAGTTGTAAGGACTCTCAGTTTCTGATTTTTTTTTTTCATCCTTGAAGTGTTTTGTTTTGTTATAAAGATTACAAAGTATGGATGACAAGTCAGATCTTATTTGAACACACAGTTCAAATCGTTAACAATGCTGCCTAAAATACTGCTTGAAAATATATGTAAAACTGAGTGAAATGCAAAAGTCCCCTGGATTAGGTAAAAGCACATGATATCCTAGGGATTGGGTGGATATTGGACAGGAGACATAGAATCCAAGATAATTCATGATCAGTCATTTTCTATAAGCAAATTAAGTTATCGCTTTAAAGCTTAGCGATAACTGCTGCAGCTCCATAGTGCAGCTGCCAGTCTTTTTAGAATAAGTTCTGAGCCACTTCAACTGCCATTTTGAAATTAAAGCACTACAACATAATTTTTAACTTCTCAAGGACTCCAGGAGCTACGCAATGTACATGTGCAATCACGATAGGATAGCTGAAAGCAGCTGCATTTTCAAAATACAATAAGAATGAATAAGCACTTAATCATCCAGCCAGTGTGAAAGATATTAAATGTTGCCAAACATCCAAGCAAAAATGTACTCCTGATTGTTGCTCATATCAAATAATGCTACATTCCACAGACAAATTAATGTACATAGCACTTCTCTAACATGGTGACGATGAGTCTGAAAAGAAAGTAACATATTCATATTTATTACTGTTGAGTAGGTTTTCTGACGCTTACTTAGCTTACTTGAACTCAGCTTAAACAAATTCAGCCAAAATCAGACATCTCTAGATTCACATTCTCTTTCTGTTCTACCAAATTTAATACAACTAAGTCTTTCAAATTTTAAGTCCCATTAGACAAAAAATTGCTTTTAATCATGGGGATTAAATTACTCGTATGTACATGTATGCACAGCATAAATCCTAAACGGGTTCTCTTTAAATATTAGTTCAGTTTTCCAAGTCACTCATTAGGCTGCATTTGTAATATTTTATGAAGAAATAAATCAGTTTTTGATTACAGAATCACAGAATCACAGAATTTTAGGGGTTGGAAGGGACCTCCAGAGATCATCGTGTCCAACCCCCCTGCCAAAGCAGGTTCCCTACACCAGGTCGCACAGGTAATTTTTAATTTATTTTAATTAATTAATTTTTTATTAATTTATTTTAACAACTATGTTAATTTTATACTCACTAAGTGACCAGTTGAACAGTTTATATCTTTCATACTTCTTGTGCATCTCTTTCATTCTAAATATTTTCATATTTAAGAAACATTGTTGATACAATTTCATAATATTTTTAAAGTGGCAAATTCATTCCTAGCAAAGGCAGCTAATCACTACTAAGTGAGAACACAACTTTTAGATTCCCCATTTATGAAAAGTTATTTGTATCTCTGCACTGTACTACAGAAGTTGCTTCCAGTCTTACACCTGTCTCAGCAAAATAGATGCTTTGTAATTTACAGGGATGCTGAGAATATTGATTAGAATCTAGAGAAGGATCTGCTATATTATCTCTGATTCACTTGAATAAGAGACTACAGAGATGATATAAAGTTTCCACCATTACTACATGGACTATGTGGGACACAGTCTGCATCCTTGGGGATTTCAAAAACTGATTAGAAAAACATCTGATCAACCTGCTCTAGGTGTCTTGATGACTGCCAGACTCAATTCCTCACTGTCCTCATCTTAGTTGCAGGTGATTTGAATAATTATTTATCAGAGCTAAAAAGCATAACACATGCTGAAAAGTGGAGTCAAGTGTATTTTTCAGTCAGAGAGAAATAGAGCCACAAAGATGGCGCCTCACATCCAAGCATTTAAAATAGATACTAATATTTGGTCAACATAATAGCCTTTCATACTTCTCTGTTCATGTAGTAACTAAGTCTTTGATTCAGTTTCATGACCAGGAGCATCCAGCACCTTTGAGGGCCATGGGTTTTTTGGTACACTGGCAATATGCTACTTCTACAAGTCTGAGTCTCTCTGGACTGTCAGCTGGAGCCTGCATGGAATACTCTCTATCATCTGAAGTGGTGCTACATGGTGGCAGCCATGGTAGGCAGCCAATAATGAATGAGTACATCAAGATGGAGGTACCTAGCAGATGGGAAGGCTTGTACATCCAGGCATGCAAATTCATGTCTTAATATGTGAGCTAAATCTAACAGCTGGTATGGATTCTAGTGGAAAGTAAGCATCTAAATATTCTGAAGATCTGTGCTTAAGCTCCCTAATGCAAGGAACATTTATTGAATGGTTTTAGAGTCTCTTGGTAAGGCTCCAGCTTGTTTTACAGTTGCATATATGTTACATAATTAAAAAGTTATTTCAACTGTAAATTCTTAGATCATAAATTTTTATCTCTTCTTAATTTTAACTAGAACCCAAGGAGCATAGACTATTTTATGCCCCCTAAATAATCTTCTAATCCCTCAGGAGAACAAAACTGTTAAAAGTCATGCAAGTGGTAGAAATCCATAGACTTACTAAGAGAAGTTTATCATTGAGATAAGTGAAGAATGTCCCAATCACTTCAAAATACATTGCATCCTGTGTAAATATCTATTTGTCTTGGAGAAGTCAATCTGAAAGTGAAAGTGGATAAATTATTAAGAATGATCACCTTCTAGCTGGTAAGAAATGCTTAATCTTCTTTCTTCTTTCACTATATTAGTTTGCTAGTGCATCAAGCTGTAGATGACAAATAAGCTGTACCTTAGGATGCAGTGGATACGTATCTGCCTACCCCAAGAAGGTGTAAAATATAGTACAAATTCCCTAAAATAAATACCTTGAACGTTTAATATAAAACAATAATTCCTATTCATTTTTCATTGTAAATATTCCTCTAACTAAAGAATTGTAGCCTTTATTGATATAATATCTGGAATTAATAATACCCTGTTCTTTTTTTTCTTGGGTCCCAGGCCTTGTGCTAAACAACCAAATAAAAAGATTAGGAACAGTTTTCCTCTTTCAAAGCCCACTGCTGAGTCAGCCAGATTGCTTCTCCAGCATTGTAGGCTTTGTAAGTAACTCCACATAACAGGAATGTTTTTTTTTTTTTTTTCTGTGTTACTGTTTGAACTTTGAAGAAATCCAGGATTTCCTCCACAGAGAAAGATATTTTTGGTGCTAGCAGGTGCTCAGCAATTGCACAATGGCACATACTGAAGGCTGCTATATTAATCAATATAGCCAATTATGTTCTTTCAGTAACAAACTGAAGTATTTTGAGTAAGGTCAAACTTCTACAAAGCAGTTTACCAGGTGTCTTGTCATGACTGTTGATTGCAGTTGCAAAAAAAATCTGCAATTATCATTTACATGGGAAAATTCATATTTGTTGCAATTCACCTGCAACTGTCTTCTTCAAAAGCATTTATAACTTTGATACATGGAGTATATCACAGTCCAACAGAAGGAGAGAGAATTTCACTGGAGCCTTTTGTTAAAACACTGCAGAGCAAAGCACTCAACTGAGAAAGTGGTATATCTGGCATTTCCTTGACAGAGCCTGCAACACAAATAACACGGCTAGTAGGGGCTGAGTGGTAGATATCATTTTAACCTCATCTGTTATTGCCATTTTAGTTAGATGTTCATACAGTCATGGACATCTACTACACTGACAGTTGTTCCTTTTCACATACCAGCAGAAGAGTGGACACAAGATATAGGAAGTGTATAGTTGTGTGCTCTTTTTTTATTATAGAAGGAGCTGTCTGGTGTATTTAGTCTGAAAAAGTAAGGTCTTAGAAGACATCATTCCCAGGCCCTTCTCTGTTGCAAGTGACATTTTCTTTTCTTTACAAGGAGAGTGGTTAGGCCCTGGAACGGGCTGCCCAGGGAGGTTGTGGATGCCCCGTCCTTGGACGTGTTCAAGGCCAGGTTGGACGGGGTCCTGGGCAACCTGATCTGAATGTGTATGTTTGGTGGCCCTGCTAGGCAGGGGGGTTGGAACTACATGATCCTTGAGGTCCCTTCCAACCCGGGTGATTCTGTGATTCTGTGATTCTGTGATTCTGTGATTCTGTGATTCTGTGACATGCGGAATCAAAGCCTATAACCACAGAGCAGTCATAAAGCAGGCATGTTCACTCAGAGCTGCGCACCTATGCTGGATGCAGGGGGTACTGCCTCCTAGCCTGCATACGGGAGGTCAAGAAAGGCACATGCTTAAAGAGCAAGCTGCTCACATATGCATTGGATGTCCAAGAAAAGGTTGTTTTATTGCCGTGAGTCCCCAGAATGATTGACATTTTTCCCCGCCCTGAGTCTCAGCTCTTTGATGCGTGTGAGGCATTTCTCCCTGGTCATCTGGTGGTCTTTCTGATGAAGGCCGTTGTCTTCCTGGCTGTGTACTCTTTGACCTGGGTGCAGTTGGAAGATGCTTGCCTGGCTCTGAACGGTCCTCTTATCAGCATCAACTTCATCCACCAATCCACTGCTTCTTTGTTAATTTGTGGTTTACTGCCCAGCCTGCTGCCTTGCATTCCAGAGATGGGATAGCTAACAATGTTATTTGGAGAAACAGGAGACTCGCTGTCCGCACTAACTCTCTAGGTCTGTATAAAAGCATCTGTTATCGGCAGTGAAAACCTGGCTTAGAAAGGTCAGATCTGTAGCTGCCAATTCAGCACCTCACGAAGGCATAGAACTTCTAACCTAACTTATTTTCCTCATTTCACAAGGAACTCCATTCCATTCCTCCATCAAATGTGTTTTAATCAATCTAGCCAGCTTGCTTTCCAGAACACTTTGGCCCCAACTGCTCAGTTGTGTTCCATCTCATGCCCACACACCTGTCCAAGATCAAGGTACACAAAACCTTGATCCCAACACCATCCCAGTAATCAGCCAATAATTTACCACCTCTATTCTCCTCCTTCCTTCTGGGACCCAGCCTCCAGTCAGAAGGACAGAGGAGAACACTCCTGGTGCTCCCAATCCCTTTAGTGTCTTTCCATGGGATGCAAAGTCTCTTTCTGATATTCTGCCATTTCCTCGTGGCAGCCTCCCATGACCCTACTTGGATGACAATAAGCAGATGGTGGTGTTCTTGTTTGATCAGATGCGGTAGAGTCTCTCTAATGTCTCTGACACGTGCCCCTAGTGGACAGCAGAGCTCTCTGGAGAGGTTGTCGGGCAGCAGATGGGGGCCTCAGTGCCTCCCAGCATGGAGTCCCCAGTCACTAAGACAATGCCAGGCAACAGTGCCCAGCAGCTGCTCTCTGGCAGGGGCTCTCCATCACCCGCTGAGGTCATTCCCTGCGTCAGCATGGAACCGGAACCCCAGAGCTGACTACATCACACAAACGTGCTGTGTTTGAGGGCCTGCAGGCTTGCCCTGCACTGTCTGGTCCCCAGCCCAAGGCGCATCATTCATTCTCTGTGAGGTGACACTGCAGTGTGGTGTCACAGTGGCTGCGTCATACACCCTTGTGCAGCGGTGGGAGCTGTGGCTCAGTCCGCTTGTGGGACCCGCAGGAAGTGGAACCAGAGAGAGTTTTGTGTCTATCTGGAGGCATCCTGCTATCATGGAGAGGCTGAGAGCCCTTCGAGGTGAGTCTCTCCACCTCTCTGGACCCTGTGATGCTGCCTGAGCACACGTGTGCCTCCAGTGTCTGTTTAGGACATGCCAGCAGCACTGTCCTTGCTCTGCCGAGTGCAGCTGCCCACCATGGTTTCCCCAGCACCCCAGCAAGGAGAAAGCTCCCTCCCCTGCCCCCGCCAACCACTCATACCCCTGTGCTGTGGGGCTGGAGGAGCGTTCCTCCCACAGCTGGCCGGGTGCTCAGCCCTGGCTCCAAGCAACACCAGCGGCAGCTGCTCTGCTCTTTCCTTCCAGGTCTCTTTGCTTGTGTGGGCTGCGTGCCCAGACGGCCGCGTCGCAGGGAGAGAAGCAGGGTGTCAAGCCCTGTCCCTACCTGCGCCGCGACCTTACTGCTTCAGCGCCTGCAAGATCAGGAGGTGAGTTGGGGACATCCAACCACCAACCCTTGCCCTCCTGGCCCAGGGCCACGGTCCTGTGGGTGCCAGGCCTGGCAGCACATCCACAGAGCGATGGGTGGCAGCGGGCAAAGCGAGCGTGACTGGTCCTTGTCCCCAGGGTGACCGAGCGCAGGCGTACTGTGAGCTGGAGAGCGCCCTGTGCCAAGACAGCAGCCGCCCGCCGTGCGGAGTGGTGAACCGGCTGCTGGCAGAGGTGTCCCGGGACCTGACGGCAGCCCAGGTGAGGGCTCACTCCCAAAGGCAAAGGGAACCGCCTGCCCACGCTGGTGTTCTGCTGGCAGATGGTGGTGGCTTAGCTCTTCCAAGGGCCTCAGGCAGTCTCCTGGGCCACGTGTCACCAGTGACTCTCTTCCAGGGCGTGAACAGCAATGTCAAGACAGCTGCCAGCAATGTCCTGGTGGCTCTGGCTCGGACACACTTCACCTTGGTGATGGCTGAGCTCCAGAGCCACCTGAAGGCCACGGGGGACATGTGCAAGGAGTTGGTGCTCATCACCCTGAGCAAACTCTTCAGCACCTATGGTAGAGTACCCTCAACCTCCTGACATCTATAACAACTGGGAAAGGGGTCTCTGCCCTCCGCGTGTGATCTGAATTGAGCTGGGGGATGCAGGGCTGCAGCCCCTCCTCCCTCGCTGCCAGGACTCTGACTGTGGCCCTCTCCTTCCTCTCTGCAGCTCCACAGTGCATCCCCTTTGTGTGGCTGTTGCTGGCAGGCCTGCGCAGTGTGGTGGGCCAGGTGAAGAGTGGCCAGATCCTGCGCATCGCTTGTGCTGGTGAGTGCTGGCCCCAGAGCAGGGGGCCTCAGGACAGCCCTTGCACCTCACCCTGCTGCAGACTCTCACAGGCTCCCTTTTCTCTCACTCCCTTTTTCAAAAAAATATTATTATTATTATTGTATAAGTATTTTGTTATGTTTTTTTCAGTTGTGAAACAGTGGCTGGATGGAGTGAAGATCCACTTGTCCTCAGGAATGCAATGCCCCTGGCCTGCCATGGAGAAAGAGCAGATCTATGAAAACCTTCACAAGCTGCTCTTCTCCGTGATGTGGAACTGGCAGGACTGCCAGGAGGAAAAGGTGAGCACTGCTGCATTCCCAGCCCAGGATGGCAGCAGGGGCACCCATGTCGGCAGCTCTGTCTGTGCCCAGTGGGCTGAGAGCTGAGGGGTGATGAGAGGGAGGGCTGGCTCTGCAAAGGGCCCTGAAGTGGCTCTGTGCCAGGGAGCAGCTGCATGTCACAGCATAGTGGCAAAAAGAGCTGGGGATGAGGGTATGGGGAAAAGCTGCCTGCCCTCCAGAGCGAGCCCATCTCCTGCTGGGAGTGGGGGTGTGGGGAAGGGGAAGGGGAAGGGAAAGAGAAAGCCCTCTGTGTAGGAAGGGCAGACCTTCAGTCTTTGATACCGGACCTCTGCCATCCTCTCCAGGACAAACAGGCCGTCCTTGGGGCTGTGGCTGCCATGTTGGAGGTTCTCCTGCAAGAGGAGCAGCACCAAGAGCACGTCTGGGAGCAGCTCCTCTGGCTCGTTCACCCGTGTCAGGAGATCCAAGACACCTGCAGGGTGGCCAAGGTGAGTTGTTGTGCAGGGCTCAGGGTGGATGTGGGGCCCGTGCAAGTGCCACGAGGGGTCAGCAGGATGCAGGGAGGAGGTGGGGAGCCCTTGGAGAAAGAAGGAATGGGTGTTCAAGGGAGGTCTGAGGCTTCCTGAGCTCTTCAGTCAAAGAAGGAATGGCCTGGACAAGAGCCAGGAGGGAGCCAAGAGTCACAGGGGCTCACCTCCTGGGGATGGGAGACTTCGTCACCATCACCTGGGTGGTGGGGCTCTGAGTGCCTGAGGAGCTGTGTGCTAACAACTGGGGCGACCACAGCCAGTTGCATCTGATGGGGGAGAAGTGGGCTGCTGGGTGGGAAATGCCTGCAAATGATGCCCAAACACGGCTCGATTGAGAGCAGTGAGACTCTCTTGGTACTGCTGGGTGGTGGGGGATAAACAAGAATGCCTGTGCAGAAGCTTCTCCCTGCAGAGAAACAATTGGGAAAGTTTCTCCACTCGCAAGTGGCTAGATGTGGCTTCATCCCTTTCTTCCTCTCCTGCTCTCTTGCAGAGCCTCACTATCTTCCTGGAGGCCTTAGGGGGCACTGAATCTGTCATTCCAAGGGACAGGTTTCTGGACATCACTAGCGCTGTGTTCTACCAGGTAAGGGGAGCCTATCCTTGCGCCCACAGCAGTTTCCCTCTTGGCTAAGTCTCAGGAGGACTGCAAAGCTCCAATTCCCTGAATAAGGAGGCTCAGCCTTAGCTCCTGCATGCTCAAGGCTGCTCTAGAGCCATGCATACTCCCGGGGATGCTGTGGGGTGGGCTGCATTTTTTCTGCCTGTCCTCTTCCCGAGAGTGCCCAGGGAGACAGGAGCAGGCAGCACAGTGTCTTTTCCATCCTCAGTGCTGATGTGATTGTATCAAATGGACCTTGTTCCCACAGCTCTATGACGACAGCAAGCAGCACAGCGAGGCTGATCGTGCGCAGCTGACCCACTGCATCATGCTGCAGGGTAAGGAGAGGAGCCTTGGCGATGCTTGGCAGTGCCCTGGCCAAAACCTCTCTCACAAACCTCAGGAATGGGTGTGAGTTTCTTGCTAACATAGCGTGGGATTTCCTCCCTGCAGCCCGGATCTGCCCAGAGGAAACCATCCTGTTTCTGCAGTCGCAGCTGGGCGATGACTGGGAGCCTGGATGCGTGGCAGCCCTGGGTCTGCTGGGTGCTCTGGCTCGCTCTGATGGTCAGTACCACGGGGTGGTCAGTACCACGCCTTGGGACTTCCAGGGATCCCTTTTGCCATCTGGGTTGTGGCTCCGGCTCATGCTTCTGCGCATCTCTTGCAGAGCCCATGATGACAGAGAAGCTGCCCCAGGTCGTCGAGGCTGTGCAGCGTCTGTGCAATGACCCCAGCATCCGGGTGAGCTGGTTTGGGAAAAGAAAGTGCTGTTGGGGTGGTGATGCTGCTGCCAGCACAGGCAAGGCTGGGGTGACTAGAGAGGTGCTGGAGCATTGACCACACGGTCATGATGGCTCCTGTGGGGAGAGCAGGCAGAGTGGAGCGGGCAGGTCCCTGTGCTATGCATGGAAATTGCACAGCCTGGTGCTAAGGCCTGGCCCCCATGTCAGAAGCCAAAGCTTCTCCTCTGCTCTTGTCTCTGCTTGTGCCCAAAGGGCTGCCCTGATGAGCAGGTGGCTTCCCTTTGCCTTCTGACCAGAAAAATCACACCCACAATTGTTCTCTGGCAGGTGAGGACAGCTGTTCTGCATTTCATTAATGATCTGTTCAGTTCTAACACCCGGAGCTGCTCAGCCTGGGATGTGGTGGGGCACATCTTCAGGGAGTTCAGCCGCACCATGGCAAGAAGGGTAAGGACAGTGGGCAGCATCTTCTTTTGGAAGACCCGTGCTGCTCAGAGAGTGGCACAGAAGCACCGCTGGGGCCACACCTAAGCCTCCCGAGAGGCTCCTGAGAACTGAGCATAACCAGTGTTTCATTACAACTGTTGTGCAGGCATCCGGAGACCTTTCTGCCCGGGAAGCCCAGGAAGAAGGAGCTCTCCAGGAGCTTTGCATGGACATCCTGGGATCGCTGGACGTCTCTGTGAGAGGGATGTCCAAAGTGAGTCACGCTCTGCCCTGCTGCTGCTCCCTGCCCTTGCACCACATGTTCCTCATCCCATTCCAAGACCCCAGGTCTCTCCTCCAATGTGCTCTGAAGCACACAGGACTCAGGGAAATTCACAGAGTCCTCTTCATCTCGGAGCAGAGGCAGGAATGCTGACCTGCTCAACTGCCTCGTTCCCTACAGCTCCTGTGGCCGCGACTGCTGTTGTTTGTGGTGCCAGCACAGTACACAGGCATGCTGATCCCAGTCTCCCGCTGTGTCTGTGCCCTGGCTGAGAGAGAGGAGCTGACAGGACGGCCGATAGAACACCTGGATCCCCATTTTGTCAGCTCCATGTTTCAAGGTAGGAGCAAAAACTCCCCCAGTGAGCTCTGCTGACCTGTGGTAGCACCCAGAAGGGACAGCGGAGGTGCGTGTGGCTGGGCACGCAGTGTCTTGGAGTCTTCCTCAGCACTTTTTTCACTTTGCAGGCCCACTGCTGACGCCCCAGACACTGCTGGCACGACTGCTGGTGAGTACATGCTCCAGAGGCCGGTGCCACGAGCAGCCAGGAGGAAGCAGCATGGCCATGGGCAAAGCTGTTGGCTGCTCCTTGCCTGCCAGGGCAGAGCCAAGTTGCTTCCTTTTTGGGGGGAAGCAGCTGCTCTTGCTGCAGAAGTGACCCTGCTTCTCCTTGCTCTCACTCAGGTGGTGGCAGGCAGCCCTGTAGCAGGCAGCAAACTCCAAGCTGCTGCCTTACTGCTGATGAAAAACCTCCACAGCAGGTTCCACAGAGCTGTGGGGTCCATGTGGGCTACTGAGATCCCCCTGCTGCTGCAGTGTCTTGAAGGTAAAGTACTGGTGGGGAGGAAGAGGCAGAGGCAGGGAAGGGGGGTGAGTGAAAATGCAGCTCTGCAGAGTGGCAGAGGGGAAGCGCTGCCTGCAGCCCAGTGCTGCGCTGTCTCCATTCTTGCGAGACAGCTCTGAGGCCCAGGGACCTATGCCCCTGGGGATCTGCCCATTCCAGGACAGGGATGGGCCCTGCACATCCCCTCAGACAGCAGCCTTGGAGCACTTAGTTCCGTGTTCCTGCAGGGGCAGTTTGTGGGGAGGGACAGGTCACTGTGGAGGGGGTGCGGGTCCCAGCTTGGCTGTGTCAAGTGCCCAGGGCAAGACAGGTTTGCAGCAGCTCTTCTGTGCCTTGATCCCAAGTAAGGGTCTTTTTCTTCCTATCGCTGTGCAGGGAAAGATGAGAGCTTCCCGGACACTGCCGAGTTTGAGCGCCGTCTGCTGAAGGTACAGCATTGCCGGGAGGCGCGGTGCAGAGAAGTGCTTGCCTGCCCCAAGTAGCCCCGCTCCCACATGAGCCGCTGTGGGACAGGAACAGCCTCTCAAGCGCTGCTGCGGAGTGGCTGCATGCCTTTGTGGCGCTGCCTCTTCCGCTCTGTCCCAAGCCCGGGGGGGTCTTAGGAGAAGAGGGCAGCTGGCTTTAATGGAGGGAACGCTGGGGGAGCTGGGAGAGGGACTGTTCTTCCTGACACCTCTCCCTAGAGGGCTGCAGCAAGTTGGGAGTGAGCGAAGAGGCAAAGGGCAAGGGAACATTGTCTTCTCCTGTTCTCCAACAGTTCCTGAGGGCGTCAGTGGACACCGTAGATGATGAGGCATGGACCGAGGCCCTGAGCAGTGAGCTGAGCCAGCGGCTGAGCAGCTCTGCCAGCAGCTCTGCCGAAAAGGTGAGTTCCCCCGGCTCTACCCAGCGGTGCAGCTGCAGGTGTCCAGCTGCGGCTGCGGCTGTGGCTGATGCTCTGCCCACGCGGGATGCTGATGCTGCTTCCCAGTCTGTGCCCCCCAGAGGCCTTTCCCTGCAATCTGCCCAGGGATGGCTAAAGCTTGGCCCTGCAGCTGCTCTCAGCGACTCCCAGGGAGTGTGGGTCCTCCCCACCTGGCCCTCCCCCAGCAGGTTAAGTTGCTGCCACATCTCAGCTTCTTCCTTCCCTTCCCATGCAGTCGTTCCTGTACAAGGCTCTGGGCACAGTGCTGGGATCCTGTAAGGGAGTCCTCCACGTGCAGGAGAAGCTGCTGCAGCACCTGGAGGAGGCAAACGCGGAGGAACCATGTGAGGCCCAGGTGAGCTCTCCTCTCCTCCAGCTCCTGCGAGCATCCCTGCTCTGGCCCTGGGGCAGGGGGCTTTTCCTGGCCCTGCTCCGGGCCTTTCAACCTCTTCACTGCTGCCATTTTGCTCAGGAGAGGACCTGTAGATTCAGGCCTTTGCCAACAGCCCCTTGTTCTTTTGTGCAGGGAATCATCTCTCTTCTCAGCCATGCTGCTGAGAACAGCTTCCACGCAGTCCTGGCCACGCTCACCATGTTTGCGTCCAGGCTGTGCAAAGGCCGCAATGCCAGGATTTCCAGGCACAAGAAGGTAAAGCATTACGGATTTCCATCTTGGCATTCTTCTGCCTTATTTTCCCTGCAGCTCCTGCCTTGGGAGCCCAGGTGCATCGCGGCGCACTGGGGGCCGTTAGCGAGTGTCTCAAGGCATTTCTTCCCACACAGATGGAGCTGGACAGCATGAGAGCTCATGCCACACGCAGCGCTCTCATGCTCGCCCACGGCAGCGTGGCACTGCGTGCCTCCAAGGAACAGCTGCTTGCCCACCTGGAGGGAGGCATCGTGGGCAACATCCTGATGCTCTACAGCTGCAGCTGCCGGGTGAGAGCTCAAAGCATGCCAGGGTGTCAGAGCGCCCAGCTGCAGCCCCTCCACATGGGGGGGTGCTGAGATGGGCCTTCCCTTTCCAAAGGTCCCTTGGAGAAGGGTTTGTGTCCACATGAAGATCCAAGCCCTTCCCTTAGCGTTGTCCCCACATGTGTCCCCCTTGCAGCCCTTGTCCCTTCCCGCAGTTCAAAGAATGTTCTTCTCTCTTGCTCCTCAGGACTTGCAGAACAACCTCGCGCTGCTGCAGAGCATCACTGACTGCAGCACTGCCTTCCAAGCTGTGGGTGATTCTGCAAGCTTTAACCGCTCCTTGAAGAGCAAGCTGCTGGAGATCCTGATGGTGAGTGCCTAGAGACAGGGCTGTCTGCAGAGGAGTTCTGGGCTGTGCCACAAGGCTCGCTTCCCTGGGGGCATGCAGGTGTCCAGCAGCCACACATTTCCTGCTGGTGGGGACCTTGGGTGCTGGCAGGCAGCAGCTGGGCAGTGGGCTAGGTGCACCAGCTGTCAAGCTGCTGCATTCTGCAGTGCTTCCATGGGAAAGTGATGGGGCTGGTTTGTGGCAGTTGCGCCTGTCTCGGGGCTGGGTGGAACAGCTCTCGTGTGCCCCTTGCCCACTTGGACACTGTCTCTCTGGGACTTGCAGGACCTGATGAAGAAGTATTACTCGGGCATCCCTGTCTCCCCAGTGCCTCTCAAGGTGGTTCTGGCCCTGGAGCAGTTCAGGTAAGGACTGAAGTTGCAAGGCAGGATAGTGGCCCCGTTTTGGGTAGCTCCTGAGGGCCCAGAGGGGGCAGGGCGGGAGGAGCCACATCCACAGGAGAGATGGCTGGGCTGTTGTGCCCAGCGAAGTTGAGGTTTGGGGCAGGGAGAAAGGCCATGGTGCTCCTGTCCTCTGGCAGGGAAGAGAAGGGAGAGCTGGGGTCTCCTTCCCTCCAGAGCGGGAGGTGGTTCACTGCTGCTGGGGAGGAGGTGGGCGCTGCTGGAACTGAAGACAGTGCTCAGCAGCATGAGCTGGGGGTATTGGCTTGGTAGCTGTTGATTAGGAGAAATTCAGAGGTTGCCTGAACCAGTCTGGAGAGCACTGGTAAGGGCCCTTTCTGATTTCTCTTCCTTTTTTCCTCCTCTCAGCAAGCTGAAGCCCTCTTTCGAAAGCAAGGATATGCGTGAGATGTTGGTTCTGTGCTTCAAGAACATCGTGACACATCCTTCAGCAGAGATGATGCTGAAGATCAGGAAGTCACAGCAAGCAGCACAGTACCTGCAGGTAACCTGCCGTAACTTTCCCGGCCACCTCTCGGTCAGAACCCTACCTCAGCACACACAGCCTCTGCTCTGGAAGCAGCCATGATGCTACACGTCACTCCCCTCTTCTGCTTTCAGCTTCAGCAAACAGCACTGAAAGCTCTGGGCCGGCTCGTGGTGGTCCTGCTGGAGACAGAGCCCAGCGGTGGCTTCTTCCAAAACATAGTCCATGTGAGTATGTGCTGCGAGAGCAGCAGTGCCAGTGCTCAGTGAGGCGGGAGGCCTTGAGGGAAAGGGCTGGGAAAGGAGGGACAGGGAGAGGGGTGGCAGGAAGGGAAGGAAAAGATGTCCTCAGTGAGACAGATGCTCCACCCCAGGTCCTGCAGAAATCTATGGTCTCAAGCAACGTGTGGGAGCGCAAGAGGGCCCTGCAGACCTGCTCCCAGCTGCTGGCTGTTTGTGAAGAGCTTCAAGTGAGTAAAGAGCCCCACCGCATGCCCCCTGCTCCCTCCCCTGTGCCCCTGAGCTGGAAGGTGAGCTCTGCCCAGCTGTGCATGCTGTGTCATGGCATGGGAAGGCACAGATGGGAGAAGCTGCGGAGAGCTGGGGCTGTCTACAGCTTTGTTCCTGCCTCTCACCCCTGCAGAGAGGAGATGCCTGTGAGCACTTTGGCTCCTTGGTGGGATTGCTGGCACCTCTGACGTGTGACCCTATGCCCGCATCCCGCCAGCTGGCCGTCACCTGTCTGAGCTCCCTTCTGCGAATCCAAGGTGAGTAGAGCAGGTGTGCTCCAGCCCTCTGCCCTCCTCTGTAGCACTACCAGAGCCCCACGGGCTGGGCCCTCTTGACAGGAGGGAGAGGCACCATGCACAGTTCTCCTCTTGTCCCCATCCTGTCCTCTGTCTCTCCACCGTGGAAAGCGGTCCTATTTCCAGAAGCATGACTTCCCTTTTCTCCCTGTGCTCTTTCTAGCCAAAGCAGTCAACACGGTCATTGAGACGGGTGACATCAAGAGCCTGTGCGAGGGGCTGCATGCCTGCAGCATCGCCTCTCAGCTCCAGACCACGTCCAAAATGGCAAGAGTAAGTGGACCCAAAAACGGGTGGTGGGATCTCTGTCCATAGAATTCTGCATGGCCCTATGCTGCCCCCAGCCTCTCACACCATTTCCAAAATGAGCTGTCACCCTGAGACTGCTTTTCTCAGCCAGTAGCAGGAGGCTCTGAGCTATGTCTGGCCTTCAGGCACCCAGTGCAAGGAGCTGATGCCATGATGTGCGTTTGTGTGCATGTGTGACTGTGGCTGCTGGGAGGTAGGCTTTGCATGTAAGCAAACACCATGGGTGCAGAAGCTGAGAGGAGGCTCAACCGCCTTCCGTATAAACAGCAGGGTACAGACAGCAGGAGCGCTGTGATTGCCGCCTGAATGAGCGGCACGCCGCTGAGCTAAGAATGCCCTCAAGACTGCTTTGTGTTTTGAAGAGCTGCAGCAGAGCAGTGATGGGATCTCTCCCGCTTCTCATTTCTCTGCAGATTGTGTGCAGAAACTTCCCCATCGAACGCACCGTTGACTTCATGGCAGCCATCAAGGAGACAATCCGGAAAGCCAACGGAGTGCGCGTGCGTGCGTGTGGGAAGTGGATGACCACCTTCCTGCAGATGCACGGGAAGGACATCAGTTGGAACGTAAGAGACTTTCTCCCACGTGTCTTGGACTTGTTCTGGCCATTGCACATGGCTAGGCCCTGCAGAGTCAAGGGTGCAGCAAGTCATTCTTTCTCCCCTTCTTCTTTCAGGTGCCACCGATCCTCTACATCCTGCGCAGCATCACCTCGTTTGCGCAGCAGAGCACGTTCCTGCCCTTCCTGTGCCAGGCGGTGGTCATCCTCACCCGCTGTCACACTGAGGCCGTGATGAACAACTTCTCCCGGCCGCTTGGGCCAACAGACAGGTACTGGCCTTTGCTGTGCCTGAGGTCACAGTTGTAGCTGGCCTCTGCCAGAGGAATCCAGGGAGGAGGCAGCTTTGAGTCTGTTTGAGGTCACAAGTCACAACTTGAGACTCTCCTTTTTCTAGTGTGACATGGAAAAGAATAAGAGAGTTTTGCCTTCAACGCTGGAGCCAGTAGAAGAAAGAAGAGAAAGACAAAGAGGAAGAGAGGAGGAGGAGTAGGAGAAGGAGAGGCAAGGCAAGTCGAAGCGAAGTGATGAGAAGCGAAGAGAGAAGAGAAGCGAAGCAAAGAGAAAAGCAAAGCAAAGCGAAGAGATACCATTAATCACATAGAGAATTGTAATTGTATTTGTATTGTAATTGGATTGTAATTGTAACATTATTATTATTAATATCTTTAATAATAAATAAATTAATAAAACCACTATTTATATTAATATTATTAATACAAAAATCTCTCTGCTAATAGGATTGTAAAAGCCAAATGGGAGGTGGCAAAAGTTCAGACACTCTTCCTTATCATAGCTGAATCAATTGGTTTGTTCAGAATTATGGAACAGACTCTAACATCTTATTAGAGCATTTCCTGCCTAGGAAGAATTAGATCACATTATTCTTGGAAATCTAGAAAGCGAAGGATGATTAGTTATGGCTCTGACCGATTAAGGACTTCCTCCCCAAGATGGGCTGCTGTGATGGAAATGATGTTCCTTGAGTAACAGACCAACAGCAAAAAGCACAGAGACCAGTACTGCAAACTGGTGAAGCTGGTTGTGTGGAGGGCTTCTATCAGAATATTCTGCAGTGGTTTTAAAGGTTTGTTTCCAACTGCTTGAGTTTCCATGTGCATCCTGAATGGCCAATATGTTCATCCCTCAGTCTGTCACTGGCAGGAGATGTTATGTGACGAGAAACTGGATATGAGCAAGCAGGGTGCGCTTGCAGCCTGGAAAGCCAACTGTGTTCTGGGCTGCATTAAAACAGGGGTGGCCAGCAAGGAAAGAGAGATGGTAGTCCTCCTCTACTCAGCTCTTGCGAGGCCCCATCTGGACTACTGCATCCAAGGCCTGGGGCCCCCAGCACAAGAAATATGCAGAGCTCTTATATCAGGTGCAGAGGAGGGCCGCTAAGATGATCAGAGGACTGGAACACATGTCCTGCGAGGAAAGGTTGAGGAGACCGGGCTTGTTTAGCTGGAGAAGAGAAGGCTCTGAAGAGACCTCACTGTGCCCTTCCAGCTCTTGAATGGAGCATATAAACAGGAGAGGGAACAACATTTTACATGGGTCGATATGGTAGGATAAAGGGGGGTGGTTTTCAACTAAGACAAAGCAGATGTAGCTTAGATATGAGGAGGAAGGTTTTCATTCCAAGGGTGGTGACACACTGGAACAGGCTGCCTAAGGAGGATGGATGTCCCATCCCTGGAGGCATTCAAGGCCAGGCTGGATGTGGCTCTGGGCAGCCTGGTCTGGTGGTTGGCAACACTGCACATAGCAGGGGGGTTGAAACTAGATGATCATTGTGGTCCTTTTCAACCCAGGCCATTCTGTGATTCTATGATTCTGTGACATGTCTTTGCAACTGCATCTGTCTCTCAAATACAAGATACTAGCCAGATGAGGCATATGTCTCCTGATGGGGAAATGTAAATAAAAAAGAAGACTTTTAACTTTGCATGCAACTCAAGTAGAAGTAGGCAATTATATCTATCCCAACATAAAGCTCTCAAAATCCTTTCCATCTTGTGTAGAATGCAGCTGGGATAGCATGAAAAGCAGAACACAATACTTTAAAAATGGCTTATTTAGTAATTTAATTGATTGATTGGGATACCAAGTCTTGCAGTAAAAATCTGGTCAGAGAGCAGTAAAAGCAGGCAGAATAATATACTCCACTGTATTCCTTAGTTCAAGGTTGCAGTCATCTCTTCTGTGTATTTTGTGCCAGTGATGGAAATCGTGGACATCTTAGAGGAGCTGCCTGCTGTTTGAAGGCACAGTCCTGTACTCTCTGGGGATTTTCTGTAGTGAGGGAAGGTGCAGAACTTAGAATGGGGTTGGTGCACATACACTGAACTGTGTTACATTAATGAGGGGTATTTCCCATCTATTCCCATTCTCTTTGACGGCAGGAGAACCAATATCCAGTGGGGATGCTTACTGCCAGGAAGACATAAAATTTACTGGGAGGATCTATGAAGAAATTTCTTACAGAGGCAGTGGGGTCTCAGAAAGCAATCTAGGTGACTTATGTATCAGGTAGCTGTTAAGAAGGTAAGTATTGGCTCAGGGTACTTAACTTGAGATTAATAGTTGCCTTTTTTTTTCTGCTATACATTCACTGCTAACCATTCTGATGCTGTTTGGTCAAAAAATTGTTTTGTGAGCCCATGGGTCACTGACTTGTACAGCGGTCTTGAAATGGTAATGGATGTTAAAGAAGGGAGCTCCCAGTCATTATGACCACGGATAGGTCCATTGAATCTCCCCCTGAGAGAACCAGCAAGTAAATCAGCTACAAAGTAATCCTATGTTTCCCACTGCAGGATTTGGTGGACAGCAATATTAGTATGGGAAGTAGTTGAACAGGCCTCTGAGCAACCTGATCGAGCTGTTCCTGTTCACTGCTGGGGAGTTGGACTAGATAACCTTTAAAGGTCCCTTCCAACTCAAATAATTCTATGTTTCTATGAAAAATGTAGGAGAGCTGGATGTGGGGATGGAGCATTTACATACTTCTTGCAGTTTTCAGTGGAAGTAAGAATTTCAAAGGAAAATGCAGTTATCCTCAGATCATTGTCCTTAGAGGTAACAGCTAGTTTAGAACCCCTGACTATGTAGATGTAGTGATAAATATTTATTACTAGTTGGCTACTTCGCAGTCACCCACAGTTTATTTTCCTATCCTGCTTTGTAGCACTCAGTATCACAAGTTGCTTTGAAGACAGCTTTAGGTTTGACTTTCTTGAGCAATGAAGGCAAACCTGTCACTTTGCTGTTCACATTTTTACTGACCATTTTCAGTATGTCTGCAGCACAGATCATAGTGCATCACAGAATTACACAGAACCACAGGGACTGGAAGGGACCTCAAGAGGTCATTGTGTCCAACCCCCTGGTTAAGCAGGTACCCTACAATAAGTTGCACAGGTAGGCATCTAGCTGAGTCTTGAATATCTCCATAGGAGAAGAGTCTACAACCTCTCTGGGCAACCTGTTCCAGAGCTCCATCACCCTTACCATAAAGAAGTTCTTCTGCATGTTAGTACGGTAAGTTTTAAGCCAATACTCCTTGTGCTATCGCTAAACACCATCAAGAAGAGCCTGGCCTCATCCACATGCCTCCCATCTCCCTCAAGATCATAGAATCATAGAATGGCCTGGGTTGAAAAGGGCCTCGAAGATCATATAGCTTCAGGCCTCCTGCTTTGGGCAGGGTGCCAACCACCAGACCAGGCTGCCTAGAGCCACATCCAGCCTGGCCTCGAATGCCTCCAGGGATGGGGCATCCACAACCTCTCTGGGCAGCCTGTTCCAGTGTGTCACCACCCTCAGAACGAAAAACTTCCTCCTCATATCTAACCTAAATCTGCTTTGTCTTAGTTGAAAACCATCCCCCCTTGTCCTATCAGTATCCACCCTCGTAAAATGTTGTTCCTTCTCCTGCTTATATCACAGAATCACAGAATCACAAGGTTGGAAACGACCTGCAAGATCATCTACTCCAACCACCCTCCCATTCCTATCAGTGCCACAAGCTACTAAACCATCTCTCGTAGCTCCTCATCCAGGCGCCTCTTGAACACTGCCAGGGACGGCGACTCCACCACCTCCCTGGGCAGCCATTCCAGTGCCTGACCACCCTTTGGGAGAAAAAGTTTCTCCTAATATCCAACCTAAACCTCCTCTGGTACAACTTCTAGCCGTTTCCTCGGGTCCTACTATTTGCCTGGGAGAAGAGGCCAGACCCTTTTGCACCACAACCTCCCTTCAGGAAGTTGTAGAGTGCAATGAGGTCTCCCCTGAGCCTCCTCTTCTCCAGACTGAACAATCCCAGCTCCCTCAGCTGCTCCTCATAAGACTTGTGCTCCAGACCCCTCACCAGTTTTGTTGCCCTTCTCTGGACACGTTCCAGGGCCTCAATGTCTTTCTTGTAGTGAGGAGCCCAAAACTGAACACAGTACTTGAGGTGCGGCCTCACCAGTGCTGAGTAGAGGGGGATGATCACCTCCCTCCCTGCTCCTGCTGGCCACGCTATTTCTAATGCAGGCCAGGATGCCGTTGGCCCTCTTGGCCACCTGGGCACACTGTCAGCTCATGTTCAGCCGAGCATCAACCAACACCCCCAGGTCCCTTTCCTCTTCAGTCATCCAACCACTCATCCCCAAGCCTGTAACGCTGCATGGGGTTGTTGTGGCCAAAGTGCAGAACCCGACACTTGGCCTTGTTAAACCTCATCCCATGAATCTCAGCCCAGCGATCCAGCTTATCTAGATCCCTCTGCAGGGCCTCCCTGCCCTCAGGCAGATTGACACAACTTCCCAACTTGGTGTCATCTGCAAACTTACTCAGGGTACACTCAATCCCTTCATCTAAGTCGTCAATGAAGATATTAAACAGGATGGGCCCCAGCACCGACCCCTGGGGGACACCACTTGAAACAGGTCTCCAGCTAGACTTCACTCCATTGACCACCACCCATTGAGCACGGCCCTCCAGCCAGTTCCTTATCCAACGGAGGGTAAAACTGTCCAAGCCATGGGCAGCCAGTTTCCGCAGAAGGATACTGTGAGAGATCATGTCAAAGGCTTTGCTGAAGTCTAGGTAGACTACATCAACTGCCTTTCCCTCATCTACCAGTCTGGTCACCCAGTCGTAGAAAGAGATGAGGTTGGTCAAACACGACCTGCCTTTCATGAACCCATGCTGGCTGGGCCTGATCCTGTGGACAAGCTGTAATATATATATAATATATATAATAGATTAATAGGTACACAAAGTCACTGTGTCTAGCGGATACAGAAGCTGAAATGAATGTTTCAGAATGGATGAAACTCACGCCTCAGAAAGAAAACTATTTGTAAGATTAAGTTATAGTTTGTCATATTAATATATTTTAAAATAATTTTAATTGCTATTAATCAACTACTGATATGTCAAATTATAAATTTCTTTTCTTTAAGGCCACATAACTCAAGTGACACATTTAGCTATGTTAAAAGGCATGATCATGATTATTGCAACTACATCCACACGAGTAGTATCTGAGCATGCAAACAAGCTCTTGGCAAATAGAAATATAACTGTGAAAAAAAAACTACACGTGCTTTTACAGAACACTTGGCCCCATATTAAAAGAATGAAATAATTGTCTAATTGAAATGTGTGAGCTACATGAACTCTGGAGAAAGAGATTGCTGTGGGTCTTGTGAACAGTATGCTAATGCTTTCGTTCTCTTTGTTCAATATACTACTGACTTTTTTAAGTCATTATACAGAAACATCAAACATTTCAGGAGGGAAGCATTCATCACTTAGCACTAAAGTAAAGAGGAAGTGTCCTTTCAGCATGACATTTGTCTAGACATTCTTTAAGATCTGTATTTCAGAAAAACTTATTGAAGTAAAGATATCAGGACTGATCATTTTAAAATCCCTTTGATAGATTTTTTTAATACTTTCTGAAATAAATACCTTAATAATCTCTTCTTTAAAGATTTTAACTTTATTAAACTAACTCAAACAGCACTAGACTTAAATTGGATTTTTCATGAAATCTGATCAATACTGATTTGTTCAAACACATTTCTATCAAATAAGTGCTGTGCAATTTAATTGGTGTATTCTATATATAAACCAATGTCTTTAATTCAGCTTTAGAAGAATTAGTTAACTGCTTCATGACAAGTGATACATGGAAAAAATGTTACATTAGTCTTTCATGAGCCTGATGCCTCAAAACATGTCCATTGTAGCTCACAGAAAGATACCAACATCTGGGAAAGTAACTATATTTGCACCAAGAGAGGTTCAAATTAAGTTTGACCATTATATGAGTGGTCAAACACTGGAATAGGCTTCCTAGAGAAGTTCCTGCCGGTGTTTAAGAGGCATCTGGACAATGCCCTCAGTTGCATACTCTTCATTGGCTCTAAAGCGGTCATGATGTTGGACTTCATGATATTTGCAGGTCCATTCCAACTGTTCTAGGCTATTGTCCCAGTTTCAAGCACTATTCTATTCTATTCTATTCTATTCTATTCTATTCTATTCTATTCTATTCT